>NW_016690327.1:1948310-2362808 GCF_001604755.1 Lepidothrix coronata
GATCCATCCCGGGGTGATCCATCCCGGGATGGATCACCCCGGGATGGATCACCTCGGGATGGATCACCCCGGAATGGATCACGCCGGGATGGATCACCCCGGGACGGATCACGCCGGGACGGATCACGGCGGGTGCCGCGCTAGCGCACGAAGCTGCGCCTCCGTGGGAGCGCAGGAAGAGGTTCCGTGGTCCTGCCCTGCCCGGTGCCGTGGGACGGCGCTTACCTGGCTCAGCTCTGCTCGGCCGGGGCTGGCTCCTGCCCTCCCTGCGCCCAGCGCATCGCCCGCCCAGGCTCAGCGGCGCGGCCGCTGCCCCGCGCCGGGGCTCCGCGCCGGGCAGACCTCCGGGCGCCGGCTGGCACCCATCCCCCTGCCTGCCCCGTGCCTCTCCAGAAAGGCACTGCTGGGAAGGAGTGCCGGGGCTCATGTCTCCGGTGCTGTATCCACCCCTTCCCACCCTCTTGGGGTTCGGTCCTGCCAGTTCCACTTGTGGGCTGTCCTCACCACTTTGGGCCTTTCTACCGCTCCCCTTCTTGTGGCTCTGGATGTCACCACAGACACGCTTTTATGAGAGTGGGCTTGTGCAAGGCTTGTATAAAGTGTTCTCAGAAATACGAGGTCCTGTCATTTGTAAAACTAATAAAAATGTCCAATAATTTTTACAAGGGAAAAATGAGTCATTGGATGGCACATTTCTCATTACTGGCATTTTACAATTAAAATGAGCATCTATTGAATCAATCCAAAGCTCTTATTGTTAGCAGACACTAATAACTTCCTGAGCTATTGAAGATACTTTTTTTCTGAAGAAACATGACCCCTCGCCACGGCATTTCTCGTGGAGAGTGGTATCCAGCTGAGACCAGCTCTGCTCAGCTCCTGCTGGAGGGTTTTCAAACACATCCTGATGAGACTGGTGGCTATAGCTGGGTGGGAAATTGTTTTTAAGCCCTCAAAAATGTTCAAGATTTCAAAATTTTTCCCGCTCCACATGGGGATGAAACCAGAATTGTTCAACATTTTTACCAAAATAAAAAGTCCTCATGGAAACCATCTCCGGAATAGCCAATAGCCATGGGTCACGCTGAGCCGGCGAGGCAGGGGCTGCAGCAGCTCAGACCGCCGTGATGGTGGCTGCACTGGCATCAGATGACTTCTGCTTCCAGGGTGGGACAGCCATCCCAGACCTCATGACCTTTTCTGGTGAAAAATGAATCCAGTGAAACTTTCCCAGTTTCACTGCAGCCGTTGCACATGCGTGGCCCCCTCTGCCCCACACGGAATGAGCCAGGCCAGTGAAGAGGGGACATCACCATCTCCTGCCCTTAGAAGACTAAGGATTTTGCAGCTGCCTGTGTTTTCAAAACCCATGAGGAATTTCACGACAATATAGACAGAGTCTAATTTTCAGCAGGTGCTAAGCCCTTCTGCTGCTGTCTCCTGAAGATCAGCCTCCCTCCACATGTCTCAGGATGGATCCTGGTCACCAGAGCCACCACTTTCTTTTTGGAAGTGGACCCTGTGATGGAACAGACAGTGATGATCTGACGAGGGTTCAATGAGAAGAAACTCCACAGAGGCACAGTGAGACTCTGAGTGCCCCAGACAGTCCTTTCCCATCCATGGAGGCTCATTTCAGATTCAGGAGATGAGACCAAGAAGAGCCAGCCTGACTGCACGACGTTTTTCTCAAAGTTTCTCCAGATGAAGCAAAAGAGATCAAAATGGAAACCCATGTATTGCCTCTGGCAGAGATGTCCAGGGAAAGCTCCTGCTGCAGGATGTAGCAGTGGAGCTCCAGGTTGCTGCCTGGTTTTAGGAGTGCTCTTTTCCCGTGCATGATCACCTGCAAGTGAGAGTGAGAAACCCTTCCTCTGCCATGACACCAGAGAAAAGAAGGCAAATTGTCTCCTCATGCCCAGGGAATACAGAGAGTTTCTGAATGAGAATGGATATCTTTGCTCTCAAGCCCCAGCGGGCCCTGGGCAGCCAGGCTGCTGTCACTTGTGGGGAGGTTCAGTTCCTATTTGTACCATCAAACACGTGCAAAGCTTATGAAAAATTGCCATGAAATCCCACTGCACAGCAGTAACAATGTGCTAGTGCTGGCTTCCAAACACTGAGTGCCCTGCCAAAGGGCTGGCAAGTCCAGATCCTGCTGGGCTGAGGCATCCAGATGCCACTTCTGCCATGGCAGATCCTCTTGATACAGGTCTGCAAGACCCCAGCCTGAGCCCGGCCTCCCCACGAGCCTGCTCCAGCCCTTTGCCAGAAATGAATATCCACAGGACTCAGAGCCCTCCATGATGGAGACTTCACTCTGTCCTGGCTGGAAGATCCCTTCTCTGTGTTGGGCAGAGGGCTGGAACTGGCACTTGGTGTGTGTGTGCTGGTTGATCAGTCCAAGCTGGGCACACCAGAAGGACACTGGGCTCCACTCTCTGTGCACCTCACTCTGGACTCTCCTCTCCCCATCCTCCCCATGGCTCTCTAGAGGGGATGGTTCTGTCTCTGGGGAAAGTGCCATGGGAGTGGGGGTGCTGATGCAGGGCCCAGATGTTGGGAAGAAGCAGATGAGGTTGTTTTCCATTCTCTGTTGTTGTGCAACAGCCCCAGTGCTGGAGACACTTCCCACTCCTTTTCCTTTGCTACTGAGCATGGGGGCTGGGACGACAATATGTATTGTCATTTATAAGCTCTGTAGGACCCTTCTGGGACCTACGTGCATAAATCTTGGGTTTGCTTTAGCATTCCTTTTCACTCTTGCATCCTTACAACACAACTTCTGCCTGTCCTGCCTGTCTGCAAGCCTGAGCTCTGCAGAATCTGGAGTCCTGCTCCCAAGAGCATCAGTGTGCTGTGGCCATGCTCCTCTACTCATGCTCCAAAGGGAGGGCCTTGGAAACATGCTACTAATCCATTTTGGCCTGGCCACGGTCCCACTGTGGCTGCCAGGTGCCTGAGCACAGTGCACACAGCGGGCATTGCCAACAGCCAACAAGAAATGCCAGGAGCTTCCCTTTATGGCTCTTTCCCATTAAATTTTTATGGGATTTCTTCAACACTCAGATTTATGAACATGCTTGCCTGGCTCAGGAGACCCAAGAGCCCAGCCACTGGCGAAGCTGAGAGGGAAGACCTGCTGCCCTGAGGGGACAGGGCTGGGGATTGACTGGCTCCCTGGTGCCCAGGGCAGGGGCTGCCCACGCTGGGAGCCCCGAGCGCGGGTGCCACCAGCCCAGCAGTGTTCCCGACCACCCATCTGCTGCAGGGGCAGCTCCGAGGTGCAACCGCAGAGGCCCCCGGCTCCCCCGGGGCTGCCGTGTGCCTGGCCGGCAGTGAATTTGGCGTCCCCGCCGCAGGGACTCATCGGCTGATGTCGCAGGATTTCCTCCCCCCGCCGGGAGCGCACAATAGCGGGGACAGGCTGCTCCGCAGACACCCTAATCCCTTGGCGATTGTGCCGCGTTTCGGGGGGTGACAATGGCTCAATGAAGGTTTGCAAGGTTAGCAGGAACGTTAATCCTTACAGAAGAAAAATGTGACAATTACTTAATGCCGTGGCTGGGAGCTTTTGTGTTGCCCTTGGTGCGCTGTGTGTGTGCTGGGCAGTGTCTCGTGGACAGGCGCTGCCCGGGTACCTGGGACAAGAGGGGACTGGCGTCTGCTCCTGCGGGTGCAGCCGGCACTGCCAGATGGCTGCGCAGCCTGGCTCCGCTTCTGCCCGTCCCTTGGAATTCCCATTCGAGCACAGAAGTTTCTACCACCACCCAATGAAAGCACACACATGTCCATGGCCACAGCACACACAGGAGCTGTTGTCTGAATTAAATTTCCAGAAAATTGGGTGTCTCTTACAGTTCAGAAGAAATGCAGCTGAGGAGCTGCTGTGAGGAGGACATGAGGAGCTGCTCCGGGGGGGCACGGTGGGGAACGTGCTCTGAGCAGGGCCCAGACAACTGCAGAGGAGGGGGCAGGTGACGTGGGAGGGCCGGGCAGAGGGAGACAGCAGACCCTTGGTCACTGGACAGTGATCCCAAGGGCTTGTGATGAGAACATCCAGGAGGAGGGCAGAGAGGTCGCCGCTTCCCTGCAGAGCAGACCTGCCCTGTGGTCCCGGCGCCCCGAGCGATGCTCAGCGGGGTGGAGAGATCCCTCCGTGGGAGCCTGCGACAGCTGCCGAGGGCTGGAGGAGATGTGCGAGTGCAATTGTGTCAGTGGGGAAACTCGGCCTCTTCCCGCAAGACGGCTCTTCTGGCATTAGGGAGCCGCTGGGAGGTGGAGGAATGGAACACCCTCGGCGCTGCCAGCCAGATTGTGTTCGGAGAGCTGTGACAGCCATCCGGGGATTTCTCTGTCTGCAGGGACTGAAAGAAGGGAAGGAAGGGATAAGGCGCTGAGATCACAGGCGAGATCCCGCCTGCTCGCCCGGAGGCAGGCGCAGCACCACAGCACGCCCCGCCAACCTGCTCCCGGCGGCGCTGGAGAAAGTGCCGCCGTGCTGTCCCCGCCTGACCCCGCACCCGTCCCCACGGAACGCGGATCACCGGCAGCCAAGGGCAGCAGGAACAGCCAGGCATGGCCCGCGCCACAGGGACCCCGCAGCGGTGCCTGGAGCTCCAGCCAGGCTGGGGCAGCATCTCAGCCAGGACAGAGGCAAACACCTCTCCAGGTGTCCCCTTCGTGAGGCCGGCAGCCCGCTCCCCATCCCGGCTCCCCTCGCTGTCTGCAGGGCTGGGACCTCACCAAAACACCCCCTCAGAGCGAGATGAGCTGCCAGAAGGCAGCCCCAGATCCCTGCCGGGCTCCTGAGAGGCTCGGGACAGCCTCCCTTCACCTGTCCCTTCCCTCCCTGCAGTTCCTGGCCACTGGCCGTCCCCCGGCACATCGGGCAGAGCAAGAGGCCACGGAGCGTGCGGCAGCCGGGCAGGCTATCGCCGGTGCTGGCCGTGGGCACCCTCCTCGGCGGGCGAGCAGCCGCCCAGGTGACCCCCCCAGCCCCGTTCTCATGATGCTGTGCGTGTGTGCGCTCGCGTGTGTGTGTCGGAGCCATCGCGGCTCGGTGGATTTCAGGCACTGCAGTCAAAGAGCGCAAATCTGCCTCTGATTAAACCGGCCCTTTGTAATATAACCTATATGAGCCTGCACTTAACACCCATCATCCTGAGGAAAGCCCAGGCTCTCTTCCAGCCAGTTGGGCTGCGTGCCTCCGGGGCAGATCTCCCAGGGACATGAGACTGCCGGGGCAGGAACTTGGATGCATTTCTGTGCGGATTCTTCCCCCTTCTAGAGAGGCACAATGGGGCTTTGCATGAGTGATACAAACATGCCAGTTGTACTTAAGGTTGACAAATAATGTAAACCACACAATCTGGTTTGAGGGAAACGACTTCACCACAATTTATTTTAGTGCTTTAAACATCACGCCAAACTCTGTAGTGAATTGCTAAATTAATGCCGGGCTGCCATCTAAATAGACATCTTCAGATCACAAGCATGTTATAGGGGGAATGGTTTCCTTTGAAATGGTTCCCACAGCTTAAAGGCTGCACAGAGAAAAAATGTGCCCAGGATTCAATTGCTGCCAACATGTGGTGGCCACATTTCTCCACTGCTATTGGCCAAGATGCACAGTAAAGCTGAGAAAGCATCATCTGAGGTGGATAGATAAACTAGTGACTGCAGAGAGACAGTGAATGCCATAAGCAGCTCACTCTGAGGAAAGGGATAAAGCAAAACAGCCTCATTTCCAAGCTTTTAGCCTGGAAAAATGTTCTCTGTTCAGGAAGGCATTTGGTTATTCCCATTACGTATTTTCTCAGCTGCCTGGGATGCAGCAGAGCTCAGCAAAAGCACAGTGGATGTGTCCTCCACTCTCAGTTTTCCATCAGTGTCTTGGCTGATGTTCCCAGCACTGCTGCACTCTGTTACCCTGGCTGCTGGCACCACCAGCAACTTCCACCTCTCACAGCCATGTCCTGGATCTGCTGGGACAAAAATGTGTCAGATTCCTTCGGCACGGGGAGCTGGAATCTCAATGCCAGTGCTCCCTACAGGTATCAGGGAAGGGGACAAGGAGACCATGACATCTTCCCTGTCCAGGTGGAGCTGAGGAGGCTCATGGTGGGTACTCACACCACATGTGAACTTTGCATCTGCACGTCAAACTGGAGATACCCATTGACCAGGCTGTAGCAAGCACAGACAAAGGATGAGGAGACAAAGGAGAGGGAAGGGAGCTGTCACTTGGCCACTGTTCCTATTCTGGCAAGTTGGGTTTTGTTTCCCCATCACCAGCCCGAAATCCATCTTCCATGCTTTCGTGGCTCAGTCGCTCTTTCCCCTTATGGTTTCCTTCAGCTGAGCTGGAGGAAGAATAAAGAAATGTCTCTCCGGGCCCCAGCCTCTTACAGGGCTCATAAATATGTCTCTGCTTAAAAACTCAAGGATTAATTAACTCATGAGTATCTCCTAACTGAAGTTCTGGGAAAGAGCACCCTCCCGCATGGGAGGCAGCCTGTCTGTGGGAGGTTTCCCCGGGGCCTCTCTTCTGCTCACTGACTCCTGACTGGGATGGACCTGGGGCTGGGCAGTGCCCACCGAGAGGGATCCTGGCCTGGCACCACCACTGCCGTGCTGGGCCCCCAGTGCCATGAGGCACCTGGGTGGCCATCAGCATCAGCTCCCAGGCCATGTCACCGTGTTGCCTTCACAGTGTTTTCAATTAGGTGCTTGACAATGCCCAGGCTTGGTGGTCCTCATAAATTTTGAGCACTGTCGGTGCCACGGGAAAGTTTGGACCAAGGGGGCTGGTGCCTCGGGACACGTTGTGGGGCCACACTCTCCAGACACAGCAGCCCCAGCCCTGGCACTGCTGACCCCTGGCCAGAGCGGCTGCCCTGGCTGATGGTGGGATGGGTGGGTCTGCCAACAGCTCCCACCTCGTCCACATGCTCCATCCTGCCTGGGGAATTGTTGGCTGCACTGGTGGGTACTCCTTCTCTCAAGAGTCACTTGTCCCTGCCCCATGCCTGGTCCAGAGGGGTGCCAAGCCCTACAGCAGGCATGGGGCAGTGCAGAGCAAGGGTGCTTCTGCAGGGTGGGCAGGAGTTTGCCCCCACTGACAGCCCCTCTGCCTCATCACTCGCTCAGGCTCTGCCTGGTAGTGGGTCTGCAGCCCAGCAGCCCCGGGAGCCCCTGTGGTCATGGGCACCCTGGCTGGGGAGTTGGCCTGTTCTGAGGCCTGGCTGTGCCCGGCACAGCCCCTGGGGAGGGAGGGTGTCTCCAGCAGCCGTCTGGTCCTTGGCACAGCGTGTCAGCCCCGCAATCACTGGTCTCCAAAGAGCAGAGCTGCCAGAAGCCACTCCTTCTGCAGCGGGTCTGTGCAGAGCTGGTACAAAACAAACAACTTTTGCAACATGTTTTGTTTTCCACCATTACATTAAAAAAGTAAATAAATTAAATCCATTTTGCTGCCACTTCACTATGTCAAGTGTAACCTGAGCGCTGCTGGCAGAGGAGGCAGCACATGGCACGAGGCCTCCCCAGCTCATGGCAAGGCTGCCTGGCTGTGCTGGAGCCTGAGAGCTATGCAGGAATGGACTCAGAGGAGCTGTGCTGGACTTGTGCTCACAACCTTGCTTGTTCCCAGGAGGTTTGGCCCCATCCTGCATGACATCCCGCATGGGCTGGAAGGGCTGGTGCTGCAGCAGAGAGGGGTGCAAGGAGCTGAGATGCTCAGTCTGAGTAGGTATCATCCCTGACAAACTGCAGCTGAGGAGGATGGCAGTGTCCCCTGGGCTGTTCCCTAGGCCTCTCCGCCCTCTGCTCCTGCGTCACTTCACACCTTCATCACCATGTCCTCAGGGAGAGTGCTGCTGGCTCAGTGTGGGAAGGAGGAAACTTCACGTGTCCATCCTGGACTGCTGCACTTCCCACAGGTTGCACACACAGGGTGTCACCCAACAGGTCACTGGCACCGGCAGGAGCTGCCCCCAAGGGCTGTTACTGCAGTGAAATGCTCTCCCTCAGTGAAGCTCCTGTCCTGTGCTTGATCTGGGTGGATGAGAGGCCCCAGGGACAGCTCTCTGTCAGTCTGTCCCCAGTCCCCAGAGCTGAAAGCATCTCCCATGGCCACACTCCCCCTCTCCCAAGGGAAAAGGGACTCTGCACACTCAGTGGTCCACCATCCTCCTGGGCAGCCTCCCTTGCCTTCCCCATCCCCTCAGGGCTGCCACCCCCTCCCAGCACGCAGAAAAGGCAGGGGACACCCAGTCCCAAACTGGATCCTCCTTCCCAAGGCTCTCTTGGGGCTCCACAGGCCCAGGGAGGTGCCTGGTCTCAGTGATGGCTCGGGGACCCCACCGGTGAGCCGAGGGCAGTGGCTGCCTGCACTGCAGGGCAGTGCCCTCCAAATCACTCCAGCTCACAAACACAGTGCAGGGAGGGGACTGTTTGCGCTGGGAGCACCATCCAGAGGCCTGGATTTTCTCCTCTCTGTGACAGCAGCTGTCTGCACCCAGGACAGACCTTGGTTACTTTGGCACCACAGCCAAAGCACCCACTGATGTCATGCAAAGTGGAACTTGGCCCTGGGTGCGAGAGGACTCAAGCTGCTTCCAGCTGGCCTCCTTGCTGCTTCTCTCACTGTCTTTGGGACATAATTAATTTTCTCTGCTGGAGGGGTAGTTTCCAGCTAAGTGGGGATTCTCTGGGTTTACAAGTTGGTGAAAGTGGTTTCCAAAGCACAGGACACCCTTTCTTCTCAAGAACCAGCTTGGAAAGGCAGCGGCAGCACCCCTGGGTTCCTGCCCATCATGAAGGCATTCCATTTTTGGACAAGCCCAACTGTTAGGCTTTATGTAACACATCTAGATACAACCCAATTCTCTGCAGCCCTACAGCAGTGTGGCCCTGCCTGCAGGGGCAGCTGTGATGGCCATGAGGGGCTGTGCTGCTACCCTAAGCAGTGGGAGAAGCTGTGGGCTGACCCAGCCACTTGGCCTTCTTCTTCCACAGAATCTCTTGCCTTTGCCTCTGCACCACCTGCAGAGGCTGAACTGTGCTGGAAGCCCAGAGAGTTCCTGTCCCTTGCCAGCTTCTGCTCCGGGAGCTGGCAGGTCAGGCACCAGGGTCCCCTTGGCCTGACAGTGTTGTGGTGCCCAGGATGCTGTGCCCACCTCTACTCTGGTCACTTGCAGAGGTGTTTGCTGAGGCAACTGTGCCTCCATCCTGTCCCATGCACATGGTCAGGCCCTGGTGTCCTCCCATCAGCTTCTGCTCAGAGCTAGAGGAGAAGAGGAAACATTGCAGCAAAGTGTTTTACCAGAAAACACGCAAGTGACTTTTTTAATAATAACATCCAAATGAAAACAACGTGAGTTTCAAAGTCTGTCCTCAGGATGCTTTGTGATTCACAGGCTTTCTGACAGGAATTCTCCTTTCCATCCCAGGGAGCGCACCCAGAACACCAGCCCCTTCCCAAGGTGCCTGTGGTGCCCGTGGTGCCCCTCACCACTCGGGCACCTGTGGAGCCAGGATCTGGCAGCAAGTGCCATCAGAGCCACACTGGGGTGCTGGGGATTCTGCCACTGCCCAAACTGGCCATTTCTCTGCTTCCTCACTCCTGCCCTTTGCCAGTAATGCCAGGAAGGATCCCCATGGCCGTGGCTGTGGTTGCTCCAAAGGCCATCTCCCACTACTGAAACACAAATGTTGATGTTTGAGGAGGGGAGATGCTGATGGAAATGGAGCTGGCTCTGTTTGTTTGTCAAAGCAGCTATTTTAAACAAGTTCTGTTCACACAGCTTGCAGATCGGAAGGAAGTTTTCCCAGCCATAATATCCTAGCTCAGCGCTGGGCAGACAATGGTTCAGCAGTTGCCCGGGATTAGCTGGTGAAATCACCGTGCGCAGCCTGGGAAGGGCGTCTGGGAAAGGGCAGTGCTGGATTTTGTGCTGGGGAGGCCAGGGGGGCAGGAGCCGCCCGGAGAGCCAGGACAGACATGGAGGGAGCAGCTGGGCTCAGAGCAGGGCACCGTGCAGCCACTCTGGCAGGTCCCAGACAAGGGCTTCAGGATAGCCCTCCCCTGGCACTCAGCATGCCCATGTCCTGTGTTTTTTCCCAAAGAAAATGGTTAAATACAAAATATGTTTCTGTTAAGATAATTCCCCAAGAAGCAAGCCTGAAAACGCAGCACCTCCTGACCTGCAGTGTGATGGGGAGAGGTGCCCTGAACCCCCTACCCTGAGCCAAGAGGGCAAGAGATCCCCTCAGAGCCACCTCTGCCTGCACCCCAAGCCCCGTGCACAGAGCCCTGCACTGCGGCCGTGCCCCGAATCCCGAGCCCCGTGCCCCAAGCCCCATGTCCCAAGCCCTGGACCCCCCGTCCCAGGCCCTACGTTGCGGTCGCCCAGGCGCCAAGGGCCTGGCGTCACGGCCACTGCTCCCCGACGCGTTCCCCTCAGCAAGGCAGACAGGGCTCCTGGAGGGTGGCGGAGGCGGCAGTGCCAGCTCCTTTATTCAGTACAGCCTCATATACAAATAAAAGCTTTACAAGCTTGCCTTGAGCCTTTAAAAATGCCGTTTAGGACATGTCATTTGTATTGTCTGACTCCGGCTGCCCTGCACCACGGCTGAGCTCAGCAGCAGTAAAACCGCTTCCACGTAAAACCCAAATGAGTTTATTTTATGTGCGGGGCAGGGCGAGGGAAGCACTTACCAAGCAGCTTCCTTGGCTCAGCTGTGACACCCCACTGCCCTGGGCAGGGTCACCCCGTCCCGCTCACTGCAGGCATTGTGCCCCAAGTTCCCCTGCGAGTGCCTTGGGGGTCTCATGGGACGGGGGGCTCCACAGAGCCCCTGTGGATGCTCTTCCCACCAACAGAGCCTCCTGCCACCTCCTGTGTTTCCGCTTGGGACGTCCCAGAGATTGGCTGTGGCAATGTCTGCAATGCCACAAACATCAGAGGAAGATGCAGAAGATTAAAGCAAATTAATCCCTGCCATCCCTCTGGTTGCTCTGGGAATGCCAAGGCGTGAAAGCTCTGACTCAGGAGGTGCACATGGAAACTCTCCACCAAGGGGAATTAGTTGCAGGAGCACTGGCCCATAGTGTGAAGATTTTTTTGTTAAGAGCTCAGATGAAGCTTTCTGTTTCTTCCTACTCTTGGTGAATCTTACTGTGATTAAATTAAAGGAATTCTTGTTAAAATGTTAATATCCTTCTAAGACCGTTTGTTGTTTTTCTCAGCTGCCTCTGGTCTCTTTAGAGCCTTTGCTGCCTTTTCCTAACATTTTCCAGCTCTTCCTCCCCCTCCATGCCGCCCTCCCCCCTGTTTCTGAGGCAAACTGGAAAGTTACAGTTGTGGCTGAGCCGTGGCTGCGGGCGGTGAGTCACGGCGAGGATCCCCACTCACAGCTCGTAAACAGGAGGGAGAAACACACGCTCCTGCCCGGGGCCTGCGGTGGGCTGGGATGGGGATGGGACAAGGATGAGAACCAGGACGGGGATGGGGATGGGCTGCTGCCCACACAGCTCCCAGCACACAGGGTGAAACCAAGGCACTGAGCTGGGGGTCAGAGAAGAGCCTGGCCCTGCCAGTGCCCCTGGTCCGTGCTGCTCCCACTGCTGTGCACGTGGCCATTCCCAACCTGTGTCCCAACCTCCTGTGCTGCCAGGCCAGCAGCATGAGGTGACTGCACAGGCACCTTCCAGTGCTGTGGCAGCAGCGCCTAAAAACTTACAGAAAAGTAGAGGAGCGATAGGACTTTTTTCCACAGCTAAGACAAAAATGCTCATTTGTGGGCATTTTCCATTCAGGAGCATCCTGTGCAAATGTATTGTTCCTCTTTGAATTCCTCAGCATATGGCATTCTGTGCTGTTAGAGTTTAATATTCTTTTCATTACCGATATCTAATACAGACAAGTCTTGAGGGTTACACAAAACATATGCGAGCCTAATTTGTTTTTACTGTGCCACATGGTTTTACTCCCTGCATCGTTCAGTTAGCTTTTTTTTTCTAATCATGTGATCAGCAAAAACTTAATGCTATTTTTAAGCATGGTAAGAAAGTGAAAAACACATTTACTGTGACTGCAGAGGAAGAGGAGTGTAGATTCCCCTCTGCAAAAGTAGCTGTTACAGTGTGATAGCAAAGTGACACTGCTGCTGTAAAAATGCTTTGGCTATGTAGTTTGTCAAAGTAGTGCCCAGCTTGTAAGGAGAATTCCTGAGAATTCTGGGTTTGGAATGATTTGTCTGACTGAAACAAATGAGAATGGACTTCACAAATATGAAGATCTGTGGTGACAAGCCACCTTCCCATAGGGGAACTCACCTTCTTCCCGCTCTTCATCCTTCTCCACCTTTCCTTTATCTGACACCTCTCTGGAGAGGTGGACATTATTTTATTGAATGTATCATCATTTTCCCCATCAAATTATCCAGGTGTCCACATGGTATCCATACTCATACCGGGGATACAGAAGGATGGTTGTGGTCCCCATGCCAGCAGTGAGGAATCAGTTCTTAGTTCTCCTCTCTGCAGTTCTGTTCCCACTTGGCTGCACGGGTTGGGGTTGAGTTTATTTGGGGATTTGGAGCCTGGAAATGAGGGGAGCAGGGAACAGGAGAGGGTGCAGAGCTGTGTGCAGAGCAGCTCTCTGCTGCTGGAACAGAAAGGCTGCAGAGATGTCGATGGCACGGGCAGGGGCAGGATATGCTCACTGCCACACAGATCCCTGAACATGGGGCTCTGCAATGAAATAACCAACATTAGATCACAACCAGCCTTAGGTGTAGGTGGATCTTTAGCCCAAATCTCAGCCCTCTGGCCCTTGGTGATGGAGATCATACGAAAAGGGGGTGTGAGCCAACCCGCTGGTGGGGCAGAGGGAGGAAGGCACTGCCCACCCACGGGCTTCCCTTTCAGAGGCTCATGGCTGCCTTGGGTTCCTCCATGCCAGAACTGGTGCTCATTGCCCCAGTTCTTGGTTTGGCACTGGGCCGGGGTGGCAGTGCCATCTTGCTGCCGGCCCACAGCCTGGAGCTTGCCACAACAGGTCAGGGAAACCTGAGCCCTGGAAGCTTGTCCTGCCAGAGAGCTTCAAACAACCCCAAACACAGGAAATCCTGGTGCTGCCACACGCCACATCCTCTATTCCCACACATGTGCCTTGTTAGCAGTGTCAGGAGCCTCCAGCTTGTGGGTGACTGCTAACTACAACCACCAGCATTAACCTTCTGCTTGCAGGTCATTTGCAACAACCCACAGAAATGCCTCAGA
The DNA here is from genome assembly GCF_001604755.1 of Lepidothrix coronata. Taxonomy (NCBI): domain Eukaryota; kingdom Metazoa; phylum Chordata; class Aves; order Passeriformes; family Pipridae; genus Lepidothrix; species Lepidothrix coronata. Next base: position 1,961,599 of record NW_016690327.1, read on the forward strand.
ATTGGGCCATGTTGAAAGAAGCTGGTGGGTTCCTGAGAAAAAAAGCTTTATTATTTATTTCTTTGGGCCTTTGAGAATTCTGGACTAGACTAATAAAACCGCTGTGGACATCTGGAGCCTTCCAGGGCAGGAGCCCCAGAGTGGCCGCAGTGTGGGACAGCTCCATTCATGGGCTGAGGTCACGGTCACTGGGCTCTGCTGCTTGGCCAAAGCAGTGTGTGGGTCCTGCCAACGCTCTGACAACCAAGGGATCTGGTATCAAAACCATCCAGCCATCCCAGCAGGAGCCTGGCCTAAAAGGTGGAGCCTGGAGCAGTGTGTCTAAGCCAAGGAGGCTTTAAATCTTATATCACATAATGTGGATAGAAGGGCAGTACAGGATGCCCCAGCAGCTTTCCCGGTGCAAATCTGTCTATTCCCTCCAGCTGGAAAACTCTAGAACATGCGGTCAGGTGTCACTGTGGGACCACCAGCTTGCACAGAGAAGGCTGGATGCCATGGGGGGCTGCCCCACACATCTGTGTCAGACACCCCCAGCATAAATAACTCACCATGCTGGGCCAGCTGTGCCACTGGGTGCTCCTGAGGGTCATCACACAGTGGGTCAAGAAGCTGGATCGGTGTCATGGAGCACATCGAACCAGAGCCTTTGGTTGTGCACAGGGCCTGGCCTTCAACGGGTTAAGGGTAATTTGAATGATTCCTTTTGTTTAGATTCATTTCAGGTTTCGTGATTTCTGTTATTGCTGCATAAAATCACTTGCAGGCGCTTGAGGTGGGGCAGGCAGAGGGAGAGTGGGAGCAGATGTGAGCTAATTGGAAGCACAACAGCAGCAACAGCAAGTGCTGCCTGGCTCTTTGGGGTCCAGGGTGCCTCCAAGGCTTCAGCACACCCTGTTTGGAAGTTGCACTGGCCACGGGGAGAGCCCAGGAATGGGAAGGTATGGCAGGGTGGGGGGCAGGATGCTGAACAGCAAGTCTCTGCCCTTCAGTGAGTGATGAGGCTCCACTCACCCCAGGCGGTGCCCAGCTCCCAGCATCTTGGCTTGGGTTTAAGGTTGGATTGTTCTGCTTTCCATTCAGCTCACAAATAAAGCTGGAAAATATAGGAATTACTGCAATAAAGGTGAATTCTGTCTGCCAGGAATGTGGGTAAGGAATGGACTTGGAGGCCTCTGTCAGTCCTTCAGCAGATGGGCTGTGTGCTGCCAGAGAGCCCCAGCAAGGCTGTCCTGGGATGGGATGGCATGGGATGGGATGGCATGGGACAGGGCAGAAAGGGATGGGATAGCATGGGATGGGATAGGACAGAATGGGATGGGATGGCATGGGATGGCATGGGGTGGCATGAGATGGGCAGCACCTCTCTATCCTGTCACTCTACTCACAGCATGTACTGCCTGGCCTGCAGCCCTTTTGTGCCTGTCCACCACCATGTCCCACTCCATCTCCCCAGTGTGTGATGGTCCTATGTGGGATGATCACCTTGCAGGCAGCCACTGCCTGGGAGTGCAGGCAGCAGTGCTGGGAGCTGTGAGAGACCCAGCCTCTCCCATTCTGGAGGTGAGGGCAAGATGCTCTGCTGTCTGTCAGCAGCTGTTCCCTGGGATGAGAGCAGGACTCGCTCCTCCCTTCACCCGCAGAGCTGCTGTGATAACAGATGTATTTTGTCTGTGCCTGGCATGAGCTCGCCAGAACCTGCTTTGTTCCCAAGGCCAAAGCAGAAGCTGCCGTTCCTCCAACACCCACAGAGAGGGTCCTGTCACGCTGGGACGTGCCAGTGCTGGGCAGAGCAGGGCTGATTGCAACCTGCCCCAAACCTCCTCCTCATGCTGCGAGAGGGGTGAGAACTGGGAGGCCACGCAATAAAAATTCAAAGCATCCCAATCCAATAAGCAGCCGGAGCTGCAAGTGCTAATGAGATTGTGCACCGGCTGTTGTTCCCCAGCTCAAACGTGTCAGGAGCTCTCTGGGCCCCACCATGGCAACATTGGCTTTAATTAAAGAATCTCTGTGCGGCACCAGAGGGCAGATTCACCCGGCTGGGATCCGTGGCACTCGCCGAGTCACGAGACAGTCTGTCTCTGTCCATAGATTAAGCTCCAGGAATCTGCCAGGTTGCTTGGCACAGAGGAACGGGGGAACTTCTGTGTGAATCTGAAGAACGTAGTTCAATTAACTTTTCTCACTCTCCCTTTGGGCTAGACACAGAGTGCATCCAGGGGTTCACACCCCAGGCAGGTGACAAGGCTCAGGATTAATTAAGGAGCTGACATTCCCAGAGCCCCACTCTCCTGGGAAAGCAGCCTGGTGCTCTGAGCCAGTGGCTTCCAGAGCTGCCAGTACGGCCAGAAGGGTACCCAGAGGGTCCCCAGCCTCCCCTTCTCCTGGGGAGGCTTGGCAGGTGGCATCTCACTCCTTGCTCTCTGTTGCTGCACTGGAAAGCCACATCCATCACCAAACCCATTGGCATGGCTGAAGAAACCACGCATGTGTGTATGCGTGTGCACACGTGAGTATGTGTGTGTACACGTGTGTACGTGCGTGTGCATCTTGTTTGGGCTCGAGGGGTTTGTTTTTGTGACGGCCCAGCAGCACTGCCCTCACCTTGGCCTCGAGGCTCAGTGGTTGGGCCAGAGCAGTGGGACTCGTGGCCATCCCAGCCCACTGAGCAGCCAGGATTAATGAGGGCTGGAAGAGAATCTTGGAGCAGTGACAGGGAGGACAATGTGTCTGCCCTGTCCTGTCAGAGCATGTGGTTCTTCTTCTGAAATCCCAGCACTTCCTGCAACCTGGTCCATTGAACCAAAATATCTTTCGAAAGAAATCTGGAAATAGACTCTGACACTATCAAAACATCCTGTTTTGACATTTTCTGAATGAATCACTTTGATTTTTTTATTTGGAATGACCTCTCTGCCTTTTTGGTAGAGAAATGGATTATGTTTATTGACAAGTTGTAACCAAAAAAAGCCATTGATTTTTGCCTCGCTGAAATGTTTCAGCCCCCTCCCCCAAATCTGCTTTGAGGTTTGATTTGTTGTACCCAGAGTATTTCTAAATATTATAGCTTTGTTCCAACTTAGAGGCAGATTTTGCAATCCCCAGACGAGCCGGGCTGCGCAGTCTCGGCCGCGTCCCACTGGGACCAGCCCCTGGCGGCGGCACCGGGGGGGTCTCACCAGGGGCAGCCCCGGGTTGGGGGCATCACCCACCCCCCAGAGCCCAGCGGCCACCACAGGCTCCTACCTGGGGCCAGGGGTGACGGGGCTGGGGGTGACCTGGCTATTAGCGCTCTTTGACAACTTGTCAGGATTAGAAAGTTCGTCATAAAACCCTCCAAAATGAGCAGGTTTTGTGTGTGTGTGCGCGAGTTAAACTTTTCTGCCCCAACCAGGAACAGATGTCTGAACTGGTTGATGAATTGGAAACATCTGAAACAACTTTCCAAGCCGAAGTACAATAAATATACCTTTCATCACGATCCCTGCAAGAGGGTTTTAGAGGCAAAAATCACTGAAGTGTTTAATATGGCCCATGGTGGAGAATCATTATAACAAATGAACCAAATTAAATGAGAATTTCTTCCCCTTTTAGTGACTTTGCTGGGACTCCAGGTGCCACCTTCTGAGCTGGCAATGGGTCTCTGTGCTGCCAGTCTTTCCAAATCTCTCTTCCATGGTCTAATACCATCACCTCCCTTAAGTGGAGGAGGAAGGAGAAGTGGGGCCTCCCCTGGGGGTGTGGGGCCCTGGAGAGCACCCAGGCTCTGGCCTGGCTGCGTGGGCATGAACCGGGCATTCCTGCACAGGGGTGGGCAGCTGCACTCTCCTGGGAAATCAGGATCCATATCCATGGACAGGGCAGAGGGAGGCAGATGCATCCTTGGTGTCTCTGGAGCCTTTCCCAGTGCTTCACCAACTCCAGAGGCTGCTGGTAGAGCCCCAGCTCTTTGACTGCTGCCCCTGACACCCCTGAGCCAGCAGTGCCATGGCAGCCCACCACCCCCATGCCAGGGTGAGATGCAGGGGGAGCCTGAGGGGTCTCAGGGCTCCCCCCCAGGTGGTCCCCAGGGGTCCCAGGGCTGCCCACCCAGTGGGGCACACAGAGCTCTGTGGCTGCCCAGGAGCCAGACTTGTCCAGACCAGGAACAATCAGCAAATCATCCTTGTGCCTCAGTGCCAGGAACATCTGTCAGGGCCCATGGGCTGCCTGCCAGGGTTCAAGTGCTGCCATTCCTCCGTTGATCCCATGACCTGCAGAGATGAGAATCTTTCAGCAGGAGTCATCAGAAAGAGTTTATTTTTCCATGTCTCCACTTGGCTTATTCCACTGAACAAAGTCATGTTCTATTGATTTATTCTGAAATCACATTTATTTTCCTTTAAGAAATAAAACCCAATATTTCATGTTTCAAAATTCAAGTGGGTTGCACAGGATTTGAGGGTCAGATTTTCAAGTGTGAGCATATCCATGAAAGCTCCTGCCTAGGCAGGAAACATCCTTTGTACCTGGGAACCCACTATGAGACCCTGTGCTGGTGCTTGCAGGTGAAGGAGTTGCAGCCTTGCAGCAGGTCTAGTGCCCCATGGAAAATTCACTCCTGCTCCCCTCAGGACTCCCTGCTGTGTCCCCACCAAGGGAGAGACAGGCATAAGACAGCTCACATTCTGCACTGAGGGCTGTAAATATGAAAACAGAACAGAGTCCACAGTTGGGTTTCTTTGTCTCTGGCTGCACTCAGGGACCTGCAGTGATCCCATGGTCTGGGTGAAGCTGTCAGTGCCCCCAGGTGCCACTGTCATGTCACCACCATGATGGGAAGAGGTGGAAATGGTACTATGGGGGTTTCTAGGAGCACACACTGGCACACACTGACCCTGTGCCAACACCTTGCCAGGGACTCCCTGCCCTGGAGAGGGAACTGGGCTCTGTTATAGCTGTTGTGACACTGTCCCTGACCTTGGGAGGGCACAGAACATGCTGTGTTATATACCAGCTGGGCACTGGCTTCATACAAATACATTACCAGAATGGCTAAAGCATCACCAACACGTGCTTTGAGCAGAATGAGTCACCAGAACACGACTCATAAACAGAGGAGACACCTTTGATGTCTCCATTCCCCTCCACTCTACAACCTGGTGGTGTGGTGAGACCCGGGGAGCACTCGGGCTGTCACAGATGTCCCTAATGGGACACTGATGCTCACGTTGCTGCCACACCAGAAGGCCATGGTGCCCCTCCTGCAAAGGAAGCGTGGGCAGAGATCATTTGCCTCCAGCTGAACCACCTAAAACTTCCCTGGTTGTGTTGACTAATCCCCACCCACAGCAATGGATCGGTGTTTCCTGATGGTGGGGATGAGGGGCAGGTCCCTGCTGAGGGAACAGGATGTGACACCCACACATGCCCCACGGGCTGGAGGAGCTGCCTCAGGTGATGAGGGTGAGATGCAGTTGGGGCCAGGCACAGGGGACAGCCAGTATGACCTGAAGCAACTTTTTCATTTAAGAAAAAATATTTTGGAAGCCGCCACCTCCCTCCGCTCACCAGCAAGTTTCGGGTTTCATAAAGTCGGCCTGGTAATGGGTTACAAATGTACCTATCAGTTTTACATTTGTTTTCATTCAGGCTCAGTGAGTCTCCACCAAACCTGGCGGTGTCAGGGAAGAGCCCTCCCAGTCCCTCGCCCTCCCTGCTCCCCTCCCAGCACACCCACAAGTGAATTGTTCTTCCATAATCTAAACCAACACTCCTCTCCAGCAAATTGGATTTCGGTTAAACCCTGTGACTTATGTGCAAATCCTGACAGCAGATCGCCTTGCGCAAAGCTCCCCGCGGGGCCCGGAGCCACCGCGGCCACGCGGAGCCGGAGCCTCCACAGCTGGTGCCAATCAGCCCAGCCCGGCGGCAGGGCCACGGCCTTGAACCCCTGGATCCTGAGCACGGCCTGGATCCCGAGCACGGCCTGGATCCCGGGCACAGCCCCTGGATCCTGAGCACAGCCCGGATCCCGGGCACAGCGCCTGGATCCCGGGCACAGCCCCTGGGTCTGAGCACAGCCCTGGATCCCGGGCACAGCCCCTGGGCCTGGGCGTTGCACCCCCGATCCTGAACGTTGCACCCCCACTTCCCAGACATTGCACTCCCGGATCCCAGGTCTTGCATCCCAGACCCTGGAAATCGCAGCTCCAATTAGGGAGCAGAAAACCAATCCCAGCATTGAGGAAACCAGCAAAGCCTGAGTTCAAAGAGCCTCATGCTGGTGTCAGAGATTCAGAATATAAACGTTATGTGGCACAAGGCATGGCAGGCACTAGCTGAGGTCATAAAAGTTATCTTTTTTTCTGAACATTGTTCAACTTTTGAAGCTGTAATAAAGTGCAGTTCCCAGAGGAGTCAACCAAGCAGGTCTTGTCTGGATTGTGTGAAACTGAAGCTGAGCAAAGTCACTCATTTCTAATTCAGTTACATGGTGATTACATGGGCTCTCAGCTGAACAGCAATGAGGGGTTTTATTTTCTGTGATGAATGAGCATTTTTAGTGTCTGGACTAGCAGCTGTCACAGAGCTTGTATTTTTGCCAAGAAAGTAACTCAGAGGGGAAAGATAAATTCTAATTCAACTTTTTTTTATTATTTTGAGATTTAGGACCAAGAATTGACAGAAAAGCCCCCAGTCCTGGGGAGGAGCCAGGCCTGGGTGTTACCACTGCCACAGGGTCCCCCAGCACTCCTGAGCGCTGTTGGTGGAACTGATGTCACCTTCCAGCCCTCTGCAGGTTGCAGCACAGCCCAGCACCTTCCTGTGGCTTTGGTCAGTCTGTCCATCCATCCATCCGTCCTGCACATGGGAACAGTGTCTGGAGAGTGATTGACAACCTTGGAGCTGTTCAAACATGACCGGGGGTGGCAGCACCAACTCCTTCAGCCTGGTGTGGGGGGAGCCATCCCAGCCCTCACTCAGGGGTGTTTTGAGGTGCAATATCCATGGGGGAAGGATAGGGAGCACCCACCACACGTGACAGGCAGATGTCAGGGCATTGGATACACCACAGCTCTGGGGTTTGTTTGCTGCAGCTCCCTGATGCCTGAGCAAGAGCTTCAGGGTGAGTAAGATCCACTCCCTGTGCACTTAGAGGCATTAGTGGGTCCTTCATGATCGACTCTGCTGCCTGGAGTTCTCTGATGGAAAAAGTCTATTTAATTTTGCGGTCTGTTAGCAATTTAAGTTGAAGAAGTGGTGTTCAGTTCCATTGTTTTCAGCCCATGATATTCGTGTGAAAGGTTTCTTTGATTCAGGACGCGGCAGTGCAGGAAGGAACTGCAGACACTCTGCAACAGCATGTCGGTGAAAACACAGATAATTGATCAGGAGCTTATTGTGAGCGAGATATTGATGTTGTTGTTGATTTAAAGGGATGTCATCGACTTAAAATTCATGTTTCATTTATTGGTTAATTTATTTGCTAAAATTGGTGAGATCTTACGCTGACTCCAAGTGAATGACATCAGGAATGGGTGGTTTTCTCTGTCTCACCTCCTTCACTTTACCATCTTGGCTGCATCTTGGCCGTACCCTGCACTCCCTTGGAGCACAGAACCAGTGGAAATACTCACTGTAGTAAAACAAACACATGCCAATGTCATTGCCAGCCAGGGGCCTGGTAGATGGTCTGTGTTCACATCTGCCCCAGTGCCAGCATTGCCCCCACAGTGTGTCACACCTGGCACTCAGGGCAGGAGTGCCCAGTGGGAGCAGGATGTTGCTGCTGACTCCCTGGAATCCCCAGAGGCATGGGGGGAATGGGCGGTTTTCATCCTCCCCCTCCTCTCTCTGAATTTCATATCTGGTTTGCATTAATCAGCTTCATTGTTCTAATCAGAATATGTAGAAGATGAGCAGCAGCAACAGCATTTGCCCCTTGGAACTGGTTCTGTGTATTGGAGGGTAGGTACTGGGCCAGCACAGTGCTGCAGATGCCAATGCCCACATCCTCATTCTCCCTCTCCTTCTTTCCTTGGTCTATACCCTCCCTCCCTAGGATGAAGCTCTCCATCCAGGGAGAGAGGTGTGCCCCAGGTGCTGCAGGCAGGGCGGGCAGGATGGGCTCCGTGTGCTGAGCTGGGGTTGTGTGAGGCCGCTGGGGCAGGGCTGGTCCCTGTTCCCAGCCAGGCTGCGGGCACAGCGCTGGGCACAGGGCTCTCCTTGTGTGACTGCAGCTCATCAGAGCGGGATCTCACTTCGTTCACCCCCGACCGAATTACGAGCGGCCGTGCTGGGGCTCTGCTTTCACAAATGAAATCCACGCTGTGCTGGCTGCTCCGGCTGCCAAGAGGCTGCTGCTGGGTCACCCAGAGCAGTGCTCACGATCTGGTGTTTTCCTGATTTCACCAACCTCCTCCAGCAGTTTATTGATACCAAGCAGCACCAGAGCAGCCACAGCCAGCAGGAGGGGTCAGCCTTGCTGCCGGCCCACCGCAGACACAAAGAGGTTTTTTTGTGTACAGAGCACCTCAGCTTTCCCGTGCCGGCCTGGTTTGGGTTACAGACCACCTTGTAGAAATGCAGCGAAACATGTACCCCCTTCCTCAGGCACAGACACCAGCACCAGCTCCTGGAGACCTCATGGAAAAAAGATGCTCCACCAACACCGTGTCCCCCACATACCATGTCTGTTGTTATTTATCCTGCTTGAAGTGTCAGCACAGACACTGATGTAGCACTTAATGAACCGAACCGAACTTGGCCCACAAGCTCCACAGTGACATTAAGAAAATCTGCTTCTTATTGTTATTTATCTGTTTAATGAAGCGGCAGGGACAGCTCCATAATTAAGGTCAAGTTGCATCTCACTCAAAGTAAAACTAGTTGCAAATTCTCCTTGAAGTGTCGTCATTTTCAAAAGAAAGCTCCTTCTGAGCTTTTACAAGAAAACTTCTTATTTAGGTTAGTACTTTCAGTGGGAATTTCCCTGAAGGGGAAGATTTTATATCCCAGGATCAAACAAAATAAATCCTCTCAAGTTGTGAAAAATAAGGACTAAAAGTATCTGTTAATCCTGAATAAAAATTGCTGGGTTTTTACTAGCAGTCCTGCTAGCTCTGGACAGGCTGAGTAGGGAGCGGAGGCAGAGGTGAGGGACGTGTGTGCCGGGGGCACCTGGAAGCAGAAAGGGTGACTGGCATAGGCAGAGCTGTGGCACAGGCATGAAGACCCGAGTGGGAAGGAAGGAGGAGTGCCAGGATAGCACCAGTGTCTCACTGGGCGGTCAGGGGTACCCTGAGCTCAGCCCTCAGGGAAGGTCAGAGGACACAGGAGGACATGACACATCAAGCCCACAGCCAGTGGCTCACACACGGGAGCTGAGGCAGCTCTGATGCAGGGCTGGGGTTTCTGTTGGGACCCCCATTGCTGTGCTGGAGCAGTGTCATGAACTCCCATCTGTATGTCTTGAACTGATTGGGAGCCTGCAGGCAGCAGTGGCAGCCACATGACGGGCTCCTGCTCCCCGAACAGCGAGTGTCCCACGCACCGGGACTGTGGGGTTTCCCTGGCTGGGAGCGACATGATTAATGGCCTCATTACTGCAGCTTTCACTGCGCTGCCTGACACGCTCTCGTGCTTGTACACAACTGCGGAGTCCTCGCTGCCGGTGCCAGCCCTGATTCATATGTCAGTAAACAGCAAAAGAGAAGCGGATTTCCCTGCCAAACCAAACAAACAGTATCTTTTTGGTTGGGGCTACAACATCCCTGTGAAACCAGTGCCAAGGGGCATCGTGCTGACGTCATTCCCTGCTCTGCTGATGCTCCCCACACCGTGCTCGTGGGTCAGCAGCCCTTGGTGGGTATGGGGCACCCTGACCTGAGACGTCCAATCTCCCAGAGGGATAGAGCACTCCTCTCCCCATCAGTGACAGGCACCTTACAGCCAAAAGTGGGGGAATGCCTTGTTTAATGGCACTTTTATCAATAAAAAGGAATTATTGGTCTGTATCCCTCCTGAAACTTTAATAAAAGTCAAATGATAGTTTTTTCTTCTCTATTTTTTCATTTATTTCTAATTCAGACCTGCACTGGGGCCAGATTAAGAATGCTTTTAACCTTTCCAGCAGGCCTTGTGGAGGCATGCCCAGAAGCAGGGCGAGCAGGAGGAGGCTGCTCAGGCTCTCCACTGCAGTGGCACCCCCAGGGCAGCCACTGGCCCTGTGCCAGGCCCTGACTGGCAGTGATGTCCCACGGCCCCTGGAGCTCCTGCCACACCTTCCCTGTGCTGTCCCTTTCAGCATGCAGGATGCTGTTCAGGTAAGTCCAAGAGCTTCACATTGAGTCACATCAGTGAATAAAACGGCTTAAGGGTTAGGTCCTTGCAGCTTGCACAGATCTGACAGTGCTGATGAGGAATGCAGAGGCACCAGGGGAGTCCAGAGTGCTGGGTGAGCCCAGGGTAGGGCACTGCTTAGTCTCTGTTCTCTTTAACACTTCACCACCCTAAAGCCTGGCCATGCAGGCTCTTCTAGATCAAATTCCACACTTTCTTGGTGGAAACAGCCGTATTTGCCAAAGGATAAAGGAAAATGTTTTCCATTAACACGTCTAACACATCCGTTAGTGCGTTCTGTTCCTACGCAAGTGCTAATGAGATTTCACTGTGACATTGCAGGAGGAGAGACAGTAATTAAGGCAGTTTCTGTTCATGGCTGGAGTGGCTGAATTAATTACTGGGATTAACCCTTCTGCAGGAGGCAGCAGCTCTCATGGGGTGGAGCAGGAAGAAATTAGTTAATTTGGTGCCATTATCATCTGGCTGAGGACAGGTGCAAGCACAGGTGATAAGAAGCACCATTGTGACAGCAGTGCTGGTGTGGGTGGCCCTGCTGGGGAGGTGGGTGCAGCCATGGGGAGCAGAGGGACAGGGTGGGCAGGCACAGAATGTGTGGGCACACTGAACAACCTTAGCTTGTTCTTTACTGCCCTGAAGGTTTTGCTGTTCCTGCTCTCTGGGGAGCACACAGCTGGCCCAAGGGGGCTCTGGAGGGGGTGTTGGCTCCCAGGGTGTCCCAACACCACTCACGGGGGACTTCCCATTCTTGCTGGGAACACAGGCAGACTCCAGGGGAGGGTGATGGGCTCTGCAGCCCTGACCCCACCAAATAGCTCTGGTTCCCCTGCAAGAGCTTCCATCCCTCAAGAGCTACCCCACTCTGCCTAAGGATGTGCTGGGAAGACTTCTCAGACGAATGCAGCTATGGAGGGAAATATTTCTCATCTTAGCAAATGAGAAAAGGGAAAAATAAGGTGAGCGAATGTTTTATTTAAGGGACAGTTTAATTGCTGACATCTGTGATAAAAGCTGTTTTTTTCCAAATTGGAATTCATTTCTATCTCAGGATGAAGCAGGGATGTGGGGGCAAATTCTTTGGAGAGTCCCTTTGAGTCCCATCCAAGGAGGATGGGGAATGAAATGTGGCACATGTTAAACATGTAAATGAGGTACTGATTTACTGATTTATCTGTTTCTCGCATGAGATCTTCTTTGGCTGCATCAAAATTACTGTATTATTTATAAGCCTTAAACATTTAAAATTAGATGTGTGGTTTTAAAACAAAACATCAAAACCTTAATTCAAACCACATTGTTTCAATAAGAAATTAGATTAAAAAAAGCAAATTCAAAAAGTTTCTGTGCTGGATCAAACCTGCACCTCATGTGGTTCACATCCACTTTGGATCCATTCTGTAGGACTGGGTTCTCTTTGCAATGATTTGCAACAGTGAACTCAAAACAAACAGATCTGGTTTCATTCATGGAATATTTCCTTGTTATTGAAAAGCATCATTTTCTGCACTGTCCCTTGACATTTCTTGGGGAAATCCTGGAGACTCACAGCTCACTGGAGGCACCAGGACATCCCACCAGAGCCAGAAGCATGATGTTCAGGCAGCTGCTCTTCCACCACACTGCCAAGGGCTCAGGAGCTGCCACTTCACTCTTCGTGGGCTGTGACAGTCCCTCTGAGGGCACAGTCCCTTCCCCAGGGCAGCTGCCCTTGCTGGGCTGCTTGATAAAGGATTTGGAGGGATCTGCAGAGCACCATCACCCTCTGCCTGTCCAAAGGCAAGAGGAAGCACGACAGTGACTGCCAGCTGCCCCCTGCCAGTCTGCCCACTTCGAGTCATGTGCCTGTGGCTCCAAGGCAGCCAGAGCTGCACCTGCTGAGGACAGTGAAGGTTTGAAGCTGCTCTGGTCTCTGGTTTTGTGGAGCAGTGCGAGTCCTGCCTCTGAGCATCATGGAGTCGGAGTTTGATTGTACCACCACTTCCAGCTTCTGCCCATTTGTGTGACTGGTGTGTTCTGCAAACAGGGGAAAATGGTGATGCCTGTCACTTACCCTCAGGGGCTGTTGCTCTGGCATTGGCACCCCATAAATGTGTCAACAGTGAAATGCAAACCACTTCACAGGGAAGTCGGAGTCACATCAACGGTTGGCATTTCTGTAATTGCCCTTGTGACGAAGTGTTGAGGGAGGATGAAGGACTGGGGGCTCCACAGCAGGGGACAAGGCTCACTGGGCAGGGGGATATGCTGTGGGCCACGCTGCAACTGTTCTGTCACATCACAGTGCTTAATGTTCCCAAAATGGGCAGCTTTCTCCCCACGAGGTTGGAAAGGACAGACACCCCCCTGAGCGAGAGGACACGGCCCTTGCCCAGTGCCAGGCCCAGGGCTGGCAGTGGGCAGAGGGAGCCCAGTGCAGAGCCATCCTGTGGCCCGGGTGCCAACAGCAAGACAAAGTATCACCCCATAAACACGGAGCAGAGCTGTGGCTCTCCACACCGCCGGGCTGCCATCAGTGTGTGCCCTGCGTGCTGGAGGGTCACAGATGTCACTGCCTATTGTCGCCGTGGGGGTCCCCTGTCAGCCTCTGCCCACTGGTCCTGATGTAATTTTTCACTCCCAGCTCTGTGGTGTTTGTCATGATGAGTCAGCATTACCCTCCACAGCTCATCCCTCCATCCTTCTCATCACGCTCTCTGCACTTGGGAAGCTGGAAACTTTCCTGGAGGACAGGAAGAGTTTGCTAACACCCCATTTAATGCACATTTTTCTAAGAGCAATGGAGGAGCTGGGGGGAAAAGCATGAACTGCAGGAATTGCTCATTTCATTTCCTGTGGTTTCATAATTTTGTTGCTTACCAATTTTTAATTTCAAAAAGCTTGTGGTTTCCCTACAACCCTCGTCTGGGGGAAGACACATTTCAGTAGTGTTCTGAGCTGACATGGGATCCCAAACAAAAATAATATGATGGCAACTGGCATTCTGAGCTATGTGAGAAAGAAACACAACCCCACTCTGCCTGTGTTTGACCCAGGTGAGGCAGCAAAGCAGAACCCCCAGTGTCAGCAGGTCACCCCGAGTGTCCAGGAGGGTGTGGTGTGGGTGCTCCTGTGCTGGGGGCAGGCAGCCCATCACTGCTGACAGCAGAGCACACGTGGGCAGCAGGACACATATGGGGAGGGACAGGAGTGAGTGCATGTCCCTCCCCTCCTTGAGCAGATTTCTGTCCCTCTGAGGCCAGTGCAGCTGATGCTGCTGAGCTCAGGGTGGGTGTGGGTTCTGTTCGTCATCCAGGCTACTCCATTCCCATGGGCTTGGAGCTTGGCCTCTGCCACAGGAGCTAAGTGGGTGCCCCAGAGAGAGATTTGTCCTGTTCTAGCTAATGGAAAGCTCAAGGATGTCAGCAGGATGAGCCCTGCAGCCTCAGGTGGCCTTGGGTCAGGTCTGTAAGAGCTGAGCCTGCTGCGATCCTCGCCCCGGCCTCGAGCCTTGAGCAGGAGTGCTGGGACACATGGAAATGTGTTCCCAAGGGCTTCACTGGAAAGATCCACGGGTCACATGGATTAGGGATCACATGGATCGCATGGGTAGCAGTGATAGATGCAAATATCCTCCTCTGGAGACTGCTGGGGAGTCAGCTTGTGTTTATTGAAAGTGAACTTTCAGAGGTGAAGAGAAGCCTATTGGTGAGGAAAATAGGTTTGTGAGCTCAGAATTTATAGCCTGCCTCCATAAAGCTGTCCAGAATCTGTGGATCTTTCCTTCAGATATTCATGTTAAAATAATTTTCATTCTGTTAAATGAAAAGTGCTTTAAGTTTGGCAGGGCTGTGCTGCTCATGCTCTCACCACTTCATAAATTATACTTTATAATAACAGCTCAGAATAAAACAAAAAAAAAATGGGGGGGGGGCAAGGTCTGCACCGAGCTCTCCTTGGCTGTAAATACCTCTTGCCATGATGTCAGTCCTCTGACAGAGGATCTGCCAAAATCACTACCATATGTGGAGCCCGGGGTTGGGCTTTACCTGGACTTTCCACATAGTGAGTAATGTGGCTCGCAGTCCTGGCAGCGCTCACATGGCTCATGGCTGCACACTCCTCTCTGCTTTCCTGTGAACCAGTTGCTAATATTGGACAGCACAATTTCATCAAATCAGCTTATTTTTATTTCCCCCTAACTTTCTCATCCTTTAAATAAAAATCATTTCACACTTTCCTGAATGTCTCTGATACGATTTAATTCAAAACACGCAGTCACAGGAGCGGGAGGAGGATCAGCGCTTCTCGTTCAGACAGAAACCAGAACCCCATCAGGACGGAGCAAGACGGTCCCATTGCTGGAAGGGCAGTGAAATAAGTGTCAAGAAACAAACTTCTCACTGCAGAAGATACATCCAACTGTTTGAGGCTTTACTGCAGCATTGCAAAATGGGCTCTGTGGCCTGAGACGCCCCGCTCATGCCCTGCAGGCTGCCAGCAGGCCTCCAGAGCAGGCTGCGAGGGCTGGGGACCTCAGTCCTTCCCCCTTCATCTGGTGGCAGAGGCAGATGATGAATGAGGAGGGGCTGGGCAGATGGTCAAGGATAAACCTGGGACACCACAGCCTCCACTGTTCCCCCATGGCCATCCCGCTCTGTGCCTGCCCCAGCTCCTGCTGGTCCTCCCAGGAACATGGGGAGCTGAGGACCAATAATACTTTTAATGACCTCTGAAAATTGTTTACCAGCCCTTGAAGAGGCTGAATTAATGGAATCTGCCCAGACATGGCCTGGGTGTGACAGAGCCCAGGGAGGGATCTGCCCCTTGCCCCGCGGAGCAGACGGGGTGCAGAGCACGACCCCCCACTCTCTGCAGGGCTCAAAGAGCTTTCCCTCCCCGCGTGGCTCTGCACCCATGATTCTAATTAGCCTGCTCTGTGAAGTGGTTTGGGGATGCAGCTCATATGAAAGGCACAGTAAAACTGAGCACAGTCGAGTACTAAATAGCAGAAGGACATGTCCACATGTGGCAGCTGTTAGTCACATTGCAGGGCCCTTTGTCTGGGGGGACTCAGCCACACATGCCCGGCGCTGCCGTGAGGAGAGCACAGGGAGCTGAGCAGGCACAAGCAAACAGTGGCCAAAACCTTGAGAGCTGCCTGTGATAAGCCCTCACTAACGTCTCACTGCAGCAAAGTGCTTCCAGTGCGTGTTCAGCTGGAGGCCCCACGAGCTTTAACCTGCATCCCCACAGCCCACGGGAGCTGCTGCCCCTGTGCCCCACGAGCCTCGTGCGGGTGCTCAGGTCAATGACACTCGTGTGGGTGTTGCCCAAGTCAGGGCAAGAAGACCCCGGGCTTCTGGAAGGGTGTCAGCTTGTCACCCAGCTGCAGGCTCCATTATCCAGCCCTGGCCCCAGCTTTTGTGTCAGTGGGAGGGAGATCTCTGAGGATTTGGCTCAGAGCAGACAATGATGCCATGAGCGCAGTTTTTCTCAGTGCCAATGAGTCTAACCTAATAAAAGGGGGAAATTTCCACTGACCACAGGGGAGCGGGATGGTTGAGATGGAAAAAAGAGGTGGAAAATTATTTATGACAGTGTAATTGCATTTGAGACAACTTGTATCCAGCCAAGATTCCACAAGAAATTTAGGAAAGAACAACTTTAGGTCAATTTGATTTGTTGTCCTGGGGGGGGCTGGGGAGGAAATTTCCCTTGTGAAAATTGGACTCTGCAACCATATAAGAACCCATAATCAAAATTAATGTGGAAAATAAATTGCTGGCTGGCATCCCTGTCAGCGACGGACATTCACTGTAGCTCCACTGTCCTGAGACAGCAGCACGTCCCAGTGTGCCCAGCCCTGCCAAGCTGGCATCTTCCTCTGGTTCCCTTAAAATCGCGTTTTATTGTCCCCGAGGCTGGAGGGAGGAACAAAAGGATGCCAAAGCTGTGGGCAGGGTGGCAGTGGCTGCGTAACTCCGGCAGGGCGAGGAGGGGCCTGCTCACACCCCGGCCGAGGGCAGGACTCCCTGCTCTGCTCCCAGCCCTTGAGGGGCCGTGCCTCATCCTTGGGGCCCCCTGTACCTACCTGGAGGGCAGTTCTGGTGCAGTGGAGTATCATGCCTTGGCAGATCCTGCCTGGGTCACTCCAGCTCTCCCTGTGGCTTCCTGGAGCTCCCGGGGCTGGCGGCTGATCCCTGGCCAGCACAAGGGCTCAGACCTCGAGTAAATGGTGAGAGTGTGCTGCTCTCTGGCTCCAGCCGAGGTCCTGAGCACCACACCTCCAAGTTTTCCTCCTCCATCAACATAGCCAGAAACCTTCATTTTTTCAAATAAAGGTGAGAGTTTAATGAACTGCAAAAGCCTCTCTGGGCTCATTTACTGGAGTCCAGAAGTTAGAGCTTTCAGAAAACCCACCAATTCCTGCAAAAGGGAGCACCATTGGAATAGCCAGGGCTGTTTGCTCTCTGCAGCAGAAACTTGGTGCTGCAGAGGAGCCATGCATGCTGGCAGGGCAATGTGTGAGCACCAGAGGTGCCACTTCTGCACACAGAGGTTCCGAGGTTTTAACGTGGCTCTGTCAGAGAACGTGTTGCTAATTCCAGTGGTTAATTTTATTATGTGTCATTTCCCTCCATTACTTGGTTCAAGAGATGAAGACTAAACGTAGATTTTAAAATTATCCAGATTTCAGATCTTGCCCCTGAGAAAGCTTCAATCTCATCTTTTGTTTTCATTTCTGGATTTTTGCAGGTCTGCAAATGTGTTTGTTTAATAATGCAGCTGCAGGACAGATTAAAAAAGCAAGTATCACTGGCATTTAATATCTCTAATCCAGCAGTAAGACAAGCCTGCCGACCGTTTGCTTAATGTTCAACAGCCTTTTCTGATTAAGCAAAAGGTTTGAAGTGATTATAGTTTATTTACAACAAAAGTGGACTTAAATGAGAGTTAATTCCTCCCCCTCCTCCCTCATCGGGCTGGGTGCCAGTAACCATGTGTCTGCTCTGCTCCCTCTTTGAGAGCATCCACGGAAGCCACGGCAGATGTTCCCACCAGGCTCTTCAAGAAGAGGTTCTCCTCTGGGAGCCCTCAGGAATGGGAGTGCCCCCGGAGTCCTGGCTCAGCCCTGGCACCAGCTTAGGTGGGAGCCCTGTTCATTTCTCTGCAGAAGGTCCAGCATTTCTTCAGCTGATATTGCATGAGCAATATCAAACAGGCTTGAAAAAGCAAGAGGCCACTATGGTGAGCAGCGGTGGCAGTCTGTGGGACTTGGCCCCATAATCCAGGGAGACAACAAGGAGGGAAAAAACCAGAAAGAAGAGGTGAGAATGCTGGGAAAGAGGAAGCAAAATCCACTCCAAAGTGATGCAAAAGCTAAAGGGATTGAAACAAAAAATGAAGTGGATTTTGTTTTGTTTTCTGGTCAAAATATTTCCGATGGAAAGTTGCAAATGGGTTTGTTGTTTTTTTCAGAACACATCAGCATTTGCCAGTGTATGAAAACAGAAACTGCAGGGGCAGCATCCAGCAGCTCTTCCCTATGACTGATCTGGGACTTCCTGACACTGTCTGGCTCTGCAGGCTCCTGGCTCCACCCGCTGCCACACCTGCAACAGGTGCGAGGCAGAGCTGGGGCTGTAACAAAGTCCTTGCTTAGAACTTAAAGGCACCTGCTGGGCACAGGGTGCTGGGCACCTGCCAATAATGGGGTCCCTGCTGTGGCACTGTCCCCTCTGGCTCGGGCACTGCGGGACTGGTGCTCAACAGGCACAGACCACGCACGCAGCCAGGAACCCCCTTCCAAAAGCCGTCTCCTCCCTGTTGGGCAGCTGCATTTTCATGTTGGGAACCTGGAGGGTCTCAGAGTGAGCAAGAGACTGGGGGACAAGAGGGAGAGATGGGGGACCCCATCTGATGTCCTGGGGCCAAGAGGCTCTCGTTTTCCCTGATTTGCACAAACGTGTCTGAAGACCTTTATGGTCCCCATTGGACACTCATCCTCCCTGCCCACAGACTGCCTATTTGCCACTTCCAGGGCATAGTTTCCCTGTTAATTGGAAGTAATTTTCCTATAAAAATGTGAAATTGCTTCTCCAAACAAGCCGTCAAGCACACGCTGCTCACCAGCGTGGTGAAATGCTGCGAGTGCGGCTCGGCGCTGGCACCGGGGTCACGGGCCGTGGGCAGGCTCTGCCTCGGGGGGGTTTGGCAGTTCCCACCAGCAGTGGCGGCTCAATGGACACAATGAGGCTGGTGGGCCCCAGGGCCGGCACCAGGCACTGCCCCTGTCCCTACCTACGGGATCAATGCGGGCCCTGGCTCTCACCGGCAGGGAGTGCGAGGAAGAAAGACACAAAAGCTTCAGAGAGTGAATAAACTCAATTAGATCGCTGTAATTGCAACAAGAATTAGTGTGGGGGTCGGGCACATGTGCCGGCACAGAGCAGTAATTAAAAGTGCCATGTTTGCCATGCTGGGGAGGTGGCCTGCTGGGTCCCAGCAGTGCCCTTTGAAAAGCTCCATGATGGAGCTTCGAGCCTGGATAAATACAAATGTCAGTGCCTCGCAGCCTGTGGGGGGACTCTCAATCCACACTCAGTGGGAGAATCCCCTGCTTTACATTCCCATCAGCTGGGCTAATTTCAGAGTCAGGCTTTGATGTGCTTTGGGGAGCCCTGTGTGCTACACACTTTCCCAGCAAGGCGTCCTCTCCCTTTCTCAAATGCTTTATTAATTTTCTCCTGTGGTTTTTTTTATCCTTTCTCTTGGGCCTGCCTGCAACTTCTCTTTTGTGCTCACCCAGCAGGGCTCATAGCGGAGAATTTATATCATTCTGAAATATATATAAAGAAGGGATAAAAGAGGAGATGGAAGAACATGCAGAGATCAGAATGACAATCTGTCTTGGGAGCCAGGGTACCCTTCCTCTGGCTACCAGCCCCGTGTGCCCCCAGTGCTGATAACACCAGTTTCCCAGCAGAACCCAGAGCTGCTCCTCCCCGTGTCTGCCATCAGCTCAGGGACAGGATAGCTGATGCCCCGAGGGACAGCAAAGGTGACAGTGGACTGTTAACAACCGTGACACTCCACAGCAGTGGGCAGGATGAAGTGGATGCTCAGAGGTCCCTTGGGGCCCAGCCTTTGCCACCTGCCCGCAGCCAGCACAGAGGGCAGCAGTGCCAGCAGTGCCACCAGCATCTGCCAAGCACTGGCAGGGCAGGCTGTGATGGGCAGGTGATGGCACTGCCGTGGCACAGGGTGCTCCTGGTGCTGCCAGACACAGGATCCTCACCACCCCACCCCCTTTCCAAGGCACAATGGCAGCGCTGGATGTGCCCAGCACAGGGCCCTGCCCACACCGCTGTGGTCCCCAGTGGTCCCCTTACCCCTGCTCCATCCCTGGTGCTCACCCAGAGCGGTCAGCACCCACTGGACACTGTGGCTGAGGCCATGGGAGCATTGCTGCTGGGGTGTGTGGCCTCCCTTCCGTGCTCCTCCATGGAACTCCAGCCTCCTCTGCCCCATCACTCTCCCCTTGCCTGCCCCCACACCCCACCCTGGGCTGCTGCTGGGTGACTGTGACACTGCACACTGCAGTGAGCAGCCCCGGCTGCTCAGCTCCTCCACAACTGGCATCCAGCTCCCTTCCTGTTTTTTATTATCAACTGAATTTGGCATGGAGGGGATTCTCTCCCCACATCCCATTGGCACAAAAAAGGCTCAAAAACCAGCAAAACCATTGTTTGTGCTCGAAGGGTGGGGACCAGGGTGAAGAGAACAGCATGTTTAGAGCCCAGAGCTAGGAACCATGAGAGCATCTGGAACAGTTAGTGGGACAGGGGTGTTACAATTAAATCAAAATGGGCGATTACAGAACCATTCCCTGGCTCTGACACACACAAGGGCAGTTGCAGCACATGCTTGAGCACAGTTAGAGGGGGTTCCTCTCCTACAGGCCCGGAATAAATGGAGTTTTCAACAGGAAAGGCTGAGGTTGGTGTCACTTCTGTGCATGGGACAGAGGAGCACAGTTGCCCTTTGCCAGGACGTGGTGCAGAGGCACGTGGCTCCAGTGAGAGGAGCCACATTCCTGGGGCCCAGAGAGGCCTCGGAGGAGCGGGAACACGGCAGCAGTTCCCACTGGCTGCAGTTCCCACTGGCTGCAGCCGCTGCCACAGCCAGGTCCCCTCACATGGCAGGGAGGCTCCTGTGCCTGCCAAGCTCCCTGGCCCCTCTGAGGGTGCAGGGTGTTCAGCCTTGGCTGTCAGTTTGCAGCTGGAATGGAAACTTCGAGCCAGCTTTCTCTTTTAACAAATCCCCGAAGAGCATTTGTGCCCCATCCCTCCAGTTCCTGCTGTTTGGAGGGAACTGGCAGGGTTGGACAGCGCAGCTTTTGCAGACATACAAGTCCTACAGAAAAAAATCCTACTGTTCAAGGACCTCAGCCCCATCCCCCGAAATGTGCTGTTTTCATTAAAGCAGTGAAATCGGATTTCAAAAAACCCAGGCTTTGGACAGTGGCCCTTGATTTGGGCCTGATGAACAAGATCCAGAAGCAAAACAAAGGCTGTTTCCACAATGGCTGAAGGGAAAGGGAACCGGTCCAATTGCAAAACTTGGATCCTGGCACTGAGGGAGTCTTTGTGTGCGAGACCTGTGGCAATGGATGGCAGTGACTTTGGGAAATTCAATACTCGCCTAGCTCATAAACAGAAAACAAGGAAAATAAACTTGGGCAGATGGGAGGAAGCACAGAGCCAAGCCGTTGATTTCTGCTGGGCTGGAAAGCAGCCTGGCTGTCCCCGGCCACGGGTCCTGAGCTCCACGGCTACCGAGGCCGTGTCAGGGTGCTCGGGGTCACAGTGGTGGGCACTGGGCACCGAGCTCTGGGCACCGAGCTCTGGGCACCGAGCACTGGGCACCGAGCACTGGGCACCGAGCTCTGGGCACCGAGCTCTGGGCACCGAGCACTGGGCACCGAGCTCTGGGCACCGAGCTCTGGGCACCGAGCACTGGGCACCGAGCTCTGGGCACCGAGCTCTGGGCACCAAGCACTGGGCACCGAGCTCTGGGCTGTGCAGCTGCGGGAGGCAGCAGCCACCCCTCCACCGCGGGCACCGGCTGGGAGGAGAGGCCACGGGGAGCCGGGGCAGGAGGGGCACGGCGCAGAAGCGGCAGGGTGGGAGCCCCTGCACCGCCAGACAGGAGCAGGGAGGTGCCGGTGCTGGTGCCCATCGCAGCTCGCCCCGGGGCGCGGTGGAGGCGATGGCGGCAGATTGCCTTGTGTCATTCCTTGTGGAAGCTGGAAACGCTTGACCGCGGCGGTGACAGGGGTGGGATAACCACTTGAATAGAGAAGAAGTTTCTCTGCCAGCCTCCTCCCGGAGCGCACTGGTGCGTGGTGGTGCCGCTGGATCCCTCATGCAAACCCTCTGGTTGTGCAACGTCCCGGGGCAGCTCCTCGTCTCGGCGGTTTCACCTCCTCCTGCCTGGTCCCGGCCCTTGGGCGGAGGAGGGCCGGGATCCGTGCTCAGTGCCCGGGGCTGGAAGTGGAGCCTTTTTGGCTCACACCACTCCCCGGGAACGCCGTGTGGAAGGGGAGCTGCCCCTCGGCGCACGCCAGGTGAGGACGTGATGGCTGAGGATGCGACGGGAGCAGGGAAGGGCTGCGGAGAGATGAGGGCAGCAGTTAAACGTTCAGTGAAAGAAATTACTTTTGAAAAAACTTTTGAGAAACAGAGACGATGACTCCATACAGCCTCAAATCTGCTGCCAGACGATGCCGCCTAGTTCAAAAACCCAAGAGCTAACTGTTCCCTCTTGGCCACAGACAAGAGGAATCAGTATTTAGACCATTTATGGGCCACAAAAGGTCAGCGGAGATATGAAATCTGTGGATTCATTGAATTCCCTCAGTACCACAACCCCACATTTGCAATTACAGATTCATGGAGCTCAGCATCCCTCCTGCCACTGAGCACTGCCTGTAACCCTGCTGCGTGCACAGCCCTGGAGCTGAGCTGGCTGCCCCACGCCAGGCACTGGCCTTGGGTGCACCCCAGAGGGACAGCATGACACAAGATGTTCCGCAAAATCTGGTACAGGGATGCTGGATTGTCCCAAGTCACCCAGCCGCCTCCACAGGAGCAGTGTGTGTGTGCAGGAAAACCTGCAGAGTCTTTATGATAAATTGACTTTCTTTTGGCTTGGGAAGAGAAGCATCTTCCTCCCCTCAATTTGGGCAATTACACTTGGTTATTTCATGTTTTAAACTCCTGGCTCATAACAGAAAACAACCAAGAGGGGAGCAGCACAGCTGAGCTGAGCACACTGGGACATGGTGCCAACACCTGAGACACTGGCCCACCATCACCAAACCAAGGGAGCAGGGTCCAAGCAGGGCTGGCACCACTGTCCCGACCCCAGCCTGCTCCTGTTGGTTTTTGCAGCACTGGGGCCAAGGGGCAGGACCCAGCCAGCCCAGGGCTCTGACTGTCCCTGACATGATGAGAAGCTTTTGCCTGTTCAAACCAGCACAGCCGGCTTAAAGAAATCCAAGCCAGCCACCTACTGCTGCTCCTTGGAAATTCAGAGCAGCATCGTGTCTGACCTTCCTTTCTGACACAGAATCACAGGAGAAATACTAGGGATAAAATACAGTGGATACTTCGTTGGAGAAAAAACCATCATAAATCAGTATGGGAAGTACACTTGAATTTTAGAGGAATATGTCAGATACACTGGCCAGCCATTAAATTTCACAAGTTCAGTTTAAGAACTTCAGGAGATTGCTGGCTTTGCCTGAAAGGGAGAAGAAAATTATAAACATATGCAGGGGGCTCCGAGTGAGACACAGGAATCTGGAGGATAATCCTTATCACTATCCAGGATATAATCATATAGCCACAAAAAAGAATTCCATTCACCTGCCTGGAGAATGACTGACCATAACATCTAATGCCAGCCTAATTAAAGACATTTCTTCAGAGCGAGTGGATCAGGAATTTGTCGACTGCCACAGGTTTGCTTCAGCCTTGCCCGGCCCTTCCCCACCCCAGCTGATCTCCTCCCGTGCCACTAGTCTGCAATGTTGCACAGCCCATCCCGCAGCCCAGCAGCAGAGCTCGCTGCCCATCGTGTGCCCGTGCTGAGAGCCCAGGGAGCCACGGTGCCAGGGCACGGGGACACGGGGGCAGCAGTGCCCAGCACTGTGCAGTCAGATCTGGCCTGTGGGGAGAGGGTGTGTGGGAAACAGGGAACATCACTGTGTGGGGCAGCTCTGGGAGGACAGAGGAGGAGATGCCATCTGCCAGAGTATGCAGAGGAAGTGAGGAGACAGTCACGGTGCTTTTGGGCATCTCTAGGCATAAAACTGGGCCTTTGGGAAAGCAGAGGGAGGTGAGAACTATGGAGCACAGGGCCACGCTGACTCCTGGGACACCCCTGTCCTTCAGATGTTCTTACAACACCCTCCTGCTCAGCCTTGGGCTCAGATGATGCTGAATGGCCACTTGGAGCACCAGGACATGGGATGCTGTACCCAGGGAGCACCAGGACGTGGGATGATGTACCAGGGGAGCACCAGGACGTGGGATGATGTACCAGGGGAGCACCAGGATGGGGGATGATGTACCAGGGGAGCACCAGGACGTGGGATGATGTACCAGGGGAGCACCAGGATGGGGGATGATGTACCAGGGGAGCACCAGGATGGGGGATGATGTATCAAGGTAGCTCCAGGACACATGATGATGTACCAGGGGAGCGCCAGGATGCAGCTCTGGAAATGTGCCCAAGAGCCCTGCAGGTCCAAACTCAGTCCTGGGAATAAGGATCTTGATGGAGCAGTGTCATATGGAAGTGAAGCACTGGGAGCTCAGAGAAGTCCCTGTAGACACAGTGGGAAAGCCGAGAGGCACCATCAGCAGGGACTGTGGAGCTGGAAGCCTCTGGATCCAAGGACATTGTTACTATACTTCAGATTATATAAATAACTCGCTGAATAAAACCACATGTGACCACATTCTGTTCTCCATCCCTCTGCTCTGCCGGCAGCGCACAGGCTCTTGCAACACTTGTTTACTGGGGAGACTGTATATAAAGTGAAAATAATTTGCTGGGTCTTATGTTTCCACTTTAATTCTCAGTGTATAAAAAAACCTGTGAATTTGCTAATGGGCTTTGAAAACGTATTTTTAAAGCAAGGGCAGCATGACTCGGTGAGTTGTTACAAAGGATTACAGAAGGAACAAGGTTTGCTAGGAAAATTATTCCCTTGAGAAAATCTGTAACAGTTGAAAGGCCAGAGCCTGCTTCTTTCCAAGAAAATAAACACATTTCTGCATGCAAAATCAAGCTTCATCTCAGGTATGGATTGTTTTCTGGTGTTTATGTGTTTCCCACAGGCTTTGGTGTTCAGTTTGATGTGTTTGAAGGCCAAACAGACACTCCAGTTCTCTCCCTGAAGGAAGATTCCCATTGCATCTTTGAAGCACACTTTTGGACAGAGATAAATGGCAACGAGCTTCGGGAGTGTCAGAACCAGATGGTCAATTGACATTCCTTTCTACATTTCTCTATTTCAACCCCAGAGATGATCTTGCATAAAAAATATTTTTTTAGCATTAGTTCTGACTTCTCTAGAGCAGGAGAATTTGCAAATGACCTGCTCAGGGGCCACAAACCCTTGGCTCACTCTTTCCTGGTCATTATAACCCACGTGCTTTGGGAGTTTTGTACCCAGGGCCAATTCAGAGCATTTGATTTGCTGGAGGTTTCTGTTAACAACGTCCTCATCCAGGGGAGCAGCTCCTCTTGTCATTGGGAGTGGGGGAATCAGTGTGAGTCTTGCACTTCTACAGGTAGTGAATTGTTACTGCTTACTCACCTTACCCAGGAGCCTAAACCTCCTGGGGAACAGTCCCTGAAATTCTCCACAAACATTTGCCAATTCTTCCTCCAACAGCCAGGAATACTCTGACAGGTGGGAATGCAATAAGTGGGGATCAGATTTATGATTTTACAATTTAATCTTACAAGGTCTGCTGGGGAAATACCCACATCCTCTTCCATCATTCCTGCAGTCCCTGATTGTCTGTGGGGGCTGAGGGGGCTCTGTCCTTCCCAGTGAGGGGACACGATGCCCACAGCTCTGTGCAGAATTGGGGTTTGGTCATAATAATCCAGCACATCTCCTGCCTCCAGGCAGTTTCACCATTTCCCCCCTTTCCACAGCCATCTTGGTGTCTCCCCAGCAGTGCAGGGAACACGCTGGATTTTCTGCATCCTGTTAATCAGAACCAGGCACGACTGCTGCCCCTGGGCTGGCGGGAGAGCAGGAGTTAACCCATCCTGCGGGATGAGGCTGTAATTGCCACTAGGCTCCTAAGATGAATGAGCTTTTAAGGATTGCCAACTTCTGAATGGAGGCAGGAGGACCAACAACAGCACCGACTCAATAACCAGCAGCCAGCGGCAGGAGCACATATGGAGGCAGCGTGGTTCAGCTGGAAATAAACCCCGGAGGTGTCAGGGCAGCGGATAAGGGCTGTGCTGGCAGCGTGGAGGTGGAAAAGATGAAATCTGACTGCTGGGGAAACAACCAAGGCTGCCAGGCTGGACATGCGTGTGAGCCTTGCTTCCCTGCTCCAGCCTGGGGACCCGGAGCCCCTGCACGGGGGTGACTCAGAGGCTGCTGGGCTGGGGGGGCGATCCTGGGCTGGGGGGGCGATCCCAGGCTTGGGGGAGCGATCCTGAGATGGGGGATGATCCCGGGCTGGGGGGGCGATCCCGGGCTGGGGGGATGATCCCGGGCTGGGGGGGCAATCCCGGGCTGGGGGGGCGATCCCGGGCTGTTGCAAAACAGCTGCCGGCTCTCGGCTCCTGCCAGGATACATCTCTGGCTGGGACTTGGATCCTTTGAACCCAGCTGAGAAGCAGCAGAGAAAACCATTAAATTAGGCACAGGGTTTGACCTCAGAAGACCATGGAGAGGCTGTGTGCCCTGGGACCCCACAGAGCAGCACCTGTGTGGGCTGGGCAGAGACCGAGGGCTGCTCCTGCCTGTCATGGGTGGGGTCACCAAGGGGCACCTGCCCTTCCACTGTGCCAGTATCACCACCTCTACACCAGGCCCTGTGGCACAAAGGGGTCCAGGGGACCTGTTGTGGCATTGCCCTGACTCTGAGCAGCTCTTGGAGCTCTTGCACAGCAGCAAACACGTTTAGAACATTGTACATCACCCTGCAAGCAGCTCCCTGAGCAGGGGCAGCGGGGCTCTTGTGGAGGAGTCACAGCTAAGCTTAAGCATCTGGCTCTGTGCATTCCTATATTGTAATAAAATAAGTCTTCCCACAGATTTCACGTCATCTTTGTCTGGGCATCACTGAACTGTGAAGAGAGGAACTTTTTTGTGGTTTTCCAAGGAACAAAGAGATGATCTGCATCTGGTGAGGTGTCCTGGCAGCCTCCTGCACTCCAAGCCTGTATCTCATGCTAGCCGTGCAGCCCGGTGTCCTGGGACAGCTGCCTGGCACACAGCACCCAAACTGCAGAGCCTGTGATCCCCCAGGCCCAGGGACTGTGAGAGAACCTCACTGCAGCCCACAAAGACCAGGAACAGCAGCCCTCAAAGAGAAAGAGGTACCAGGAACACACCTGCAATCTGGATCCCACCTTTTTGGCCCCTGTTCAAATGAACAGGCAACAAAGAACATGAAGCAACTGCTTAAAAACTCACAGTCCCAGTGAAGTCCAGGGAGGACCATTCCCTGTGGCTGACCCAGGCACCCACAGGCACAGCCTCAGCACCCCCTGGGGTGGGCACAGGGACAAAAATTGCATTTTCCCTGCAAAGTACGAAGCTGCTTGCACAGGTGGCTCAGCAGAGGGAGTGGGCACAGATACCTGTGGGGAATTAACAGAGCAAAACTGAAGCTGGATCAGATCATGCTTTGCATGGAACATGGAGCTGTCTTTGTTCCCCAGGAGCAGCCACGGAGCCCTTTGCTCCCACACTCATGTCCCACGGGGTCCTCCCTGCTGCTGCACCATGACTGCTCTGGTGCTGTTTACTTTTGATCATGGCCTGCTGACAGGTGCCCAAGTGGCCCAGTGGGCTCTCTGGCCACCCAGCATCCTGTGAGGACAAGTGACTCTCCAACATCAACAAAATCGTGAAGAGAGTCCCCTTCTCCTAAATTGGTCAATGCAGCCTGTAACCCCTCAGCCTGCTGTGTTTATTTGGAGCAGGCATGTTTGAGAGACCCTGAGCTTATTGTGAGTCTCCCACTTGAGCAGAGAAGACACACCCACAGGGCTGTCCAAGGTCAGGGGAACGTTTGGCTGCAGCCACCCCTTGCGGATGATAAATGGCTGATGGGGGAATGCAGCGGGAAATGGGATGGACTTGGCTGTAAATGTGAGCAGAGAAAGTGCGTCTGATGGAACCTGAGCATTCAAGGAGGGGAATGCAGCCTCCACTCCCAAGTCTCCTCCTCCCAGGGGTCCCTGCCCCTGCTCCCTGGTACACTCTTGCCTGTGTCCCCACAGATCAGCACAGGGAGACCCCAGCCATAAATCTTCAGCAGCCATTTTTCAGTGGGACTAGATTACATTTAGGCCATAACTTACCAGTCTGTTTGGGAAAAGGGATTTCATTCCTTTGCTTCTTCTTGTCAGAATGGATTTACTGATCCCAAACATGTTCCTCGCACTTTATTTAGGGCTTATTATGCATTATTTACATTGCTGAGCTGTCACCAGCCTGTCTGCACAGTACAGGCAGGCAGGCAATGCACTTTCCTGCCCTCTTGCTCTCCCTCCAGATGTGGAGCTGGGAGGATAAGGCAGTTAAGAGATCCCTTGTCAGATGCCATTTGCTTTTTGGGGGTTATTCCACTCCATGCAGAGGTCAAGGCAGGCTCAGCACAGATGGATATCTTCCCCCAGCTACATTCCCAGGAACAAGGAACCTGGAACAGGCAGTTTTGAGGGAGAGGGTTTGATTTTCTCATTCAGGGGTGCCAAGTGATGGCTCTTGAGCCCAGAACCTTTGCCTCAGCCTGTACTGGGACAGGAGGTTCCCCAGTGTAGACAGTGCTCACAGGCCACATTTCCTCCCTGGCAGCCCCTGCTGTGCAGTGCTGTGGGATCTGCCTCCCTACCCAGCACCCAGCATGAGGAACAGGCAGAGATCCCAGACCCCTCCTCCAGAGCCACTTTCTACCTGAAAGGATCCCATGGCTCCTCCCAGGACTCCAGGAACTGCCCTGCTGATCTCTGGGAGCTCTGACAGCAAAAGGAACAGTGGCATTAGATGTTAGATCAGTGATGATCACGTGGGAGGGAAAACACAGTTAGGATTTACATTCTGTTCCTTACGAATGCTTTGGCTGATGTACTAAAAGCTGGATGAAGCATAAAAGTGGAATTTATTCAAATTAAATGATTGCAAATGTCATACTGCATTGAGCCAGAAAATTCTCCTACACGCAAAGAGTGGAATTTTCCTGCTTAAAGCATGTGGGTTTTTTACCTGCTACTGCCCATAGCAGCCTGTCCTGGACTTCTGATCTCAAAAATAAAGAACAAACAGCACCATCTTGTCGTGGTGCCAGGATGTATCCAGAAAGATTTCAGAAAGGCAATTTTCAATTAGATGGCTGAACACCACGTGAATACCAAAGTTATCTTCAGATGTAACCATAACAGTGGCTGTTACTGTTCAGCATTTGCCCTTAGGCTCAGAACCTCTCACTCAGGAAAGGAAAGGGGCATCAGGCTGGTGATTAGGGGGTGCTGACCCCAGTGGGCCTCAAAAGGAACAGGTTAAAGAGGGGAGGATCTCCCTCCAAAAGGAAGACTCCTTTGAGGCTTTTTGAGTGAGGAGCCCAGATAAGAGACCCCAGAGCCTCAGGACCCATGAGGAGGTGACATGTGTAGGATGTCCTCTGTCCCTGGGCAGAGGTGACAATCCTCATCCCTGCTCCTCCTTGGCCGAGGTCCTCTCCAGCCCCGGAGAACACTCTCAGGAACCAGCTCTTCTTTTGGGGGACTCTCGGAGCAGAGATCAGAGCTCAGCACCCAGGGTAGAGCTTCCCGCTGGGGCTGGGCCCCCCATCCTTACCTGTTTGTTTTAGCCCATGACTGCCTGACTGCAGACAACTGGATTATCCTTCTGCCTGCTGTTAAACACACACCAAAGTTCGGCGTGTCCCAGGGCTGCACGTGCTGGGGGGCCAGGCCGGGGCTCTCACGGACACGGGGGCACCCCCAGCTTTCATCACATGTGCCAGAACACGCAGGGCCTGCTGAAAACAACGGCTTGTAAATGCAAAGCCCCATCTCCAGTTACTGCTCCCCTGCATCAGCCCGTCCCCTGCTCTCCGTGAGATATGTTCCAAATGATAGCATTTGTCTTTAATAAATGGGCACTACATAAACTGGCTCCTATGGGAAACCTGGGGGTTGTAAGTAAAACCTGATGTTTCCATTTCATTATAATGCATTTGCTCAGAGATGAATTCCAATCCATTCCCTGTTTAATATCAGCCGAAGGTGTGCAGTGTGTTTGTATTGCTATTTATGAAACTCATATCGCTGGGTTTAATCTGTTTCAGATTCCCCAGCTGTCTCTGTGTCTGTATCAGCTTGACCTGAAACAAGGATGTTCTTCTGCTAGAGTCACTGATATCACCAACATTCAGGGAGGATAAGGGGCAAAGCTACTTCCATGGCTACAGAATATCTGACTGTAGATACAAGGTTCTTATCCAAATGTTTCCTTACGATATCTCCTGGGATGCTTCCTTTTAAGGCAAATTTTGTCTGTATTGGTCCCTACTCCAGAAAGGAGTCTGAGGTGCAGAACCACTTCTGATGTCAGAGCAGCATTGCTGCCACCCTCCTGCACATGCTGTAAACCTGAGGAACACAGCAGGCTGCAGCACTCGGCGTCCTGGGCCTTCCTGTGTGCCCCTTGTATGCCCCTGGCCTTAAACACACTGATCTGTGTGCACAGCTTGGACCTTGACATGCTTCAGCAGAGAAACGCTTCACAGGTCAGTGATTATTTCTCAGCCACTCGACAGACACCCATCACATCACGGAGCACAAAACCCACCCAGAGGATAACAAAACAGCACAGGGAGGAGCATCTGTGCTTGGTTCAAACAGATGGAAACCATGCACTGAGCGATCCCTCGAGTCCAGGGCTTGTGTCTCATCCATCCATCATGTCCTGGTGCTGCATCGCTCGGGCATTTCTGACAAAAGTGATGAGATAATCTCTGCCCCGTGGGAGCTGCTCTGCTGGTATCTCCTGTGACAGGAGAGGGGAAGCAGAGCACTGCCTCCTCCCCTGCTCATCTTTGCAGAGATCCCTGTTCTGACTCAGCCTCAGCAGGGAATGCAAGTCCCTCAAATAACCTCCAAAGATTTGGAAATCAGGCTCAGGGAGGCACCATCGGTTTGTGTCACTGCTGGAGAGGGAAGGTGTTACCTGAAGTTGCACAGAGTCATGAACAACTGGATGAGAAGAAATACATATTGCAGCTGGATTTCTCTGCTCCCCGTTAAAAAACCACCACCACAGAGAGTAAATGACTGAAACCATAGAGCCATTAGCTGAACTCTCCAGCCTCAAAGCTGTCCCACTTGGGAAGGTCTGGACAGGACAGCTGCCTGTGGGGACCCTGCCACACATTGACTCATGAGCTGGCTGCCTTCATGAACCCTACTGAGAACCTGAGTTTAGTTTGTAGCAAATGTCCTCTGGGGATGGAAAAAATAAAAATTAAAAAAAAAAAAAGAAAAAAGAGAGAGAGACTGACCCGTTTGAGTTCCATCTGTTGGGGTTTATAATGTTCTCCTTATAATTGCCAACAGACAATGTGAATTGCAATTAGCTAATTGCTTGCTAACTTTCCGTTCTAATAATAGTCATGTTCCAGTGTTATACAAGCTTGGAGGCTGCTGCTGTTCCCTTGCAACTGGCAATAATAAATAATATCGTATTCCCTCAGCTTTGCCATTTCTTCCAAGTTTCATCCCCATGCAAATTGCTCCAGCATGTCCTAATCCCTGACGAGATGGCAGAGGCATCAACAGCATTTATTTGCAGTTCCCTGCACTGGGAGGGTTCGACACTTGCACGAGGATGTGGCACCAGGAAGCTGTGACTCCCGTGTGCCATTTGTCCCCACTGCAGGGCCAGGAGGTGCCTCTCCTCATGGCAGGGCAGCAGGACCAGGATCTGCACCCCTGGAAATCCAATCCCTCCCATCAGAATGTGCATGGTTACAGCTCTTTGGAAGTTTTGGGTTTTGTTTGGCTTTTCACTTTCCCTCTGCAGAATCAGATGTGGCCCTGGCCCCTGTAGTGACATATTTCATTACCAGTAGCTTCAATAATGTCAGCACAGACCCAAACTGGAGCTTTCAGGAACACACACTCTCCAGCAGCAGAACAAGCTGTACAGTGTCACTGCTGCAGTGATAAGGGGGGACTGGACCCTGACAGGGCTCCTGGGGGGCACAGGGGTCCAGTTGGGTGCTGAGGCCTGGCATCCCCAGGATGGGAGCATGGAGAGCTCCCTTCCACATGGGTGAACTTTTCGGCACCCCCTCTGCAGGCTGTCTGACCTCCAGCTCATTACTGCCGTGCAGATGCAGCTAATTGAGAAGCAGAGCAGCAGCCTGATCCAGTGAAGTCAGGGCCAATGAAATGAGCAACATCATTCCCTGGCGCATGAGGAACTACTGAACAAGGAGCTGCCAGCAGGCTGACATCTCCAGAGCTTACAGACTAATCTCATTAAACTCAACCAAAAAGCCTTTCAGAGCTGGGGGAGCCACGTCCAGCAAAAGCTGGGCTGGATTATTCACCTCAGGGGTTTTTCCACACGCCTGGTTCCCTGTCACCCCACCCCACAGGCAGAGGAGTGTGTGCCCCAGCTTCAAAGCAGCCCAGGATGGGGGGTATCTGCCCAAACCCCACTGTTCCAGGGCTCAGCCTACAAGGGCTCCTGGCTCCCCATATGGGACTTGCACAGAGGGCAGCAGGGGCTCTTGCTCAGGTTCTTCATGAGCAGAACTTTCTGTCACTGCCTCAGGTGCTCTCCCAGCCCCTGCTCCCGTGGGCTCCTCAGCTTCAAAGCTGCTTCAGGCTGTTTGTCCTTTGGACACTACAATCCCAACTTTTCTGCCCCTGACTTCTCCCCTTCCCTACTCCTGTTTTCTGACTCACAGGTAGATATATGAAGTTTAAAAGCACTCTGAGCAAGCCACACTCCATAGCCCTGTCTTTCCACTCTCACAACCTGCTCTCACCCCTCCCCCAGGGCTTGGGCAGAGGTATCAGAACTGTACCATGAAAGGGAATTCTCCTTGGCAAAGCCACACCAAGACCTCTCCCTTGCCTTGCTCAGCAACTGGAGATTGCTGTCCCCTCCCCACAGCTCAGGTGCACAGGGCAGGAGGAGGCTGCTCTTGCTCAAACCAAGTAGCAGGACATGAGGAGCTGGAGGAATCCAGCCAAAGGAACAGCTTTGCTCACTTCTGCTTTGGCTTCCTCTGTGAACGTTTTCTCTCAGTGCTGGTTGATGGGTTTCAGACTGAGGGAATGTTGGGAAATTAATGGGAGAATTCTGTGGCACATTGCATGAGGTGCCAAGGACCGGTGGTGATGCACAGCAGCTGGCAGAGCCCTGGTGTGCCCCTCACCTGGGCTGCCCCCACGGGACCTGCACACCCACGGCCACTGGTGCAGCTCCTCTGCTCACACCAGCACCTGCTGCTCCACACCCACAGTGTGGCACTGGCTGGGCTGTGCCAACGGGACAGGTGGAGGGTTTGTGGCAGAAGCCACTCAGGGCAGGGGATGGGGTGGCAGAAAAGCTGCCAGGGCCTGGCAACTGCCAGCACAGTTTGTCCCCAGGGCTACTGGCACACAGCAAAGGATGGCCCTGGCACGGGGAGGGTGAGGTGCCACTGGACACGCTGCATCCAGGGGAGTGGCCCTTCTGCTACCCCTGTACGAGTCACTGCCAGGTGCTCTTGGACATAAGGCTGTGAGGTTTGACCAGCTTGAATTCATCTCCCGACCTCAGGAGAGCAGAGCAAAGGTCTCGCTGGGCTCAGTGTGGGGCTCAGGCTGGTCCACAGCTGACAAGTGGCCATGGACTACACACAAAATTGCTCTAAAGCTGACAGCACCAAATGTTTCTTCTTCACCTAAAACAGTTGTTTGGGATTCAGTTAGGAACAAAACTGCATCTTGTAGGTTTTAATAAAGCTTTTGGCAAACAGTTCAAACACTCTGGGGGGAAGAAGAAGAGAGAGGTTGAATTTATGAGAGTGGGAGGAGATCATTTGCTTTCTTAGGAATTGGAAAAGATTAATAGTGTGCAAAGGCTCTTGGATTCATTCCTCACATAGCAGAATGATTAGGAGACTTACTGGCTTGATGTTCTTCATTCTGCCTTCCCCAGGTGGCTTAGAGACTGTCTGGGCTGCAGAGAAAACGACCAGGGAGAACAGAGAGACATCCCATATCAGCCCCAGGGAGGAGGTGGCTGTGGCATGCTGGGGGATGGAGGAGCATTGAATCACACAGATGGCTTTGCTGGGAAATTAAATAGGTGCTTAATATTTCTGTAAATGCTGATCTGTGGGAAGGCACCAGCACCTGAGAGGTGGTAGGAGTACAGGTCAACAAGGCAGGTTTGTCCTTCCAGCATATACCCACTCCTGGACCCCGGGGTGCCGACAGCACAGAACTGTTCAGTAACAAGAATCTGAACCTGGAGAAGGTCCTGTCTCTCTCCCACCACCGGCATTTTGCAGTGACCTGGTACTGTGTGAGGTGAATCCTGAAGCAAGGAAAAAAGGAAGGAAAAAGACAGGAATTTCCCAAGTTCTACTGAACAGCCCAAAGGTTCTTTCCAACAGCCAAAACCTGATGCAAGCCTCACTGTGCACAGAGTGCAGGGGAAGGATGAAAAGCCACTGGACGCACATGGGGAACCACAGGACCTGACTTCCAGACAAGTCAGAGGCTGTGCTGGAAAGGCAGACTAGACTGGCTCAGGCACTGCTTCAGTCTTACAAATCTCATTTGGCTCTGGGATGACAGACAGACCGTGTCCCCAGAGACCTGTCCCAACACAGCCTTTAGTGTGGCCCGAGAGGCTGCAGCAGATCCACCCAACAACCAGGACAGGGCACACGGGTCACCTGGAGAGTGTGAGCAACAGGAGCCACTGACCGTGTCCCCTGCCTGAAGACAGTCATCTCCCCAAGAACAAAGTTAAGCTGGAAACTAGATGAGAGGATGGGCAGAGCCACTTGCTTTCCATTGGTGGTCCCAGTCAGAGTAACATTGGATAGATCTCCCAGTTTCTCCATGCTGCTGTAGCGGGGACAGTCCAAGCCAACACCCGGACACTTGGCCGGTACAAGCAGAGCATGCAGTGTTTTCAAGACTCCATAGACATCCCTGGAGCTGTCAGCTACGGAAAATAGGCTTCTGTGCTATTTATGGCCATCTGTTGCACTCCAGTTCAGGAGTGGAAGACTGCAGTGGTGCTTAAAACATTGCACTGGGAGGCGGCAGCAGCTCTTAGGCAGCCACAATCAGTCTGAGTTTTCAAATAATATTAGGAAATATAATGTTTGCTCTGTCAGAGAATGAATGAGGAACTTGAGCAAAACTGCTAAACATGAAAGTTCCTGGACATCTGGAAAAGATTAGTTAAGGAAGGTGCTTGGGACAGGGAGTTCAGGCGAGTTCAGGAGACACCTACTGCAGATCAGTGTCCACAGGAGGAGGGAGGAGGAGCAAAAGGCTGGGGGGAAAAGCAGGAAGGGGGGATTGAAATAAAATCTCTGCAGGATGGGCAGTGAGAACAGGCTCCATCCTGCAGTGACATGCAGCACAGGCAGCCCTAGAGGGTCTGCAGGGGGTGAAGGGGTCAAGGGCCAGACCATAGTGGCAAAGAGCTGGCCAGGTAACAGCTCCTGCTTGAACCCGCAAGGGCAGACATGGGCACTGTGCTGAGCATGTCCCACCTCAGGAAAGCACATCACTGCTTCCTTGCCACGTGTCCCCACCCACCACACATCCATCGATGAGCAGGTTTTGTCCCTCTTGGAGCTAATCGACAGCTCAATAGGGCAAAGGCTGTGACAAAGTCAAGAGCACCAGAGAAACACTCAAGAAAGCTGGGAATGGGGGACAGAGTGACACACCCAGTTCATGGGCCGGGAGAATGTTTGCTTTATTTCGAAGCAGACAAACACTCAGGCAGCCCCTTGGGCCCTGCAAAGTCACAAAGGAGTTCTGCTTCAGGCCAAGACGAAAGTCTCAAAAATGAAAGTCTCACAAAAACCACAGGGGCTTGTGAAACCCATGCTTGGTTTATTAAATGCATCACAAAGCTTTTTATCACATATTTCTGCCTCCGAGTCACTTTACACTTCAGTTCACGTGCCAAATTCTTTGTCTTTTCCCTAACTGTGGACCCTTGTAGTACACTGTTTTGGAATCTGTTTGAAATCCATGAGCTTATGCTGAAGCAGAGCTTTGGGGTTTCTTTTGGAAGCCTGGCATTACTCATAGCAGGTCTCCATTTCTGAGCAGAACTGTGCACAGGCCCCGCTGCGGCAGAAGTCAACGCTCACCCTGTGGGAGGAAACAAACCAACAAGATATAAGTCAGGTGCTCCCTATAAATGTTTGTGGGCCTTCAAATTTAGTAACTGAATATAGTTTGTGCTTCCCCTGTAAGTGAAGAATAACTATTTTCCAATGGAGTTAGCAGGAGGTAAAGCTGAAAATCAAAGTGTGAGCTTTGTGTTTCCTGACAATTTTCCTTTAACAAGGTAGTTCCAGCTGCTAACTGCATTTTATTGCATTCCTCAAAGACAGATCTCCGTGCAAGAACACTTTGAGAGCTCTGCTCCAAAAATAAAGGTACTTGGAGCTATTTTTATGTTAGGCATATTTTACCAGTTGGTCTCAGAGCCCTTGGTGCTGCCCTTACCCAGAGCCTCACTCGGGTATGGCACAGGCTGGAGCCCCCGGCTCTGCATTTGGTTCCCAGGCAGCTGGAGCAGCGGGTGCTGCTCTCACTCACCTCCCTCCTGTCCCAAACTCAGGAAGGTGCTGAAATCTGGCACCCAATGACATCCCTGTGCCACAGCTGTCTCACTCAGCCATGCAGGCTTCCAGGTACGGGAGGAAGAAAAGTGGCCTTTCCACCTGCCTGCTGTCAAGTGCAATGCTGAAAGACTGAATGCTCACCCTGACTGTCTTCTTGGGGGAACCCTCCAACCCCCAGAGACTCCCAGGTGAATGCTGACTGAAGGAAGTCCCACATACATGAAAACCCATGCCCTTGTTAGCAATTGGGACCCTGGCAGCCATCCTGACTGAACATCCGGATTGGAACGGAACGAGCCCACAGCTGATCCCAATTAGAGCACTCTGATGAGGAGATTCACTCCCACCCTTCAGAACACTGCAGACAAATGCAGCTGATGACATGACCCACCAGCCAGGAACAGCACAGAGCAATCAATCACCCCAAAACTTCAATGAGCACCTCTATCATCCCATTTCAGTCAGTCAGAGTCAGGGCACGGCCACTTTCAGTGCAGAAAGCTCCTTCAGCACTTTTAGCAGGGCTGTTGTTAGCCCAAAAACAGACATCAGGGGCCAAACATCTGGGGGAAGCAGAAGGGCCACCACCGAAGTGTGCTGAACACCTTCCAGAATTTAAATCCATTTGTTCTTTGTGCAGATGTCCTGGACAGAGGCTGACAGAAGAGAGGTGTTGAAGGGCTGTGTAGCGTGTGCACATGTAAAGAAAATTCTGCATCCACACACACTGTGACCTACTGGTTTGTGATGATGATACATCAAGGCCTGAGCAAGGATAACACCCCCAACTCACCTGCAGCCATCAGCCTGTGTAAGGAGCACAAGGCTCTACAGCCAAGCGAGCCCCCAACAGGACCTCCAGCCCCCGCCCTGCCAGGAGCAGAGCCCACCTCACACCCACCCTGGGTAAACGTTGGCTCCCTCAGCCAGGACACTCAACTCCAGGAGGGGGACTGTGGTTTTCTTTGCAATTAGAACTGGTCCATGAAGCCCCATCCCATGAAGTCCCTGTCCCTGACAGGGGCACTGGCAGCCCGGCCCTGCAGCCAGCAGCCTCCCTACCTCCACACACAGCTCCTCCCAGCACCCCGATCTCCTCCTGCACCCCTTGCACCCCGATCTGCCCACGAGCCCCGCACGCCCCTCTCCCCCAGCACGCCCCTCTCCGCAGGTCGCACAGTGCCCTCAGGTGGCCGCAGGGACTCCCCAGGTTGGAGACAGAAACGGGAGCACAAACACGACCACAAGGTGTCCAACACAATTCTTTATTGCCTTTGCAGGAGAAACTCCTGTTTCTTACCAAATACGTTATTTACAGAGAAACATCCCACGGCTTCCCAGGAATGAGAGGATCAGTGCTACGGTCAACAAAAGATGTCCCTACAGTGTCAGCAGCTGCTGCCACCAGACAATGAAGTTTTAA
Organism: Lepidothrix coronata; assembly: GCF_001604755.1. Classification (NCBI taxonomy): domain Eukaryota; kingdom Metazoa; phylum Chordata; class Aves; order Passeriformes; family Pipridae; genus Lepidothrix; species Lepidothrix coronata. The sequence goes on from NW_016690327.1 coordinate 1,999,513, forward strand.
GACTGATTTCAGTGGGCCCTGGCAGATGTATCAGAGTAGTGTACTCTGACACCCTTGAAAACTGCCCGTGTCAGAACTCAGGCGTCCGTGCACCTCCACAATTACATTTTCAAGCCAGATTTGCTCCCTCCTCCTCCATGCCCAAGTGGGATGAACACAAACATACTGCTCAGAAGCACATGGTGCCCAGTGTTTGTAAGCCCTCATCTGAGATATTTTCTTTATTTGTAAGGACAGAACTCAAACATCTTTCTTACATGGCATCAGCCTGAAGGAATCTGTGTTACACTTGTGCATCTGCAGCACCTCATGTCAGTAAGTCTCAGCATTTTTTCCATGATACAAAACATCTGCCGCAGGAGAACAAAAGGAAAGTTCCACAGCTGGAAGTGACTCCCTTCTATCCTCATGGTTTGTTCAGCTCAGCCTCTTCTTCAGACACCAAGTCCATTTCAACTTGAAAACAGGACAGTCCAAGCATTTCCTGCTGAGGCCAAGAATCAACTCATTCTGCTTCCAGAAAGCACCAGCAGAGCTCCTTCAATTCCTCGTCCCCTTTGCAGCACTCCAGAACACACCAGGCTGGCAGAAGCCAGTCAGTGTCAGTCCCTGCTGCTCTGTCAGGAGATAGGTGAGCAGAGCAGCTCTTGATGGTTCTCCACAAACAGCGAGACCTTCAGGAGTGTATCTGAGTCAGAGAGAAAACAACAACCTCGTCAGCTTAAGGCACTTTACCTATAGTCTGTACACCCCTAAACCTATGCTGTTTCTAAAGGCAATAAAGAAAAGTGTAAGTAAAACTGACTGAGCAGTGAAATGGATCACTGAGCCCTTGTTACATTGTGAGGATGTTGCTTCCAGCCGTGCCCAGGTGTGATGGTGAGTATTTTCAACTGAAGCTGACTGAGACCTCACAGCAGATCACAAAGATCAACTGAGCAGGATGACCTGCTGCTGCTGAGCCCAGCACAGCCACCATGGCCAGGCCTGTGTGCTGTCACCAGGGCAGGGACAAGAGCACCGAGCCCCAGGAAAAGACCCTCAGGTCTGTGCACATGGAACTACCTTGAACAACGTCTTCCTTGTGGTGCTCCAAAATCCTCTCCCAGGACTGCGGAAGGGCTTCCATGTCTGCCAGGCTGTCACAGCTGAGGCGCTGCAGGAGCAGTTTGCTGTCCAGGTACCTTCGTGCCCGGTAAGGACAACAACGAGAGAACACCCCCCCGGCGTTGCCCAGAGCCCCCTCAGCAGGATACAGGTGCCGGTAGTAGCGTTCCACGTCCTGCAGCCCCTCCAGCACGTCGGCCAGCGAGGGGCAGCGCGGCCCGCGCCGCAGGGCCCCCTCCAGCCCCAGCTCGGCCGCCCGCTCCTCGTACACCCGCAGCACGGCGCCCGCGGCGGCGCCCGCGGCGTCCCGCACCTCCCGGAGCTCCGCCCTGCGGGCACAGCGGGGTCAGCCGGGTCCGCGCCCCCCGCCCGCCCCGGCCCCGGCCCCGCCGCCCCCTCACCGCCGCCCGCCGAGCTGCTCCAGCAGCGCCTCGGCCGCGCCGCGCTGCTTCCGCCACAGCCGCGCCCGCAGCTCCGGGAAGGCGCCGAGCGGCGCCGCGTCCCACGGCAGCCGCCGCGCCGCCCGCATCTGCGCTGCCAGCGCGGCCAGCGCGCCCAGCAGCGGGGCCCAGGCGGACAGGGCTGCTCGTCCCGCCGCGTCCGCCCGCGCCGCCGCCGCCGCCCAGCCCCGGAGCGCAGCCGCCACCGCCGCCATCGGGGCCACAGGGGCCACCGCCGCCATCGGGGCCACCGCCGCCATCACCCCGCCCCGCACCGGTACCGCGTCATCGCTGCGCGCCGCGACACCATTGGCCGCTCGTGGGCGGCGGTTCGTTCGAACGCGCGGTCGCGCCCGCGCCCGAGACTGACGGAGGGAGCGACACCGAGCGAGGGACCGGCTCCGAGACACCGAACACCGAGCGGGGCCTCACCGAGACACCGACAGCGGCACCGCCATCCAGCGAGTGATCGGCTCCGAGACACCGAACACCGAGCGGGGCCTCACCGAGACACCGAGAGCGGCACCGGCATCGAGCGAGTGATCGGCACCGAGACACCGAGCGAGTGACCGGCTCCGAGACACCGAACACCGAGCGGGGCCTCACCGAGAGCGGCACCGGCATCGAGCGAGCGACCGACCCCGAGACACCGAGCGAGCGACCGGCCCCGCCATGGCTCCCGCGAGGAAGAAGGGCGGCTCGAGCACGCGCAGCAGGAAGCTCGCGGCCTTCCTGAAGGATTTCGACTGCGAGGGTGGGAACGGGAACGGGAGCGGGGCCGGGAGGAGGGAACGGTGTCGCCGGGGCTGACGCCGCGTGTCCCCGCAGTGAACCAGCGGCTGGAGCGGCTGCGGGCGGACGGGGAGCGGCTGGTGAAGGAGGTGGAGAAGCTGTACGACATGGAGATCCTGCGCCTGCCGCTGGAGCTGCGCCAGATGAACTGGCTCGAGTACTTCGGTAACTGGGCTGGCGCTCCCTCGGATGACAAACCCGGACGGGAATAAGGGACCAGCTGGGGTCTGCTGTGCGCGGAAATCCCGGGGGGGGGCGGCCCGCGGGCTGCCCGGGAGCTGCTCCTGCTCTCTGAGCGTGAAAACTGGTTTGAGGTGGTTTTTGCACTCTCCCGGACTTGAACTGACTGGTCTGACATATTTTCTTTCTAGGTAAAGAAGGAAGTGGAAAGGCACTGGAGGAGGTGGCCATGGTAGGTTTCCAGCAGAAACACACCAATGCAGGGGCTCCTTGGGCTGTAACGAGCTGTTCTGGCTGTAAAATAGTTAGAGATTTGCTCTACAGAACTCTGTGTTGGCAACAATCCTAATAGTGTCACAACTGTTTTTAATTTTAGGCAGACTTGGAAATAGCAGAAATAGACAAGCGGACAGCAGAAGTTATCAATACTCAGTTTGAAATCGTCAAGAAAGGTCGGTTGGAGCGCTGTGAGGCGACTGGGGAGGTGGAAGCATGTCATGGTTCCTTAATGTGAATAATAATTAAGTTCTTGCTCACATCCCTCAATATATTTAAAACAGAAAAATAATCCAGCTTTTATCCCTAGTACCTGCAGTAGGTCTAATTTGTTTTATAAAAACATTCAATATAATTCGACGTAGTGCTCTGTAACCATTGGGATTGCACTGGAATTTGCAATTTAGAATTTGCAATTTGCTTTAGAAGCAAATTTTTGCCAGAAGTGCTTGTAGTCGTTTGCTGTTTGGCTCTGCTGCTAACTAATAATTTAAAGTTATTATTGACTTAGATAACACTTTCTCTTTCTAGTGGAGAAATCCAAAAGGAGTGTTGAAGCCATCGAGGAGGAAGCAGAGCCTCCGTCACTTCCTCTGCCAAAGAAATCCAGAGTTGACAGCCAGTGTCCTTCAGAGACAGAGGCTGAGAGTGTGAATCCAAGAACTGCAAAGGTAAATAGCTGTTCTGTGGGATGACTTTATCCCCAGGATATAAATTCCTGACTGAGCTGATGACTAGGGCTGTCCAGGATGCTCTGAGGGAGACTTCAAACAGCTTCCCTGAGAATTCTAACGATAGGGGAAGGTCACGAAGGCTTGAATGGTGTTTGTTCTGGGCTCTTGTGCCATGAAAAGGAGACTGAGCATTTTGTGTGGAAGTATCTGTTTGTGTGGACTCAGCTGTCCCATGAGAGGGCAGTAGCTGATGTGGTGAGTGGTGTGTCCTTCAGGTGAAGGCGTCCACCAAAAAGCCGCCCGTGTCCAGAAGACCCCGGTCAGCGAGAGTGAAGCGCACGAGCAAGAGGTAACGGGGATGTCTCTCTTTCATCTCCAGAAATGCAAACTGAGAGTGTAAATATATCTCTTTCATGGGATGGAGTTTGGTTCAGCAGGGGGTCGGGGAGTTGTGCCATGTTACAGTAAAAAATTGACAATCTGACAATGAATGAAAGATGGACAACTGCCTCTCTTGTGAGGACCAGCTGCCCCCAGCTTTACAGGTCACTGATGAGTGAGAACCCCTGGGTTTTGTGGTGATTGCCTTGTTTAAGCCTTTGATAAGTGCTTCTACAATTTGTTAAAGGTCATCTTATGAGCAGATGTTTATTTCCATTTAACAGATCAAGCAAAAACAGCTTTATCACTCCAGCTACTGGGAGAATGGGTGATTTCTGTGCTCGGGGAGGTACCTCCATGATCACACCCAGATTTGATTCTAGGTTTGTATTCTGTCAGGTTTCTCTGTTGGTCTGTTAACAGAGAAAATAATTCTCTTTCCCTTCTATCTCTGTTATAATCTGTTATAAGCTGTTTGCTTTATGTCACCTGTTTCCCACACAATCTTTAGCGGCTCTTTGAACATGAAATGAAAGACTTTGACTAGAAGTGCTTTGAGCAAACACTGCTCACTAATAACTTGTTGTTTCAGGGTGTTCAAGACGCCGGGTTTGCGCACGCCCGCGCTCAACGAGCGCGTTTACACCATCTCTGCCAACGGCAGCCCCCTCGCCGACACCGGGGACGCCTTCCTGACCCTGCCCCTGGGTGGAGGGGAGGTAATTCCTGGCATTTCACCTGCAGGGGCTGGAGGGGTGTACAGGCGAGGCTGAAGCTTTGAACCTCTTGGTGCCTCACCCGCTTCAGTTCATCCGCTCGTGTCTCTTTAGCTGTGCCACTGCAGTTTATCAGAGGATTGATCAAGCTTAAAAAAAACCTTAGGAGACTCTTAGTCAGAAGTGGCAGCTGCTTACACTGGTCAGAACAGAATAGAAGGATGTTTTGCTGTGCATTCAAGTAACACTTAAAGTAGCAGTAGTGGCAGTAATGCATTAATGCACTGCAAGGAGGATGCGAGTTGAGCTGTTGATCAACCTCAATGTAGTTCTCTGCCTGTCTGTGGTCTCCTATTATGCTTAGATGTAATTACTTCTATTTTTTATTTTTTTGCTGCCTCAAGCTACTGCAGCTGACCAAAAGAAAACCTAAGATTTGGGTTTGTTTCCACAGAGCATACGTTTGACAGCAAAGGATTTGACCAAGAAGAATTTTCTTCAGCTGAACCCCAAGGCCCGGGGGCTCATGAAGAAGCTGTCGGTAAGTCTGGGTGTTTTTGGCAGCCATGACCTGAAGTTGTAAGGCACTGCTGTCACTCTGTCATCAGTCAGGGGACTGCTGAGCTGCAATAGAAACCTCTGATTCCCTGCCTGGCCTTGTCTTATATTGTGGCTCATGTCAGAGGTGAAGAAGCAGCACAGAGCAGGGAAGGAGAGGGAGGGGCTTTACATCACGTCTGGCTGAATACACACTGGGGAAAAGAACTGTTGTCAGTGCTCTGGAAAACAGTGTTGTCTGTTGAACCAGAGCTGTGGGTGTTTGGGCTACACCACTGTCTGAGCACTGACTGATTGCTCTTCCCTTACAGGTTTGTCTCTCCCAGGCTTGCAGCGAGGCAAAGAAACCCGTGGATGGAAGTCACTGAGTGACGACATCCCTCTGCAAATACGTGTTACATTTAGGACTGCTACCTTCATTTAGTTCTTCTCATTTGTGTTCCTTTCATTAACTTACAGAATGAAAGCTAAGAGCTAGTTTTTCTGTCTATAATATGTACTGTATGTAATGGAATCAAAATAAATTGCATTTTTTTTTTAATTTTTGAAGAAAAATCAGTCTTTATTTCCTTTAAGGCTGAGACCATGACACAGTTCTCTTGGGTTTGCAGACCAGCAAGTGGGCAGAAAGGCTGTTGATTGGCAAGTTAAGAGCAGTCAGAGCAAAGAACTTGGCTTCTCTAGCTCTGTTTAGTATTTTTTTTCTAAAAATTAGCCTGTTTCTTTGTTAGTTGGTGCACTGTCCTTTCCAAAGGTGCCTCTTTGTCCTTGATTTAAGCCTCTTTACAGGGCTATAAACAAGGATGTTGAGACTTTGGAACTTTTGCTATGTTTGAAAAGTTCTGCTTTTGGCATGATTAGGAAGGGAGATGGGGAGAAGCTGCAATCAGAGCTAACTGAGGCCTTGGTGTGGCTCTTTGGTGCAGTGTGTGGTATAGGAGAAAGCTTGTAGAACAGCATTGATACATGCTTTCCTTTGGAGATCCAAGATGTTACCGTAATGCAGACCTCAGCTATATACCGTGGATTTGGAAATCTATTTAAGAAGTTTTGGCAGGTTCTAAGTCCTAACTGCAGGTGGCAATATAAACCACTCAGCTGCATGTACACCTGCCTTGCTGTCATGGAATTCTGTGAACATATTCATTAAAAGCACCGATTAGTTAAGCTCTGAATAAAAATTTTCCGCATTTACAGACGTGTAAGTCAAGATTCTGCTTTAAACACGTCTTTACCAGGGAAAAAAATTAAGCTAGATTGCTTAGCCTGCCCAGAGAATTTGCTCACGGAGCCGCAGTTACACTCCTGCATGTCTGGGGAACAGGGCGCACGAGGGGATGGGGTGGGAGGTGTTGAGGCCATGACCGTGTGTGGGCTCTGCTCCCAGTGCCGCTGGAGCAGGGCTGTCCCTCCCAAGGGCTCCCCCAGGGAGCACCTGGAGCTGCAGCCACGGTTCCTGTCGGTAACAGAAACCACACTCCTGCACTCCCCGGCTGTGCCAGGGTCACACAGCCCTGCAGCCATCAGCCCAGAGCAGCTTTCCAGGGAAAACTCAATAGTTATGGGTCAATCTTCCCTATAAAGTACAAGCCCTGCTCATGGTGCACAGTTCAGGGCCACGCTGAGCAGGGCAGCACACGAGCTTCATACACAGTTTGAATTTAACTCCTTTGCTGGGGGGTAGTAACGGAATGCCAATAAGGTCTCAGGTGCTGTTGTGACCCCCTCCCTGAGTGGGGCTGGGGCCTGGCTACAGCCCCAGACTGAACACTGCCCTGGGGGAAAGCTCTGAGTCTGGTGCTGTTGGACGTTCCTGAAATTAAAAAAAAATAAATTAAAAAAATTGTGAATTTTCTTCCCACTTATCCCTGAAACGGTCTGAGAGCCCTGAGGCAGGATGGAGGGGTCGGTGAGCAATGGCAGCCTGCAGTTCAGGGTCTCTCCCCTCCCACCGTGTGACAGAGTCAGGGCTGTGGTGGGAGGGGGGCAGGAGCAGGGCTCTGCTTCAGCTGGAAAGCTTATCTCCCACGGAGGGTGACCTTGTGGTCCAGGAGCCTGGGAAGCTGGATCCTGATGGCACTTGATTGATGGGATCTGAGGAGTTGTTCTCCCTCAATGTCAGTCGGCTGCCTCTGCTGACTGCAAATGAAGGCTCGAGAAATGGGACAGTAATCGATGCCAGATGGGAGGTGCAGTTGGAAATGCCCCTGTTTGGAGCGTGTAGCCAGCGGGAGCCTCGGCCAGGACAGCGCTGAGGGCATGGCTTGAGCCCACTGAGATGCTCCTGCTTTGTCTTTCTGTCCCCTTTGATTTCACCAGGGCTCAGGATGCAAAGATGTGCCAGCACAGCCCCAGCACTTTGGCTCAGCCTTGCTGTGCCCGGAGAGTAGACAAAGGGATCACGGACAGAAAAGGTCTTTTTGCTTCTGCTTTTCCACCTGTCACCTCCCAGAGCTTTTCAGAGTGGGGGACAGGGCAGCATCTTCCACCTGCCATGCTTTGAACGGGCCCGTTCCATCCCGTCCCACGGCTTGAGGAGTGACTGTAGCTCCGCAGGGAGGGACCAGAGCTGCTCACAGGGCTCTGGGTGACAAATCACCGTGACATTGTTGAGGGGAGCACGTGCATGCAGTGATGGGGTTGTAATGAATTAAGTGCTGCTAGAATTGCTGCAGGACTGCTGTAAGGAATGTGCATGTGTTGTGAGGAGTAGGACACAGGTGTGATGGATATTGTCCATCAGCTGTGATTAAAAGCCTATCATCCCAATATATATTTTCAAAAACTAATTTAAGGCTGAAAGAGATTATTAAAAATGAGGAGAGGAAATTGTCTGGGATATATTTTAAGTCCCTTGCTAGGTAAGATGAATTCCAGAAGTCAAAATACTGCCTGTGGGGTGAAAGGAATCAATGCAGGTGTTGTGGTGGCTCATGATAAGAAGACAGGGCAATTCCACTGCCAGGGGAGAGCATTTGGGGAAGGACAGCCCTTGTCTGGAACTGGTGTGCTGGGGACCAGAAGGCTGAGCTGATCCCACAGCACAGGGACCATCCTGCAGCTGTCAGCCCTCCTCAAGAGAGTGGAGCACAGCACATCTCTGCCCTGAGCCCGGGGTCCACCTGGTCCCTTCCCACCTCGGTTCCCTTCCCAAGGCTGTGGCCGCTTTGCAGCTGGGCAGTGGAGACACGAGCTGGTGAAGGATCCTGGGGGTTCCCAGGGGAAGTAGCTTCTGCAAAATGACATTTACGAGCAGCCTTGCCTGGAGATGCTCGGGAGAGAAGCCCCCACACCTGGTGCTGGATGGGCTCAGGCTCTGTTCCCCTGCATTTTATTCTCTGTCACTAAGAGGACACATGTCCCTGCACCCCAAGTGCTGTGCCAGCGTGGGTCTAAGGAGGCAAACATGGCCAACCTGCAACCTGCCATGCTCTGGACATCCGGAAATCTGAGTTTTGATCTTGGCTATTCCCTCACTCTTTCATTTATCTCTCTGTGCTGTTCTCGATGACAAGATCATTAGAAACCCGGTTGCTGTTGCTGAGCTCTTCCTCCTGAGCCGTGTGTAACCACGGACGATGCCTGCAAGACAAGAGGCTTAATTGTGTTCTGCCAGCATCGAGGGGCTGTCAGCCAGGCAAATTTAAAGCCAGGCTGGATGGGGGTGGGAGATGCACCTCCATTACTCACCAGCCTGGATGAGGTTTAGCTTTATTGTATCCGGAAATAACCAGAGCCTGGGAGGTGCTGATTGTGCTCTCTCTTCCCAAATCTGCTGTATAGGAGCTGCATTAAGGATCTGGTTTTCCTGTTGCACATTTGGATAGAGACACCTTCCGCTCTCCCTTTAGACTCCTGCTGTTATAAATAGTGATTAAACCCACACACTTCTGTAAATCGCTGGCAAAAGGAACTTGTATCAAATCATGCTTCTTTGGCAAGAGTTTAAATTGACAGTGACAAGCTTATTTCTAGAAGAAGGTTCTATTTTGGGGAGCTTGATTCATTGTGCCACTTGGCAGTTCTGATGCAGTGTGATGTGATACCTGACACATCCTGTTCCCTGCGAGGCAAAGCAGGGATTTATGCATTGCTGTGAGACAGAACCACCCGGCTCTCATCAGGTGAGACAACACTGTTAGCAATGATTTTAACAGGCTCAGGGCAACTCTTATCCTTTTGGAGGTCCCTGAGCCTGTTTTTCCCTGGGGATGTACAGCATTCCTGATGTACATTCCATTACCCTGAGAACCTCTATTTACAGTCACAAACCACCATTTATCCAACACACAATTGCCATCACCCAGGAGCACCTAAATCTCACAAAAACCCTTTTAATTGCCTTGTTAATCTCTTTGTCTCCTGGCATTTAATAGAATTCACTTAAAAATATTTCACAGCATAAACCCCCAGGGCTGAGTGCCATCCCTACAGCTGCCTGGAGGGACAGCCCCACCACCTCCATGCCTGGGACACTGGGAGCGTGTGGCTCCACTGTCCTCTCATCCTGGCTGCTGCCCCACTGCTGCCCCATCACACCTGAGCACTCTATTTAGCCCCCGATGCACAGAGATGCCACATTCCCCTGGGAATGTGTCAGTGGGGAACAAACTTCATTGCGAAGAAGGGACTTGCAAGAAAAACCTGAATTACCCAGTCCTACCAGAAGTGCCCATTTGCAGGGCACTCTGTAAACAGTTGTGCAACAGTCCCCCTGGCCTGATTGACTCGACAGCCTGGTCTGCCAACAGATCACAGCTCATTAAAATGGCCTTTTAATTACTGACATCCTCAAAGTCAGACACCATCCTGAAAAAAAGGGTTGTGGGGGCAGGTGCCTGGGGAGAACACCCTGTAAGTGCTCTTCATTGTAATAGAAACTCCAGAAACCTCGGAACAACTTCCCATCTCTCCTCTTTTCCCTTTGGCTCTGCTGTTGGGGCTCCAGAGGTGGCAGGAAAAGGGCAGCTCCTGCTTCCCCAGTGATGGCCAAGCCCATGCCACAGCAGTGGCTCTGGGACCAGTACAGACCTGCTGACAAAGCACAGCTCCTCTGCTTTTGTCTGTGCCCCTTCAGGGGTGGCAGCTGCCCAGGAGCGGCCGCTGTGCCGAGCGATAACGGCAGCTCTTTGTTTGATGCTGAAGGTGCTTGTCAGCCTCAGCGAGATAAAAAGGCCAAAGACATTTATAATTGTGCAATTAAATGTCTCCTGTGCCTTCCAGGTGGCTGTTGCTGCTGTGCAGATGTCCCTGCTGTCAGCAGGCAGCCATGAATGGAGAGGCAACTGCAGTCACCCATGGCAAGGCTGGTGGGTGCTGCTGGATTGCACCCAGTCCTGTGCCAGTGTCCCACAGCACCGTGCCAGGGTCACCCAGCCCTGCACCAAGGCTGCCTCAACTGGGATGTGCCACAAACCCCAGCACTTGTCTCACCCCTGGCATCCCTCAACAGCTGGCACAAGTGCACTCACCTTGTCCCTGGTCGAGGTGGGTGCACGGCACCGAGGCAGCCTGGGGGGCACTGGGAGCCCATCCTTTGTGAGGCAGGAGGAGCTGAGGGGTCTGGCCGTGTTGCAGCCTGTGCAGGGCTCTTCAGGCACACTGAGACTGTGGGAGGAAAGAAGGATCTGTCCTGGCAACACTTGAACTGAGAGATCCCTGATTACGATGATAGATGGCACCTGCTTTTCCTGGTAATTAGCAGTCATTGGTATTCAAACCTTGCTCTTCCTCCAGAGCCAGGCTCTTTTAACATTCCCTGGGCAGGGGGACACATGCCAGGAAGGCCAGGCTTGTCTGACCCCAGCATGCTGCTGTCAGGGCTGCAGTGGCTTGTCCTGGCCTCACCAGCCATCACAGCAGAGACAGAGCTGTGCAGCCTCGCTGCTGGGAATGTCCAGAAGAGGAGCAGGGAAAATGATGGATTTTGTGTCTGAGGCTGGTGAGTGGGAGTGAGGGGTAAGAGGCTCCTCCTTTGCCCTCCCCAAAACATGGAGCCACTGGTGGGGCTGACCAAACACTGTGGCAAATGCTCTCATCAGCACCATGCAATGAAAGTTTTATTTTAAAAAATCCTCCATATGAGCAGCACCTGCCAAGTGCTGAGGCCATCCCTGACTGAGCACTGCTGCACCTTGGGGTTCCCTGGCTGAGCCATAACAGTTCATTGATCCCCACTTGTCACCAGAGCTGCGTCCTCTGGTACAGTGTGGGGATGAGTGGGGTGCACGGGGTGCAAGGCTGGTGCAGGGCTGGCACAGGGGGGTGCCAGGAAGGTCACAGAAGAGAGACAAACCCATTGCCATAGCCCACAGGAGGCACAGCTGCCAATAACTGGGTAAAATCTGCCTCTGCTTGGCTGTGACTGAGAATTTGCTGTTCGTCACCCTGCTCCAGAGCTCTAATTATTTCTTTATAGTGCCAGTACAGCCCTGGCCAGGCTCCGAGCTGAGGCTGCCTGAATTAATTGACCAACAGAAGGCAAATAGACTTTGCCCATTCTAAGCACCCATTCAGTCCTTTCCCAGCAGCTGTCACTGCTGTCACTGCACCAACCAGGGCTCCCGTGCCTGTTCCTTGGCATTGAGCAGCCTGGGAAAAAGAAAGAGATGTGAACGAGTGAGAGTCGCATCAAATAATTTCTAAATATCATTGTGCAGAGTTTGCATTTCATGTGCTGGCCACACACAGTTCTCATTTACTCAATTGAACAATTAATTACATGGTTTGTGCACGGGAACTCTGCAGCATTTTCCCCTTGCTCAGCAGCATCCCCACACTCACACACCAGCTCCTGTATCAGACTGACCATTGCACTTGAACTGACAGCTCCACACTGCAAGCACTTCCATGGTTATCTGGTCCTTGGGATGATGGGAGGGATTCCCACCTGCCCAAACAGCATCTGGCCCCACAGGCCAGGCCATGCACCTTTCTGTCCACACAACACACACCAGCAAAGCAAAGTAGATGTTTTTGTCCCCACTATGAACTGTCAATAGCAAGAAATCACCCCCTCTAGCCACTCTACAGCTGGAGCACAGGCTCCCACCTTGGCATACGCATTATTTAACAAAACAAGACATCACACCTAGCTGCTATTAAAACTGTCCCTTACCTGTCACCTGCCACCCTTGCTAAAGTGGCACTTCCCCCCAGAACACTGAAATGACCCACACAGACAAGCCAGGGCAGGATTAGTGGTTGGTTTTACTCAGGTATTTAGATATCTTTTTATTGCCATCTTCAGTCATGGTTCAATAAATACAAAATTAACAAAAATGTCAATAGATTTTTATTACATTTATTATTGTTGTTATTATTATTATTGTTATTATTATTATTAAATATTCCAAACCAACTGAGATTCCCTGGAGATGTCTGACTATAGTTCAAACATGAGATGCACACAGTGTCTCTTGTGATATTATATTACATTTATCTCAAGCTTATAAAAATATATATTGACTTCTTGAGTGTGTATTTACAGTATTTAACAGGTGGCTAATGAATATAAAAGCATCTGGAGATGAACCAACTTGATTCCTGTTTGGTTTCATGTGAGGGGGGTGTTGCAGGTGCTGCTCCCACAGTACTGGGACTCTCCCAGCCCAGGGAGGAGGCAGGAGCCTCACGCTGTGCTAGAGGCTGGATGGGAAGAGACCAGAATCATTTTGAGGCATTTCCCTTGGTTGAGCAGCTCCAAAACAGCATTGCTAATTAATTTAATTATACCACTTCCCTAAGGAGAGGGTCTGAGAGGATGCAAGTTAATTTTAAAATCATAACAACAATCTATAGTCTAATCTACTCATTTTGTTATTCCATGTTGGTGAGGAGCTCAATTAAAAGTGTTTACTGTTGCAAGAAACTGGGCTAGGAGCATGTTTCCATTGTGGGCTTTCCTTTCCTTTCTTGAAGGAGAGGCTGGGAAAGCCAACGACTCATGTTCCTGCCGAGTTCGAGCCCATCCCAGAACTCCTCTCCTGTGGGACCCCTGCCCACACTGTCACGGCTGTTTCCCACAGAACCCACGGCCCTCAGCCAACCACCAGCCACTGCAGCCCAGGGAAAAGGCCATGACTATACATAACTGTGCTGAGGTCTATCTCTTTTCAGCTGGGCAGCATCTGTAGGGACAGAGGAGCAGATCCCAGCAGCTCTGAGCACAGCCATGGGTGGCATCCACAGCTGGCCCCTCCTCGCATCCCTAACTCTGGAGACAGTGTCTGTCCTGGGGGGTTTGAGGGCACACATCACTGCCTGCTCATGGCCAGATCTGTTGCCCAGACTGAGGCACTATCACCTCATCACCAAGTCCTGCCTGTCCCCAAGCCTTTTTGACAGCAGCTGCACCAGCCTGGAGCCAGCTCCTCCAGCAGCCACTTCCCAGGGTAGCTCCTGCATCCCAATGGACAGGATGAGCAGGGAGAGGGGGAGAAGACCTGGAATCAAACTGGTTCAACCCCCTGCCTAGAGACCTGTAATATACTTTCTCTATAGATAAAATGTAAACATGAAGAACACATAAATTGCACTTGATCCTTGGGATTGGGCATTTCACCAAATGCAGGGCTCAGTTCACTGCTCTTCCTCTTCGGGGTGGGAAACAGTGGGATGGCAAGTGACCAACCTGACTGGACATGGGCCAGACTTAATTTATTTCTGCTAAAACCTCTAACCAAGAGACATTGGGGAGTGTTGTTTGAACTACAGAGGGGGTGGGAAGGAAAGAGCTTGTTTTGCTCACAGTGTGTGCGGGCAGAACGATCACCGTGCTGGACCCAAGGGCTGCCTCAGGGCCCTTCACTCAATCCTCATTCAGATCCCCATCCTCTGGGAGCAGGCTAACAGGAAGGTCTGACTGGAGCAGATTTCCAGCCTCACTGTGAGCATCTCCCACAGCCTTCATCCCGTTTGTAAATCTTTGCCTTTCAGCATTAATAATTCACTTGCAATACTTACGGATGATAATAAATGCCCTACAAAACTCCGTACAGGGCTGCAAAGACCCATCTAATGAACTAACTTCAAGGAAATTGTATTATTAAGGAGATGCTATTTATGTCTTCGTCAGGGATCAGGCTGCAGCCATGGGAGCTGCCAGTGTGCCAGGTAGGCAGCACTGTGCTCACAAAACAAAGTGTGGATGTGCCCTGGACTGCCTGATGTGCCCTGAATTGCTTGGATGCAGCACCATTTGCTCTGCTCTTTACCAGAGACACCGACTGAGGTGTCAAACACTCAGTGAAGTAACTCTCAGAGAAGAAGAGTGGGAAGGCTGGGAAAGGCTTTCCTTCAGCACAGATGGGAAAGTCACCTCCCAGGAGCTGGGTGAGAGCTGTGCTCTGCTCCCTAAAAATAAAAGCAGTAAAAGCTCCTTGTGGGGTTGCTGGGATCTGTCAGGTTGCATAAAAGTATCCATGGATTCACCAGCAGAATGCTAGATACAGAAACATCAGCTCTGGATTAAGACAGTGCACAAAAGTCCATCCCACCCTATGAACTCAATTACCACCTAAAACGGCATCACTACAGTTTGACTCATCTTACAAAACAGTGCCAGGGAAAGCCACACCCACCCAGGCACACCACATTATCCCAGGAATCCTGGGCTGCCCCGGCTCAGGGGATGGAAGCCCTGCTCTCTTGCTACATGGAATGACGTATTTGGCAGCACCCAGATATTCCCACAGCCCACCTGAGACCACCAGGTTTCACAGACAGGGCTGGCTGGGGCCAGTGGGCAGCTCCTCCCCAGGAGTGCCAGGCTGGTGCTCTGCACCTTTGCAGGGCACTGCTTCACACCTGCACCCCTCGGCCGTGCATCTGGATCACCTGGGCCCGGAGGGTCTGGATCCCACTCAGGATGGTCTTCTGGTGCTCCACCAGCATGATCCCCAGGCTGAGGATGTCTCTGCAAAATGAGCCCCATGTCAGCCAGGACAAACCAGCCCTGACTGCCACGTGCCCCGACACCGACTGCTCCCAGGCAAGGGCAGCACAGATTCCAGACATGCAGGAGTAAGAAATCCCCAACCTTTTGTCCCAGCTGAAGCAATACTGACACTGAGCAGGAATCCCGGGCTCACAGGAGCCTGTAGCATGCCAAGCGTGGGACAGCTCCAACCCCGCCACCCTGTGCTGTGGCACAACAGCTTATCAGTAAATCACACTGGATTGGGCTCTGCTCTCTGGCAGGGGAAGGAAACACTGATCTCGCTGTGCCCACAACACGAGGTTACAGCCAGGAAACAAGGTCACTTACTGGGCTGTCATCCTGGCCACTGACTCCAGGTAGCAGTAGCCCGCAGCAGTGAAGTTGTCTTTGTACCTGCCCATTTCTATTGTTTCCAGCCACTCGCCTACAGAGCTGAAAGATGGGAAGGCTGAGAAGGTTCGCTCGGAGAAGGGGATGGATGTGCCATGGGACCTGCCAACAGAGCAGGTGGTGAGGAGGAAGTGGGGCACGGCACAGCAGTGGGGGGACGAACAGGCACAGCAAGAGAGTGGTCACCTGGGGCACGTGGAGCTGGGGCACTTCGGGGGCTCCAGACTCTGCACCAACTTGCTGAGGACATTGTGGATGTGGGAGAACTTGGGCCTCTGGCTGCGGTCCTTCTGCCAGCACTGGAGCATCAGCTGGTGGAGGGGTGGCTGGCAGTTCGCTGGGGCGGGCAGGCGGAACCCGTCCTCCACAGCCTTCATCACCTGCAGTGAGGGGGACGTGAGGGGCTGGGGTCAGGTGCTGCAATGCAAATCAAAGGCAAACTCTGGGGCAAACTCTGAGGCAAACCTCCCTCCTCACACCCCGCCCAGGAGCAGCAGCAGCTCCTCTGTGTGCCGCAAAGCCACCACACACCATCAGCAAACACCACACCGTCATCTACCGCGCGGCCGCGGGGACTCACGTCCTGGTGGGACATGTCCCAGTAGGGTCTCTCGCCATAGGACATGACTTCCCACATGACGATGCCGAAGCTCCACACGTCGCTGGCCGGGCTGAAGTGGTGATACTGGATGGCCTCGGGGGCTGACCACAGCACCAGGCTCTTCCCACGCTGGACGGGCAGAAGGGCAGGAATGACGCGCTCGCCCAGCGGGACGTGGCCAGTGCTGGCAATTCCCAGGTGGCCATTTATTGGTCAACATGCCCTGCCTGGCACCACAAACCCATGGGCCACGAGCACGTTTAGTACTAAGAGAAAACTTTTCCCTCAATTTGTTTAAAATGACAGTGCAACTGTACACTACATGGGAGTGCAAGCCCTGAAATATTAATGGGAGAGGAGAGTGTCCCCAGGAAGAGCTGATGGCATTTTATACATTAATATTTAATGAAAACCACCTCAGAGCTGCACAAACACAAGTCCTTTTGCCCTGACTTGTTCTCCTGTAATGAACCATCCCCATGCTGGCACCTGCATAGCCCTCTGCAGACACACTTGGGGAAGCAGGTGACAGAGACCACTGCTAATTGTAATTAACAGCGGGGAGACCTTGACCCCAAAGCCACACAGCCCTGCTGCAGCACAGTGGGAAAAGCCAGGGCTCCTGCTGGGCTGTCCATCCTGTGACTCTGCAGGAGGCTCCATCCCCACGGCACACCAGGGCGTGGCTGTGCAGCGGGGCTGTGGCTGGAACAGGCGTGGTGCTGGGCTGCTGCTGTGCAGTTCCCTGCCCGAACACATTGGATTTCTGAGAAAGAAGCTGAAGGTGCAGAGGTCCTGTTCATACCTGAGGAAGGAAATGGGAACTTAGAAAAAGTGTTGACAACTGAATGTGGAAATGCAGCTCACCATGGTGGAGAAGATGGTTTCCATCTTATCTTCTTGTGGCCGTCTGAACCCAGTGATCTTGCACACCAGGCTGCTGCTCACAAGGACCTTGTGTGCAGCCAGGCTTTTGTGCACGTAGCCCATCTCTGCCAGGTACGCCATGCCAGAGGCAATGCCCTGCAGCATGCAGACGAGCTGCGAGCCCGTGAACTGCCCCTCGTGTTTCTTTGAAAGCAGAGGAGGAAAAGCCAAAGGTGAGCAATGGGGACACAGCCAGCAGAGCCTGAGCTGGGCAGACCCCCCAGAACTCACCCTGAGAAAGGAGTCCAGCAGGCCATTCCCCAGGTACTCCATCACTATCATCATGGTGCTCCCTGCACAGACAGACAAGGAGCACAGCGTGAGTGCCACCATCACTCAGGCAGTCTGGACACCACAGGGGTTAGAAATCCAGGTGCCAATCCCTCCATTGCCTTGGAGAAGACAAGGACTTTATCTTGGCCAGGCTGCAAGGAGCAGTGGGTCCAAGGCTTTCCTGTCATTCCCAGCTAGGATCCTACTGAATTCCAGTATCAGAAATTCCTTTCATCGAGACTCTGAACCACATCACAAAGGACAGCACAGCCCAGCGAAAGCAAAAGCACCCAGCTCAGCCAGAATACTTCCTTTCCTAATAAAAAGCCTAGTTAGCACACGTGCTCCAGTTCCTTTGGATTTACATGAATACCCATTTAACTGCTGCATCTGGAGCCTGGTTCAGCACACACATTCATGGGAGAGAGCCAGAGCAGTCAGTCTCATCTGTTTTACTGACAGAACCTCACTTCAATTTGCTTTTATTAAAAGTCCATGGGTTTGGTTGCTAAGCCAGTCCCACTACCTGCATTTATTAATCTAGCTGGAAGCTTTCTATTAATTATCAAAATGCAAAACCAGCTGATACACGTGGGAACATCTGATCTCCCAGGAGCCAAGTGGACCTCCAGCATCAGGTCACCGCTCCAATGCAGCAGCAGGAGTTCATTCCTGCCCAGGAGCCTCCCGGGACCCCCATACCTCTGGTGATGACCCCCTCCAGGCGGATGACGTTGGAGTGGTCAAACTGGCCCATGGTGCAGGCCTCAGCCAGGAAGGAGTGCTGCTGCTTCTCCGAGCAGCCTGCCCGCAGCGTCTGGATGGCCACGGGCAGCTCCCGCTTGCTGGGCAGCTTCAGGCACCCCCGGCACATCTCCCCGAACTCTCCTGTGCAGCAGAGAGATGGGTTAAACAGGTCCATGGCTGCTCAGCACCTGCCCTTCCCGAGGACCTGCCCTAGATCACCCTCGGCCTTCTCCAGAGCCCCTCGGGTGTTCTCTCCACACTCTGCTCCAGTGCATATTGTGTTTTATCCCACAGGAAGAGGATTAACCCCTCGTCACTGAGCTCATGCTCCAGAGCCTGGCTGCTCTGCCTCCCAGCTTGACATGTGCAGGGCCTTCTTTCCAAGGAGCCAAGCATGGCAGGGCCAGAGGGCTCCTGCAGTGCTTGAGGGGGAACATCCCACTGCAGAGCCACATGCTGCACAACAGGAGCTGTGGAATTCCCAACATAAAAAGCCAATATTGGCTTTACAGCAAAAAGTGTGTAGCTATGAATAGCTTTATTGATTTGAAAATCAGGTTCTTGTTGGATCAGCAGTGAGACAAACACACCTCCAAATTCCTTAGATTTAAACGTCTTCCTGACTAATTTATTTCCTGATTTTTCAAACACCAGTTTGATTCTGAAAGGTACAGGGGTTCATCTGAGCTGCTCCATGCCACAGCTCAGAGACAACCCTGTCCCCTCCTCAGTGTCCTCTCCCCTTCAACACTGTCCTTCAGCTGCAGGAAAAGCCCTTCCCTCCTCCCTTTCTCCACCTCTGCTGCTGCTGCAGCTGAATTTCTCTTCAGGAAAAGAAATGACAAAGAATGATCATGTTTCCCACATTCTGGCACACAGTACCCATTAAGGCTCTAAGGCTTGGCCAGGGGATTTTAATTTGCTTTTAAATTTTAGGCAGTGAAGTTGATGAAAATCGATAAATCATTAGGTTCACATATTTATAAATAGTTTTCATGTTGCTGTCAAACTGCCCAGATGCAGGTAATTGCTGATGCTTTCTGGTCCACATGGCACTCGCTTGGCTGTGCTCAGTGTCTCAGGAAAACACCAAGAATGTGGAACCAAGCTCCCAGACAAAATCCTTGCCACCCCCACTTGTAACCTCCACTGCAGGCAGGTGCCCCTGAGACAGGAGCAATGTCACAGCACTGCCATGGCCCAGAATGCCGGGGGCGAGAGGGGAGTGCTCTGGCTGGGCACAGGCACAGCCCCTGGCATGGCCACCACCCCGCAGAACTTGCCTGTCCTGATGATTCTCTCAATTTTTATGCTGGCATTATCCAGCTCCTTGGCAAAGAGGTGCACAGCCTGCATGGGGTCTTCGCAGGTGTCGGGGTCAATGTACGTCCTCCTGGTCGGTATTTTAACTGCAGGAAAGGCAGAAACAGCAGATGAGAAGGGCTCAGCAGAGCTTCCCCCCCCCCATCCCGGGAAACACTCCCAGCTTATCCATTTCCAGGGCTGTGGGCAGGACCAACATGCCACCTTTCTATAAGCAAAGCAAAAGACTCGGCTCTAAGGTTTCTAGGAGGGTTTTTTTGAGATTAAGTGAACCCAACTGCTCTGCTCCACTGTCACAACCCCCGGGTAAAGGAGAGTGGCCCTTTTGCTCTGGTGCAGCTCCCACCCTCCAAAGCCAATTGAAACAGCCAAGGCAGGCTCTGCTACTCCTGAAGTGCTTTGGGGAGCAGAAGAGCACGTGTGCACAGGCATATGCCAGGAATCAAATAAACTCATCAATCCTGACATCTGAATTCCCTCTGACAACTGTTGTCCGTAAAATTATTGTTGCTCAATAATCCAGAGTAGCCCCAGAAAAAAAGGCTGTTTGCTCACGTTTGTAAGAAGCTAACAGAACAATTCCTACACCCCCTGGAAGGCTGCAAATATCCCCATTTTCTCTGGCATGCAGTGATCTGCACATGGGAAGGACAGACACTGGGTCATGGAGCTGGCAAGCCCACAGTCCCCAGAGAGCCTCGCTGTGCCTGCCCCTGCTCTGGGATAATGCAGGACAACAACACTTCAAAAGTGAGGACTCAGGGCTGCTTTGGTGGGAGCTGGGTTATTAACAGCAATAAATTGGGGATCCCCACAGTCACACCAGCCACTTACAGTGGAAGTACAGCTCCTCGTCCCCATCCTGGCTGGCTTTGCTGTACCCACACTGCCTGCAAAGAGAATGAAGATGCATTCCAGCACCTGGGCAGCACCCCTTGCCCCACCTCAAACCCCTCTGGTCCGTACCCAGCCCCGCTCACCTCCTCCAGACCATCACGCCGATCACGGTGGACACCAGCACCGTCAGCCCTGCAATGGCCACCACCACAATGATGAGGACGGGGTTCTGCTCACTGGAGGCCACTGTCACTGTGGGAGGGAAGCAGAGCCGGTCAGCTACGTGCCCTGGGGCAGGTTTGAGGAGAGGGACCACCCTGGTCACTGCTCCCATGGCCTGCCCATGTCCTCCAGCCAGCAGGGCCGTGGGAGCAGCCACCCGCTTGCTTTTCACCATCCTCACAACGATTCATGTTCTGGTTCAGCTTTATGAACTCAAGCTGGTGGGATCAGCCCAACATGCTGGGCAGTGCTGCAGGCACAGATGGAGCAATCCAGTGCTGCTGCACTAGCTCCTGGTTTTCTTAATCAGAGCTGAGAAGATTCCTGTTTATCAGAGGGACATATCAAAATTTA
This sequence comes from Lepidothrix coronata, assembly GCF_001604755.1. Taxonomy (NCBI): domain Eukaryota; kingdom Metazoa; phylum Chordata; class Aves; order Passeriformes; family Pipridae; genus Lepidothrix; species Lepidothrix coronata. Next base: position 2,020,251 of record NW_016690327.1, read on the forward strand.
TGGCTTACAAATAGTTTTCCTTCATCACACTAGCTCTTCTCTTCCTGCTTTTGCAAACAGGGGTATTAAAAAGCTACATTCTCTATAAAATTTTTATTGGCTTCAATTCATTCTGAAACGTCTTCTGTGTGGCAAATGGAGGCAATTTAAAGCCCTGTTAAACACAATCTGCAGGAGTCGTACTGAGTCAGCCAGCTCAGGCTTGCACTTCCAGCCAAGGTGGGGGATTGTGCTGAAGCCCAACATTCCTCCTCCAGCCGTCTTTTAGTGAAATAAGATGCTTCTGAACCACAGTTATGAATGGGAACTGAAAAGGAAAAGCCCCAGCAGACAACATTGATGCTGACTGCCCTGAACCAGCCAAGCAGAGGACAAGCCAACTGCCTACTGAGCCAGGACAGCAGCAGGGTAGAAGGAAGGGGGAGCAGTCACATGTTAAGCACATTTTTGGGTAATCTCAGCCAAAGAGCAGAGACTGTCCCAGTCTCCACACCAGAGAGCCGCTGCCCTCACTGACACTGCACTGAGAAGAGCCAGGACAGGAACCCCCAGGACAGGCAGGGCACCAAGACCAAACTCATTAAAATCCAACGGGAAAATGCAAGGACAGCAGGTTTCTGGGCAGTACATGCCCTTAGACCTGGAGAGCAGAACCAGAGGAACAGGTGCTGCTCCATAACACCAGGAGCAGCTGGGGCAGGAGCTGTGAGCGCAGCATCCCCATGGCCCAGCTCAGAGCCCTGACAGGGACAGAGACACGAGCCTTGCTGCACTTACATTCTGCCAGCGTCTCCACTTCAATGCCAGGGTTGTAGTTCCCATAGTCTGGAGAGGAAGATGTTCGGATTTGGAAGATATAGAGGGTACCAGGTTTCAGGTTATTGACCGTCACGGCCGTTGATGTGGTTTTCACAGTTGAGTAACTTTGATCTCTCTGATCCTGTGAAATAATGAGATACCTGAGATGGAGCTGGACTGACAGCTGTGCTGCAGAGCCAGCACAGCACAGCCACATCCTTGCCTCTGGGCCCTGTCAGGAAGCCTGTCCAAGCAGCCAAGCTCCAACAGAAACAATACCTTCACTGGATGTCTCATTAACAGAAATTACATGGGAAGGTCACAGGAAATGGCAGCTAGAGCTGGATGAGGTGCTATGAGAACGGGGGAGGATGGAGTGGTGGAGAGCAGCTGTGTCATCCTGCACAGCTCCTTCCCCCTGCACCAGGGCTCAGCTGTGGCACTGTCTGGCCCCGTCCTGCTCCCCTGCTGCAGTCATTTAGTCCTGGAGTAAATCCACATAGACTGGCAAACACTGAGGAATCACAGCTGGAAGGCGGAGCCCCGAGGAGCACCCCAGGCCAGTCTGGCACAAGCACAGGCAGTGTCCCAGCCCCAGGTCCAGCACAGGCAGTGTCCCAGCCCCGTGGTCCAGCACGGGCAGTGTCCCAGCCCCACATCCAGCACGGGCAGTGTCCCAGCCCCACATCCAGCACAGGCAGTGTCCCAGCCCCAGGTCCGGCACAGGCAGTGTCCCAGTCCCAGGTCCAGCATAGGCAGTGTCCCACCCCCAGGTCCAGCACAGGCAGTGTCCCAGCCCCGTGGTCCAGCACGGGCAGCGATCGCTCACTGCACCACTCACATCGCTACCAAATGTGTTTTCCATTTGATATACTTTTCCTCTAGAATCTCCACAGTTAAAGCAAAAGCTTTAAAAGCAAAGATTAGGAACTAAGTTGATTTTCATGTCAGCATTAAGAGCCTCATTTCAGTGAACAATTGCTAAACTATAGTTAAATTTCCTGCCCAAGCAGGACGAATCCTCATTTCATACCCCAAATATTGTGTTGCTGCAGCCCATTTGCACAGGAATTACCATCTCGGGCTCCAGCATTTGCCCTCCCCCACAGATCCCTCCTCTCAAATCTATCAGATGCTGAAAATCACATTAATATGAATCAGCTTCACGGTAGCTGGTTTCTAAATACAGAACACTGACACGTCACCTGCGCAGTGTGCCTGACGTGCCGTCAGCTCCATAACGAGCCTGAGCACACGCAGATAAGGTAATTTGCAGAACTGTGTCATAAACTGCATTTATTTTGATTTACAGCCTTGCCCTTGCTCTGCCCACCGGTATTTCTTTTAAAATTCCCAACCCACTGTACCTGTCAAAAAGCAGCAATTTTTAAAATCAAGAGACTGTCACTCCTCCTGTGTGAAGGGCCACTCACAGCTCACTACAGTGGCAGGTTCATGGCCCTTGGTCCTAAACCAGTGCAGAGCACAAGATCCAACACTGTCCCAGAGAGCAGGCTGGGAACACAGAGGCCATCTCCTCAAGGAATTCACTGTGGTGTCACAGTCCTGTCTGGCTGGTGTCACACGGTGGGTGGGTGACTGGGACTGGGATGGGGGGCACACGCAGCACCCGGTACTGTGCTCCTGAAAGCAGACCTGGCTGGCAAGAGAAGGACCCAGAGTCGACCGGGGCACAAGCAGAGCCCGAACCGGTGCCCAGCACGTACCTTCTCGTAGTACTTGACCTCGTACTCGGTGCCGTTGGTGCTGGGGAAGCCTGGCTCCTGCCACGACAAGGAGACGCTCTTCTGCTCTACTTTATCCGTGCGGATGTCGGTGACAGGACTTGGTGCTGGAAAAGTGCAGAGCAAAGGGGCAGTGACTGCAGTGCTGCCTCAGTAAAACCCTCAACAATTTAAACAGCTGCAGAGCGTGCAGCTTCTGCAGTTCTTTCTCTCTGAATCAGGACTGGAATAACTTCAAGTTGGTGACTATCCAATGGGAGAAGATGGTGGTAAAACACAGTAGCTTTGTAATCTGTGAACAGTCAGGAACACTCCAATGGAAAACTGGCAAGAATCCTAACAGCACCCTCTGCTCTCAGTGCTGCAGAGGCATCCGAGCACTGGCTCACATCCTGAGCTCTGAACCCCTGCTAAGGATTTCTGGGAAAGACAAAATGCACTCTTTGATCAGGAGAGCTGATGGGACATACCAAGGCCTCCTCAGCCACTTGGTACTGGATCTGCCCCATGCCAACAAACAGCTGGGAGCATGGGAGGGCCACCCACCCGCCTGCCCTGCTCTGAGCACAGCCCATGCCCCAGGAGCTGGCTGTGTATTTCTGGTCAGCACGTGCTCCACGCTGCAGCTCCCTCCCTGACACATGTGAACCCATTTAGTTCATCCACTGCAAGATGCACTTGTCAACTACTCCCATTTTAACCAGGTTTGGCTCCAAAACTGTCTCCAGCCTGTGCAGCCTGGTCATGACCCTCAGGCACAGCAAAAGGTGCAGAGGGATGTTGACTGTTTCCAGCTTGTCCCACTTCCCATGAAATCAGGACATTTGCTGGACTGGTCTCTGTCCCACAGAGATGCCTGTGGAGAGGAACAAGTCCCTGGAAAGCAAACTTAAGTATCCGTGAAATTTTGTATTTGTTACTTAGCTCATTAATCTTCACTGAAGAAAAAAGCCCTCCTTATGTTTTATTCATGGTGACTTGCTCCTTGATTCCAAGTCCCTTTGGCTTCCAGTGAGAGTGTGAGTGAAGCCAAAGTGGCTCCCTCCACTGTGACCCACCCTGTGGCCTGGGACATCATCAGACATAACCCCCCAGTGAATTCACTGGCCCCGGAGTTGGCCTCGAAGGAGACATTGAACTGTCCCTGCGTAAGGAACAGGGAGGGAGCTCACCCCCAGCACGAAGCACGGCAGGAAGGTCAGTGATGCTCTGTCTGTGTGCTGGTAAAGGGCCAGCACTGGCAACACCCACCTGTGGTGAAGGTTCCCCCAACTCTTGCCTCAAGTCCAGCTCCTATAAACTAAGCTAAGTGCTCCTTGCTGTGTTACATGATTCTCATCAATAAAATATCACACAACTGCCCTCCTGTACCTCTGAATCCAGCAAATGGACTGGAGAGACCTGAACGTGTGGTCTTGACTGTTAACAAAGTCATCAGGAAAAATCCCACTCACTCAGGAACAGGCTGTAGAGCAGAGCCCATGGTACATGCCAGAAAAGCAGGCACCAGCCTCAAACAGGTTTAAAAAGCATTAAAGAAAATCACACAGGCTATAAAGCATTTCACACTGTGAAAAAAATGTGTTTCCCATCAATATTTTAAGCTCCCCTAACATTGCCTCTATTCTGAAAAAGCAAACATTAAATTATTCACCACTCTGCCTGATTTTATAAACTCCATTCCCTTGTACGTGGGTTTTCTCCTCTTGATTAAGCAGAGCAGCAGCAGAACAGGCATAAAACTAGATGTGGGACCGTGTCCCTCCCTGGAATGATCCACTGTATCCAAAACCTGCCCTCAGTGAGGGCACCAAACGCCTCTGTGCCCTGCCCTGCTTTTGCCCAACAGAGCCACCTCTCCCCTTCCTCACCAGTTACTGACATCCCAACACAGAACACGCCCTGGGCACCATCCCAGGCAGCTCCCACCTCAGAGTTCTCCATTCCAAACCAGAGAAGCTGCCTCTCAAGTCAGCAGGCAGCTCTTTCAGGGCAAAAACCCCAGGAGTGCAGACCCTCACCCCGGAACCAGCTCATCCCACTGCCCCACTGGCCCCTGGGCACTGCACCAGCCCCGGCACACGCAGGGAAATCTGCTTCAGAGGACCGAATTCCAGCCAAAATGCCTTCTCCACTCTCAGGAAGAAGGATGCATTCAAGCACTGGCTGCATTATTAATCTGCAGCAGATTTAAAAGCCCTTTAAGGCAGGAGCCGATCCCTGCCAGAAATACAAATGACACGGGCCCAGAGTGCACATTTACATGGCTAATGCAGCTCTGCTCCTGCAGGTAAACAGCTCTGCTCACTCCTCAAACACTTTTATTTAGTCCCGTGCTGGGGCCAGATTAGAAAAAACACAGTATTAATTTTGCCTCCTGCAGACTAAATTGCATCTCTTCTTTTCCCTGCAAATATGGGGAATGACGGCCAGTTCCCTCTGGTGACGGCTGGAGGGGAGGGGCAGCGCAGATCTGCACTCAGAGCTGGATTAGAGGGGCTAGATAGGGTCCTGTTTCTTGTTTAATTTTTCCTCTGAACCTGCATATCTGCAGCCAGAGCCCCCCTGCTGCTGCAAATGACTTCCAAGATCACGGCATGACAGCCCCCATGGGCTGTTCAGACATCACTGCTGTTCAGGCATCCCTGGAGTCTCCTTTCTCTTGACCTCTGGCCCCATCAGGCATTTCTGTGGTGGCCTCTAATGACGAGGGGCTGCAGGGCTGGGACCCCAGGAGATGGCATGCTCTGCAGAGCAGCTCCACACGCCATCCGTGCCAGCCATGGCTGCATGTCCTGCCTGCACAGGGTCCCCTCCTCACAGTGGGGTCTTACAGGCAAACTCAGCTGCACAGCTGCCTCTCCAGCAGAGGACCTTCTCCCCACCTTCCCCCCCTCTTTGCCAATGGGCACAGGTTAACCATCACCATCACTCCTTGCCCAGAGTGCCAAGGCAAGAGGAGCCAGGGCACCGGTGCCTGCAAGACAGGGCAGCCCCAGCCTGGCATTGCCCAGGAGGGGACACCTTCAGCAGCAAAAACTGTCCATGTTCCAAGAAACTTCCCAAGCCTCAGCTGCTCAGGTAATTCCAAGCCACCATCTGCATCTGGAGACTTGTCAGCTCAATGAGAGACATTGATTTTGAACAGATTACAGGATTAATTATCCACATTCTTTATGTGCATTTCAGTTCCCTCAGGAGTACACAGTGTTGAGTAAGAGGCTGAGATCCCCCCTTCCCAAGGGGAAAAGCTGCTCTGAGCAGCCAAGGTACAGGCTGGCATCACTGACTTGCTGCTTTGCTCCCTAAGAGGGCAGGGCATTTGCTGCCCATACCTGGCCTCTTGTGTCAATTCGGAGCCCCAGGCAAGGAGACAGCTCCGGAGCACTGGTCCCTCTGCCTGCACCAGACTGGAGGAACCGCTCATTATTAGACCTCCCCCTATTAAGCTCACCCTTCCCCAGCCTGTTCATTGGCTCACTGGCCTGATCTTGAGAGGCAGAAGATCTTCCCAGAGCAAAATCCATCCTTGAACAGCCAAGATCCTAATGAGAAATGACACTTCTGCCAAGGAGCAGTCTGCAGCACAGCATCCCCCAACGGATCCACGGGGGTTATGATATGAGGGGAGAGAAAGCAACAACGTGCACAAAAACATTTGATCAAGTGGTGGGAAAATTATTTATAGTAAGATCAAAGTTTAATCTCTTCAGATGAAATTGTTGGCCAATTCCTGCCAAGAGGTATGTGAGGATCGTCTGTCTCCATTAACTGTGGTTTGGCAAAGGGTTTTCATGCAAATTAATAATGTAACTGCAGGGGAATGGACAAGGACACAACAAGCCAGAGCTGACTGTCCTTTGGCACAGCCAACAGCCAAGGAAGGACTGACCCCTCTGGCCAGGGCCCCATCCACAGGCAGCCAGCCCCATCCACAGGCTTCCCCTCACCTGAGGGAACAGAAATGCCAAATGAGAAACAGAAGGGAATAATTATGACAAGAAATTGTGTCCAGAGACCAGTGCAGGATAAAGAGAGAAAATAAATTTTTTTGTTTCCAAAGGATAGGCAACATTTGAATTATCTGGATTAAGGAGGATTTTTTGTGAATGGGCTGAAAATGTTGCTCCATCAAAGGTATTTTTCTGTGATCTGTAAATTCATCTGCAGCTGGATCATGGAGCAGGCTCATCCCTCAGCAGCCCAGGCTGTCACCACACTCACTCCTTGCCTCCCCACAGCACCCGCCATAACCCCCTGAGAGTGCCACGCGTCAGTCTTTGTCCACCCCTCTGCCACCACCGAGCACCACACCTGTGCCACTGGGGAAAACAGTGGAATCAGGGCACTGCCACAGCACAGGCCTGTGGAGCCCGAGGACAGTCCCCACACCACCTCCAGACCCCGTGTGCTCCCAGCAGCAAAGCCACCGACCTGTCTTTGGAGCAGACCCACACATCCCAGAGGTGACGTGCCAGAGCAGAACAGTGCCAGCCACCGCCCCTCGGCGCAGCAGGGGCAAAGCACCGACCCCAGTCCGTGTGTGCCACCCCACACCCTGCCCGTGGCCGTACCTGCGTGGCCGGTGGACACGTTGACCTCGGCGTACTGCGGCCCCGCCAGCGGGCTGACCCCAGAGACGCCGTTGACGGCTGCCACACGGATGGTGTAGTTGACGTGAGGCAGCAGGTTCACCAGGGTGACAGTGCGCTCCACCAGCCCTGTCTGCTGCGGCACGAAGCCCACGCTGCTGCCACACTGCTCACAGCGGCCCCGCAGCGCCGCCGGGCACCGACCACACCACAGGCTGTAGGTCAGGTCGCTGCGGCCGCCGGCGTCGGCCGGGGCACTCCACTGCAGCACCAGGGACGACTGCCGCAGGCTGTACACCAGGTTCCTCGGGGCAGAGGGCGGGCCTGGAAACAGAAGAGTGTCTTTGCACAGGTGCCAGGACAAACCTATGGGTCCTCTGGGAGCAGCAGCACAGGTTGGCAGACCATGAGAGCGTGGTCCTGGACAGTCCCATCACGGGATGGCACAAGGGGACACGGAGGCACTGGTGTGTGCAGCACAGTGGGACGTGGGACAGAGGATCCCTGCTGGAGTGACGTGTGTGCACCACAAGTCACAGTTCACACTGTGTGTGAGAAGCACCCCACTGGACCCAGCACCTCCCCAGGGTTCGGCCCAGGGGCCCAGGAGCGCACCAGTGGTCGGACACTGCCCAGCCACGCCCGGCAGAGCTGGAGGGCTCCTCATTGCTGCGCCAGCAGCTGGACAGCATCCATCATTGAAGCAGCTGGAGTCCAATCCAATTAACTAGAGGCCATTTAATTAAAATCTGTGAACTATAGCGACTAAATGACTGTGCCCCAGTTTTACCAGGGAGTTTGAGAACCCTGACCATGCATCTGTCTCATCAGACTGCAGACTCAGCCTGCGAGCTCCATGGCACAGGGACAGCCCCTCCATCCCCTCCCCACCGCAGCAGCACCCCAGTGCAGACAGGATCCCCAGGGATGTGCTCCCACAGGTGAGGACATAGTGCAGGCAGGGGACAGCCTGGGACAGCCCTGGGTACCCCCCGGCCCTGTGCTGTAGGACAGACACAGTGCCTGAGCCCGGTTCCCTCGCCACAAGGAGTGGCCGCCCCGGTGAGATGAGACATACGTGTGCAGGACGCGGATGGTGGGTCTGACGGAGACCTGGAGTAGTTCTTCTGGCACGAACAGAACGTGGAGGCTTCCTCGTGCGTGAAGCTGTGCTCAGGGCATGGGGAGCAGAGAGGGAGATGGAGGGAGACCTTGTAAAATCCTGGAAGACAAGCTGAAAGAGAGAGAGGAGTTATGGGAAGAGCACCACAAGCTGACTGGGAACACATCTGATGACTGCATTTCCCTGTTTCCTGGGACATCTTTTGCTGCTGCTGGCCAGCAGACACCACCCTCCAAGCTTTCCTTGAGCATCTACATGATTCTGGCACAAAGCAAGGTGTGCATTGGTTTGACCCAGAAGAGACATTTGGGTAGCTCTGCACTGACTTCCATAGTAAATGTCACTCCCTACCTAGGGCACTAGACAAACCAGGAAAAACTATCAACCATTAAAATTATTCCCAAAACTTCCAGCTCCCTCTTTAGATTTGAGAAACCAAACCAAAACTAAGATTACATTCATAGAATGGAGACAGAGCTTGCTTTTTCCTTTAGTTAGGCAGCACTGACCACAACACAGGGCAGAAATATCACTGCATCAGGCAGGACAGGAAAATCAATCCTGTTTACAAACATGACAGGATCCAAGCACTAAGTCCAGAGCCCCCATCCCTTGGATGTGCCTGTCACACAATTCTGACATTTCATCATCGGAATTTGAACATTTCCATTTAGAAGCATCTTTCAGACTGTTCCTCCCTGTTTTCTAACAGCCAGATGTAACTTTACCAAAGTATCTGTCATTAATAATGTCACAAAATGCCCCAGTTTACACATCCCAGGAACAGGCACCACAACCCTGTGCGAGCACATCCCACAAGGAGTCGTGGGCTTTACTTGCTAATTTTGTTCCTTGGCTGTCCAAAACTTGCCCTTGAGAAGAACAAAGGCACCCAGCACATGTGATGCATCATGTGTGTGTCTCTGTTTCTTTTTTCAGATAAACTCCCACCCTTTTCCACCTCGTCCTACGAGTACTTTTCTTGCTCTGTTTTAGGTGTCCTTGTCATTTTGCAGTGCTCATTTCTGCAGTGGGTACGTGTCAGTTCTCGAGAGATCAGGTCATCAATTTATAGAATGAAATTCTCTTTTCTGTACACTATTTTCTATCCTGTTCCTTGTCCTCTGGTACTACCACAACTAAATTGTTAAACAATAAAATTCAATAATTCATTCTCCCAGAGGCAAAGAGAAGCAGCCATATGGGTCAGACGGATCAATCATCTCTCTGCAGCTCCACCACTGCTGACCACAGAAGCTCCTCAAGGCATGCCTGATCCACGTCACTGACAGAGAGAGCACGTTCCCCCTTGGATGTAACACTGCCTGCACACACAGTCAAACCAGCAGCAGAACAAGCCACACTGATTTGTGCTGCAGGTTGGCTGATTACCCAACACAAAGCAACCATGGGAAGGGCTCCTCTTACCACCTCATCTGACACGGCTCCTCGGACGGGAGTGGATGTCTCTGTGAAGAAACAGCAATGATTCCCAGCCTGTGCCATAGGGACAGCAGGGCCAATTGAGGATGCAGAGCTGGAAAATGCATGATTTCCTACTCCTGTGGCACAGGACAGCTTTCATTTTCCCTTCCCAGCAAAGTCCTGCCAGCAGCAGAAGTGCTGCATGTGCCAGCGTGGATCAATAACGACTGTGGCCTCACTCAAAACACCTATACTGGCATCTATAATTAACACCACAACTTGGTTGTCTTCCAAAATCAATTCCTTTCTAGTTTTTGTCATGGAATTGTATCTGACGAAGTTCATCTGCTTTAATGTGTGTTAATTTTCTCTGTTGAAGCAGACATTCATAAAAATGATCTTTAGGAAAGCCACACCTGGAAGAACACGCAGCCAGCACCGGGGGGTGTTGCAGTGAGAACTAGAACAGCACCTGGGGGGCTGAGGTGCCCCAGCAGCCTGACAAGAAGAAAATTAAATACACAAAAATATTTAGTAAGACAGTCTTGAAATATCTAACAGAGTGCATTTGCTGAATCCAGCCAAGACTGACAGAACCTTGTTGCTATTTATGCTGGAATGTTCCTCAAGGACACACTGAAGCAGGCACATCCACTGAGCCAAGTGCAATTTACTGTTGTCTCTCTCAGTTCCCTAATGGATCCACCAAACGGTTCCCAGGGAAGGACTGGCTGACCGGCCTCTCCAGGACACCCCGTACCTGCCGAGCACTTTGGCTCACACAAATCCCTCAGCAAGACACGTCCCCACAGTATTTCAACAGCACATCCAGCATGTCCAGCCAGCAGCCAGGTATCCATAACCTTAACCTGACAGGAATTCTGCAAACTACTTGTGATGCTTATAATTTTTGGAGTAGTTTGCTCTGAAATTGTCATGGAGCAATTTGTGTCTGGCTCTGCCGTGATTTCCACAGCCATAATTATTTCAGACATACTGTGAACCAGTGATGTAAATACAATCCCAAAGCCTGATAATTACTCCCCAGAGACTGAAGAGAGAGCCCATTTTCCACAGGTGTTCCATGTGCATGGCTGATGGGAAGCAGCACCCACCATTCAGCATTACAGCTGCTGCAGGAGGTGTCACTGATGGGCAAGGCAGATGGATATTCCAGATTCATTCAGCAGAAAGCTCTCCACCCCTTTGGACTGTCACTTTGCCCAGGTCACAAAGGGGCTCCAGCCATGTTCTGATAGAGCACAACACCCAAGAGGAGAAAGCCAAAATGTAGCTCACGCAGGAAACCAAAGTACAAATTTCCACAGTGATTATTCCTCCAGTGACAGGCACAGATTGGCTCCCACAGCCCCTGCTCGCTGCCCTGATCCCACCCCACAGCCCCTGTGGTGTCCCCAGCTCTGGCCCTGCCAAGGACCAGCTCGGTGCAGCCGTGCCAACCCAAGCACAGGGCCTGGCTGTGGGATGCCCACGGCTGCATCTGTGATGAAAGTAAAACCTGGGGCTTTGTGCAACTTACAGAGTCCCAGGAGGAAAAATAAACTTATTATGCATAATCCTCCAGTATCAGTCAGCAGATAAAATACACTCCAGGAGCACATACAGGTTTGTAAGCTAATGTATAAAAGATGAAACAAATAAAAAGCCCCAAGTGCTGTACATTTGTCAGAGCCCCTTTGGAGCAGTGGTGCAGGACAGGAGAATGGACAGGAAAAAGCTTGGCTTTCCTGCAGCAGGCATTAGCAGGGTCTGAAGGCCTATTTGTTTTTTTTTTCATCTCTCCTAATTTCACAGTGAGGGCACAAACATTATCTTGGCCCAGCCCTTTTGGCACTTAAATCAGGATTACAGGGATGCCAGCTCTGACCGAGTTCAAACACCTTCCCCAGCTCACCTCCTGCATCCCCAGCTGCGCCACAGCTGCCGTCAGTGCCACAGCCCTGCTGCCACCATGGCCCTGCCACGCCACGGGCACCAGTGGCAGCAAAACCCCCACCACCTCCAGTCCACCACCCAGACCTCTCAGGCCCACAAGAGCTGTGACAGAGACTCTGGCCAAGAAGTTTCACCAGCAGACTTGTACCTGTTGAGCTCTCCAAAGCCACGGGTATGGGACCACAGTGGTGCAACCAGGTGTGCTGTGCCATTACCTTACCCCAAACTCCCACTGTATCCACCTGCCTCCAGTTCACGGGCTTTTGTCCTCACTGAAGAATTTCCACAGCCCTGGCTGCTTTCATCAGAAAGCTTTTAAAGCTATTCACTTAGCACTATGCTAATGCAGGGCTGCAAAACAAACACAAAACTTTCAACCCTTAAAAACTATTTTCTGATATTTAACCAGACATCAGACGCTGCTTCACAGAGAGTGACTAATGACCTGCTTTCTGTGAGAGGGGAGAAAAACTTAATTATGTCCATTAAATTACTTCAAATATTTTTCCTCTGAGAATATGAATTATTTAAACTCAACACAGAGAAACCTGAAACATTAGCAAAAGCCTTCTGGGACTCGCTATGTAAATCCCCACTTGAAACAGATGGGGAAAGCATGGCAAGCTGCCACGCAGCCACGGAAGCAATCAACAGCACCGAGATTTCAATTCGATAGCTAATAAGGTCTTCTTAAGGAGAAGCCACTGTCCGGAGCTCTGGGAAGAGCATCCCACTGCCTGGAAGGAGGAGGCACCATCAGCACAGTGTAAAACTGAAAAGCCTCGAGTTGTTCCTGAGGGACAGATCCGATTCCGCTGGAAAAGCTCACTCTCCTATCGTACCACCCGCCTCAAATGCAGGAGACCTCTACCTGTCTGGGACTTATTCAGCTGTTTTCTCTCAATCCTTATTGGAGGTGAAAAAGGAGAGGTCCAAGGTATCACTTGGACACAAGGCATGGGCAGCAAAGGGTCTTTTCAGTCGTGTTTTACTGAAGAACTCATCCCCTCTGCCAGGTCCCAGGTGGCAGTAAGGTGCCCAGGGACAGCATTAGCCCTGGAACTCTCTTTGTTCAGAGACTCACACACTCCAAGGAGGAGCACAGCAGCCAGTATCCCACATTCAGGGTTGATCACACACCTGGCTCTCACCTGCCTTCAAAAGTGAGATGGAAGTAGTCACAGACCCTGGCTGGTTAGTGGGACACCCATTAAGGCACATCCATCTTTACAGCTGTCATTAAACGTAACCTTCTGAGCTGCAAAGTCACCACATTATTAAACAGTGTCCAAAGCATGACAACAGCAATCTTAATGTTCCAGACTAATTTTAACATTACAGATAAAGCTGTGGGAAATGCCTGATGGCATCCAGAGCTCTAGCACATCTGCACAGCCAGCACCGTGCTGCAGAGCAGCCCCGGGCAGCGTGTCCCATGTTCCCAACCACCACCCTCCAAATGAAGGTCTGGTGGTTTGCTGGGGAGCTGCCATTGCCTAAAGAAACATATTGCTGACAATAGGCAATTCCACTTGTCCAAGCTGTGCTCAGGCACCTGAGTGGTCTGGCAGCAGTACAGACTGACACAGATAAAAAACTGCCAGAGGACACCAACGGCCACCTTTACCTCTGCATCCCCCATCCTTCTCCTCAAAGCCGGGGCCGCACGTGCATTTCCCTATGGGGACCAGCCACTCGCCCTCAGTGCTGCAGTGCATCCGGGGGGGATTATCCACATCCACCTCAGCATGAGCGACACAAGTGCCCTTAACTTCCACCAACGTCGCAAAGGCCGTCTCTGCCACCGTGTCTGGGAACACGGCCAAGTTCTGCACGGTGGTGAGGCATTTCTTGTAATAGACTCGCACAGAGACCAGCGCCACACAGGCGCCCATGTCCTGGAAGCCCAGGTGGAAGCCTCTCTTGCTCAGGTGCCCTATCTCCCTCAGCTCGGTGTTCAGCTTCATCTTGCGCTCGCCCAGGTCCCCCTGTGTGAAACTCTCATCAGCAGCGATGGTGTCGATCTTGGTGTGTTTGCTCTCATGGACGCTCCGGCCCAGGTCGGAGTCAGACTCGACATAGTACAAGTTGAAAGTCTCCTTGCAGGTGCTCATCACGCCAGGGATGCTGTTGCAGTCCCGCAGGGTGAACTTGAGCTCGATGAAGATCCTCTGACCGTCGCGCCTGGCGATCCAGCCCGTCTGCAGCCAGTTGTTCTGATTCGGCTCCATGACATTGCACACCTGGTACGTGCGGATCGGTTTGTAGTTCTCATCCACGCCGCTGATCTCTTCCCACTGGGGACAGAATACAAAGGGCTGTAACAGCTCAGGAGCTGCCCCGGCAGAGACACACCAACCTGTATAAATGTCACCACCACAAGCCTCCCCACCACAAGCCATTATGTCGCAGACACAAGAAGTCCTCAGCCGGCCAAACCCACTGGCTGCAGTAACCCAGCTGCTGGACCACCTAACACCTGAGCTTTCTGCAGAGATGCAAATATAAAGACACAACCAGAAAGGCAGCACTGCCAGCAGACCTTGGAAAACAAAGCCTGATTCTGGACAGATCCTCCACTGAGGAGCCAGAGGCCTTCATCTCCCACATGCTCCTTAGATTTTCTGTCCGTGGAAGGGGACATCCAGACAGCATTACTGCACAGTGTAATGCTGCATGGGCCACCCAGAGAAGTCCAAGATGTCCAAGAAGATGTGACACTAGTCACACCATCATATGAGGACATCAAACATCTTTGCAAACAGCAGCAGCAGCTTCTCTGCCAGGAGAAGTTTTAGCTGGAACAGGACAAATCCTCTGACTGCAAGTGAAATGGTGTTTCCCCAAAGCTACCAGCAGAGATTCTGATCAGTGAAATGATGATTCAACCCTCACAGCCTGAATGACGACCTGGCAATTTCCCAAAGCAATTCTTTCTGGGGGTAAATTTATGCAAAATAGCCAAAATGTACCCAAAACAGAGTTTCTTCTGCAGACAAACAGCTGGGCCACACAGATGACTCCAGGATCTATCACTATTCCCTCTGAATGCTTTATTTTCATTCCAGAAAAGCAGCTGTAGACCGACCTCAGCAGCAAAGCCAGGACCAGATCAAACAAACCCTACATGACACAGAGCTCCTGACAACTCCCCCAGCCACAGCCCTGAGATTCCAAGGGCTGGACTGATCCCCAGACCTCATGCTGGTGTGCAAACCACAACACAAAGCCTTAACTGGCCGGTGTTTATCTGCTTGTTTTAGGAGTGTAAAATCCATTTCGAGGAGGGACTCCACACTAGTTGCACTCAGCCAACACCTCTCTGTTCCCTGGGGTGCCCGGTGACAATTTGCCCATTGCCCCTGGAACGAGGAGACCCCGCGGCTGCCAGTCCCCACCCCAGCTCCGTGTAAGCAAAGTGCTCATACTACAGGACTTCAAATGCTGCTGAGCACCAAGAGGCCAACAGACCCTCTCGGGTGGTGCAGGGGGGCAGTCCCACCATTGTGCTTACCCCGTTTGATGGGTGCGAGGTCCAGCCCAGCTCTGCCTGAGATTCCTTCGAGTCCAGCAGGACAACTGCAGGGAAGATAACATGTTAGCAAACCCACTGACACAGGAAACGCCGGTAAAACCCACCCAAGTCCAACCACTGGGAAGCTCAGTGCCATGCTGTGCTGGGTCCCAGGGCACGGGAGCAGCTCCCGCCCCGACTCCACCAGCCGTGTCGTCACCGTGTGAGGACCGTGCGCTGCAGAGCTCCCACCTCGCAGGTAGCTCACCAGTGCCCTAACGAGTGTTCCATCCCAGGGACGATCCCTCTGACACCGCAGCCAACCCCGCCACTCTGCCGTGCCTGTAGCGTGCGGATACTGGCACTGAAAGGTACCGGCGGCTGCTTTGAAACAGGGATTTCCCTGGCAGACGACACCCTTTTTCCACAAAACAGCCAATTCTTTCTTTGACAGGAAGAGCTATGTTCCTCAATTCACAGCTTCACGATGCTTCCAGGTTGCCAGCCGGCAAACAGCCACAGCCCCGGACCGGCAGGTTGAGCCTCGTCTCGGGCTCACACACCGGTAACGCGGGGCGCGGCAGCGCATCCCGGGCGGCCGTTTCGCTCGGAGTGCTCCGGGATGCTCTGGGATGCTGTTCCCGGCGCCGGGGCCGGGCGGGTCCGTCCGTGGCGGGGCACCTCCGCGCAGACGGACAGCGGGGCTCGAACCGTGAGCCTGTCACGGCACCGGCAGCGGCGCCGCACGAGCCCATTCCGCCCAACGAGCTCGGCAATCGCGGGAACCGGGACGCCCCGGGCTGACCCAGACACTCCGCGGGGACCCGGCCGCCCTCTCCCGCTCCTCCCGCAGGTCCCCGCGCCCCGGACAGCGGCGGCACATCCGCCCCACGACCCGGCCGGCCGGCCCCGGAGCGTCCCCGCCACCGAGCCGAACCAGCCTCTCCCGGTACCGCAACGCGCAGCCCGACCCGCCGCGGGCGAACAACGTCGGGTCCGAGGCGGCGGCACCGGGCGCGCCGAGCCCGCCGCGCACGGGGGACACGGCGGTGCCGGAGCAGCGGGGACACGGGAGCGCGGGAGCCGCCCTCGGCTCGCCCGGCTCACCCTGCTCGGCGGCGGCGCGGGGCAGCGGCAGGAGCGGCGGGAGCAGGAGCGGCGGGAGCAGGAGCGGCAGGAGCGGCAGCAGCGGGAGCAGCGGGAGCAGCGGGAGCAGCGGCAGCGCCAGCCCCGTCTCCATGGCGCCCCAGCCCCGCGCCCCCCGCGCCGCCGCCGCGCGCGCGCTCCCCGCCCCGCCCCCGCCTGCTGAGCCCGCCCCGGAGGCGGGGCCGCCCCCCCCGCGGCCAATCGGCGGGAAGGGGCGTGGCCGGGGCCGGCGCGGGGCCGGTCACTCCGGACCGACTGACGGCGGGTCCGGGTCCGGGTCCGGGTCCAGGTCCCGCCGGAGGAGCACCCGGCACCGGCTCCGGGCTCGCTCCTGCCGGGACAGGCGGCACGCCACGGGCCTGAGCTTTGGGCTGCCTGCAGCTGCTGCCCAGGGCGGGGGCTGCCCGCCCCATGGAAGCCAAAGGACTACTGAGGCAAGGCAGCCCTTGGTGATGCTGAGACGCTGCGGCCACAATTAGCAGTGCTGTGCCGCCCCCATCGCCCAGATGATGTTTGCTCCCTGCTGGTGGTAGCTCTTTTCTGCAGCACAGGGCCCAGGAGAGCAGCGGAGTAAATCTCATTCCTGCCCTGGCCTGCAAAAGATGCCTGAGAATGTCAGTTTTACGTCGAGCCCTCTATCCTGCCTTTCTGGGTTGAAATTTGGTTCACAGCTTCATCCCGAGGTCCTTCAAGCCCAGCAGCTGCTGTAAAAGCAAAAGTGGCCAGAGACCCTGGGAAAAGGCAGGCCCAGGCAGAGTGGGTCCTGCCGGACCCGTGCCAAGGACAGTGCTGTGGCAGCAGGCGCGGCACCGGGAAGCTGTGGGAGAGCTGCCTGAGCTGGGGTGGTGATTCCTGGCTCACTGCAGCCTAGGTACATGCCACCAGGCCCACGGCCTCCTGTTCTGGAGGAGGAACTTGACAAGGTTTGATTACCACTAATTGTAGGTGTTGCAGGTCCCTGCAAAGTTTAGTCAGACTGAACACCTGCCAGCTTCCCACCTGATGGTGGATACCGTGACACCAAAGCTTGCTTATGTAGCAACATTTGCTCCTGTGGGATGTTCCCTTTGCTGTGATTATGTGCTGTCAAATGTAAAACATTGCAAGTCTAGAATAAAAATACTGAAGCTCCATCTGACTCAGCCCAGCCGGGCTATGGCACCCTGTGCATGGCCCCTGCTCACAGGGCTGGGTGCTCAGACCACAGACCAAGCCCCGCTGGACACCTGGAGCCAGAGGGTGTTTCCAGCTTTCCCTTCATCTCTCAGCACCTCTGCAGACAGTCACTACCTTTTCTTTCTGTGTTAACCTGGTGACAAAGTTTCCATTCATTTGTCAATGCTTTTCCCATCCTTGAGACCTCAACATGGGTCGGTGCTTTGGGTGCTGCTGCACCAGCCCTTGGAGCCAGATCCACTCCCGCTGTGCAACTGCAGCCCAGCAGCTCCTGGAACAGCCCTGATGACTGGGGGCACAGGTTCATATGATCAAAACTCTCTCTCCATCACGTTACAGGGCAGGGAAGCAAAAGACAGGGTTTATTTATAATCTTCCTCAAGTGGAAACCAGAAGAAGTGACCCGTTATTACTGGAGATTTCTCAAGCCACCCAGGAAGAAAAGTGATATTTAGTTGTCGTTAAAGGCTCAGAACTGCATAACAATTTCATGCTATGTTAACTTCTAGGTTTTCTTTCGCATATAAATTTTTAAGGAGTAAAATAGAAAAACCGAAGCACTTGACCTTTAATCACAGTTATTTGTGTGATCAGTCAAGTGTGGGAAAAAGCTAGTTTGTGCTTGAAAGATGCCCTTTAAAGCCAGATTGCTCTAATATGACACACAACTCTCACAGTGTAATACAAAGGATCTCGCTTGCCCGCCTGCAGGCACAGGAGCTCCTGTTTAGTATTCACACGCTGGGTCTTGCTGCTGGGACAGTGGAAGGTATCAATGTCATGAAGCAAATCAGTCCAAGCCCCTGGGACAGCTCCATTCACTGCCGAGCCCCACAGGCGTGAACACTTTCCTGTCAGTGAGGAGCCAAGCAGGGAAGAGGATTTTGGATGTATATGGACGATTTGATGTTAGATATGTTTCACTAGAAGAAGGGTCTGTCATGCAAATATAGTACATGGCTTTTCCACTTATCTGAAATATTATTCCAAGCGCTTATAAAATCTTTATATTAGAACAGCCAGAGATATTTTAATCAAGATTTGGAAGTATCATATTATTTTGGGGAAATGATCTCATGAATTTTTCTTTGGCAACACCAGATGACTAAAAGCCATTGCTGGGGTGAAGGAAGCAGAGCAGCCTTTAATGGAGACTATTGGATTTCTTCACTGTCAGGCACAGTGTATGAGCAGGGCCAGGCCTCTGAGCCCAAAGATGAGCCAGGGAGCAGGACAGAGGGGTCAGGGGTGCTGTCCTGGGATGGCACAGCAGACAGCTCCTCGAGCACCAGCAGCACAACAAGGGGCCAGTTTCTGCAGGCAAAGGAAGAGGAATACCCAGATTGCTTCTCACCTCTGCTGCTCACATCCAGCTCTGGGGCTGCTGCTCTGACCTGCTCCGAGGTGCTGCCAGAGCTACAGGTTGAGCCTGTGGAGACAAGCAGGAAAGCAAAGACACCAGGTCATCCAGGCTCCAGATTGCCTGCAATGAGCAGGGCCAGCCCAGAAAACGTGTAATTGGCCGAGCTGAGATATTTCCTGCTGTAAGTGGAGACAGAAAAGTAGTTTTGTCACCACAGTGAAAATAACCCTCCTGGGGAAAAAAAATCAATACAAACACCAAGGAAAGAGAATCAGAATCCAAGACCATCAATTCCTGAGATAAAGAGTTGAAAGTCTCAGTGGGAGGACAGCCAGATCTGGACTGAAAAACAAAACTTTGCTTCTTTTGCTGACAAATTACTTTTTATGCGAAAGGACAAAGGAGCCGGGAGGATGCAGGCCTTAATGTATGGCTGGAAGAGCAATCCTTGACAAAAGACAGAGCAGGCAGAAACCTCATGGAAGCTTTTGCACTTCTCCTTTCTCTTCCACACTTGAAAGGATTTTCCTACAATGGAAAACAAGGGATTTGTGCAATTTCGTACTGTTTTGGGCTTGTCACACAAACATGCTCCAGGACTTTTGTTGCTTCTGCTGTGACAAAGGCAGAGCCAGAGCAGAGGAGGCAACAGCAATACAGCACAAGTGTGTATGGCATTAGGGAATATCCCACTGAGGAAAGTGGCTCAGGTAATCTCGTCCCATTGGCACCTCCCCAGCCCCCACTCCCATCTGATCCCAAGGATCAAACTCCACTTCCCAGGGGCACAACACTCCATCAAAGCCAGTGCCGGCCGATCCCTCTCTTGCGCTCCTACTACCTGGCAGAAATCACAGTGAAAATGAAAGCTAATGTAAAGCTTCCCTATAAATCTCATGTCCAAAGCTGCACAGCTCAGCCTCATGGCTGCAAAGGAAAAACCCTTCTACCTTCTAGGCTGTTTATCTGCAAACACAAAGCAACCAGAGCTGTGCAGTTGTTTTTAATAGCTCAGTCTTTTTGTCAGATGTGTACTCTTTGCTTCAGGATCTGTGCACTATAAATGTTTTGCAGCAGCTCTTTAGCTTTTAAGGTAATCACATAAAAGACCCTTGACTGCATAAAGGCAGCTAATCTGGGTAAATGCCTATAAGCATCTTTACGTTTCTTGCTAACGGATTTCCAGGCAGCCCACAGAGATCCACGTTCTAGAAAATAATGTAAAATAGAGTAACTGTCTAATTTTTTTAAATCCCTCACATTCATCATATACTGAGAAAATTCAGAGCTCCAGGCAGCGTAAAATCATTACACTTACATAAGTCATACCCATTCTGTCATCATCAGTATGAATCCAGCCTTTGGCTGGGGCACGGATCCACTCGACATTAAGTTCCAACTCGACCAGAGACAAATTACCACACATTGCTAATTAGAACCAGACGGGAGGGATCCAGGCAATCTGGTGACAGAGCCTGAAGGGCACATGGAGGCATGCACTGATCTGGGGAGTCGTGTGTGGAAAAGCATGTGTGGGATCTCCCCCTTTGGATCACGCCCTGGGAGCAGCGGGAGGGCCCGGGGGGCGATGCCATGCTGTGCCTCCCACTACACTGAGCCAGAGGTTGCCCAAGGGGAGAGAGAGGGAAGTGGGACCCCTCTGCAGGAGTGGGTCTCCCCGAGTGCCCTGGCCTGGTCACTGCTGACGGGGCAGTGACCCGGTGCTGATGTTCACGTGGGCGGCACTGAGTGAGAGGAAACCCTTTGGTGCCAATAGAAAAGTAATTTAGAGCTCCAGAGGAATCCAACCATAATTCAGTGCTAATTAATGTCTAATTACTTTAAGTAAACATATTGAATTTGGGACTGTGTCCTACTTCCCCCATTCAGTCACTTCTGAGCAGCATGGCCAGAAACACCGACCTCCTATGCTCCCATGGCCAGTGAGCACAAGCACCTGGGCAAATTCCACCCCATCCCCAGCAGGACCCAGAGGCTCTGGAGCTGCTCTGCCCCTTCACTGCTGGCAGCCAGCACAGACCTTCATGATGGAGACTTGCACAGCAGAGTCACTGGGGGGCCTGAGCAGAGGGAGCCCCAGCTCCCTGGGGAGACAGGTCCTGCCCTGCAGACGTGCTTTGCTGATGGCAGGATGGCAGCACTCTGATCTTTGCACAGACAGGCTTCTTCCCCTTTAGCCTGCCCCTCTGCTGTGGCTTCACTTATGCTGCTTGAAAGGCAGAGGTGCAGAATGAGAGCTCAGGTGTGTGAGCCTCTGAGAGCCGAGGGAGGAATGAGGATGTACCTCAAGTGTAATGGTTCAAACAACCACTAAAGTAATTTTGACACCAATTTGAACAAAGGAGTTGTCCTACCTTTGATTTGCTCTCCTTTTTTTCCTGTCTGGTTTCATTAAAACCACTTACAGAGATTTGCAGCAGTTCTGTTTGAAGTGCTGTCATCAGGATTTTCATTTTCAGTGGCATTGGAAATGATCTTACAGCAGGCTGGTTACCTTTCATGAAGGGATCTGCAGCGTGTGGCCATCACTCATGGTTGGAGGCATTTCAGACAGGCCAGATCTGCTGGTTGTGTGGCTGCTGAGGTGACCATCTGGCCTTGAGCACCAGGGAAGAAGTTCCAGAGTGGCCACAGCAGAGGCCAGTGGCTGCCCTGGTGCCAGGCTCCCACCACATCCTGAGCTCTTCCCAGGCCTCCTTTGGTGGCTTCAAGCAGTGCTGCACATCTGCAACCCAAACCTTGGTTAATCTGAAGGCTAAGTAAGTGCAAGACTGGTTCATGCTGCTCCTGAGGGGAACATGCCAAAGGGGAACCCCAAAGTGCCAGTGCACCTTGGGCCTGGACTTCCCAGTTTCATGGTGTTTCCCTATTTATTAAGAGCTTTTTTTATGTTTAAGTCTTTGTGCTGATCATCACTTAAAATTACCAAGGTTTCTAACTTTCTTGGCCCCTCAACAACATAACAGTAAATGCCCTATAGCAACGAAGGCACTGAAGTTGCAGCACTGAGCTGCCGTGGATTTCCATGGAGTGATGCTGTTCTGGCTCCTACTCATTAGGCAATCAGAGATGCAACTTGCATGGCACACTGATGAGGAAAGACACTTCAGGACACGCTCTGTAACTCAATCACCTCAAGACATTTGCCAATTATCCCCCAGTCATGGGGTGAGGGTGACAGGGAGGTCACACAGAGTGAGTCTTTTCCATTTGTCCATGATAGAAGAGGGGAATACACTTTGCAAATGATAATTAGCAATTTGCTCCAGCTGGGGCTAATTCCTAGATGCATTTTGCGCTCCAGGACTTGGCACTCGGGCAGACTCTAAATAAGGCACCAGCACGGTGTGTCCAGCTCCATTAGAGCTCTCCAGTAATTACAGAGTGCTCGGTGCACAGCAGAGAGTTGGATAGCTTTCCATGCCTGCGGTGCCTCTGCTACCCCACCACCCTGCCAGGGTGGGATGCAGACCCTGGAGAGGGACCACCTGCCTCTGGCCACAGCAGCCCCCGGGACACCTCTCATGGGGGTCCCACCAGCTCTGTCCTGATGATGGAGAGAGGGACCCTTCTCAGTGGCAGCTCTCAGCCCTGCTCCCATCCCAGCTCAGCATTGACCAGAGGTGGAAGGGGGCTGGGGAAAGGGCTGCAGCTCAGGGAAGCAATAAATTCTGCTCCACTCTAAGGTGTGCTCAAAGCCCAGGGCAAGATTGTGGTTTAGGTTCACAAAAATCCTGCTTAAATAAACGGAAAAGGAAGAAATCCTGGAGAGAGCATCAAATCTGCATCATAATTAGGGAAAAGAATAACAAATGGCAGAAACAACCTGTTCCCATCTGCAGCTGCTGTTTGTTCCTGCTGTATCCAAACAGCCGTGCACCAAGCCTACCAGGAGCCTTGTCTGGAAATTGTTTCATGCAATAAGAGTGGGAAAAGAGCCTCCTTCTGTGTGTATTGCAGATTCTGCTGTAATGAAGCATCAGAGAGGATTTTATCAATCAGACACTTACTGCTGTCTCCAGCCTGGTACCAGAAGTGGGGCGCTCACCCCTGAAAAGGTCTCCATGAAGAGAGCCCACACGGGGACAGCAGTTAGGCTCGGGACCTGGGGGTCACCCTAGTGTGGGGCTGAGTCTCTGCCCCGTGCAGTGGTTCAGGTCACTGTCACATCTGACCGCCCAGAGCAGGAGGGTGCAGTTCTCAGTGCATGCATTTCAGACATTAGTCAATCCCAGACTGACTAATTTATCCATAAGCCTTCCTAATGAGTCTGATAGTGTAGGAATGAGAGAAAGCAGCATTATTATCTGTAAACAGCAGCAGCTGACAGCATGTTTAATCACAGACTGCATAAAGGTGACATCGGTGGAGGACAGGATTAGACAGTTCTCCAATTAGTCACAGAGCAAAGGCACGAACATGGAGCCTGAGGGTCACTGAACCCAAACACAAGAGCAGCAAAGATTGGAGCCAGAGGCTATCAGTGAGGGGGAGGCACTTGGAGCTGGGGGCAGGCTGAGCTGGAGCCCTCCCTGACATCCTGAGGGCAGCTGGCATGCGGGGAGAGCCCGGGCACCGCTGCAGAGCCAAAGCCACCACTGGTACCCCAGGTCCTGCACTGCCTCCAGCTCTGCAGGCTGCCTGTGCCTAACAGGATTTTGCAATCCGTGGTGAATGTGCTAATGGGATAGAGAGGTAAGAAGTTCATCCTAGTCACTTTTCTCTGCTTCTTTCCTTTTTATTCTGAGCATCTCTCCCTGTTTTCTCTGGCTCACCTCTTCCTAAGGTCTGCAGATTAAAAGCATGAATAAGAGTCAGAAATTATTACGTGAATCCTATTTATCACAAAGCAAACGGGATCCAGTGGGCTGCAGCCTTGGGAGCCATGGCCATTGGTTTACAAGGAATGCTGTCAAGGCCATGGGGGTTCTCCTCCCCAGTCCCCATTCTGGGGGATGCAGCTTTCAGGACTGGGGAGAGCACAGGAGAGAAGGGAGCACAGCTGCAGGAGCTGCTGCCGATGGGCCACAGCTGAGAGGGAGCAATGATGGTGTGAGAAGCACTTTGGTGGGGGCTGGAGGCTCTGCACCAACTGCAGGGAGGTGCTGGGTGTGCGAGGCACCACCAGGCAGCAGGGAAGAGCCCTGGCCCCAGGGTAACAGGGACTGAAGCATTACTGCTGCCATCTCTGCTTCCACAGCAAGCAAGGGTTAGCACATGCCCTCTCTTCTTCCTAATCCCAAATCTTGGGTTAAACTAGTAGATCCTCTGTGGTGAAATCCAGGTGTTTTGATTTATCTGTGAGAGATCTCATTATCAGCTGCAGCAGCAGACTCTGACCTTTCATGGCAGGGCCCCTTTGAATTTACTTTCTGCCCCGAGGTACAAGAGAAACGACGAGAAATCAATTTTTCTTCCTCCAAGACCCCCTAGTTTTCAAGACCTTTTAAAGGACAGAGAAACCATAACTGGGACATCTGCCTTTAAAAAGGTTCTTCATCATGTTAGATTTTGATTAATCAGCCTCCTATTCTCCCATCAGTTCCACAGTGGAGAGTGCTGGGGACCTCCTGGCAGCCCCTCTCTGCAGAGGGAGAGAGAGGAAGAGGAACAAGGAGAAGGAGGGGCAGAGGGAAAAGGAGAAGGAGAGGGAGGCTTCCTTGGCTGGGGGAGGCTCTAGCCCCTGTGCCAGCCTGCACTCCTGGTCCTTCTGCTCCCGTTAGGGAAATGCAGCACCATGCTGGGTGCAGGAGGCTCTGTGGGTGCTGCCAGTTACCAGTTCCTGCTCAACTGATGCCTTTGGCTGCCCCACAGCTGCCCCTGAGCTTTGAGATGGTTCCTGGGCTTGCAAACCCTGACACTGCCCGACTTGCCCCAGCAGCCACCAGGCCCTTGGCATAAGCATCACCCTCACAGAGGAGCCTTGGGGGGGTAGGTGCTCATCCCAGCCCCGGACAGCAGGCACAGGGCCCCAGGGAGCATTTCAGGCTCTGAGTGACAGGAGGCAGCCTCCTCTGCCTGCCAGATAACATACATAATTCAGGTGAAATATTCATTTAAGACCATCTGAGCCATGGCAATAATGCAGACATTATGACAATACAGATCAATAAGCCCAGAGAGGATCCTTCACTGAAACACACTGCAATTGTTCAAACCAAGTCTTAATTGTGACAGGAATTGATTTCCCTCTTCTAATATCCCTGACTTTTAATTAAAAAGTAGTTAAGTAGACAATACATTTCCAGGATCATTTAGAGGCAGGAGAACATCAAGGAGCACACACTTAAAATGCAGCAATGGTGCCTTGTTAATACAATGGGACCAACCGCAGCCTGGGGAGTTGCTCTGTGCAAGTCAGAGATGCCCGTGGCTGAGCAGGGCACAGGAACACCAGGACCCCCAGGCCAGCACCCACAGCCTGTGCTCCATCCACTCCAGCCTCAGTGGGAACACGGGCACGTCCCCACTTGTTCTCTCCTGCTCCCCAGGGCCCTCCATCCATCTGTATTTCACACCCTCTTGCACACAGGAGTGCCTCTAATAGCTCTGATTATCCAGCAGACTCCAGCGCTTTACTTTGCCCTTGGAGGGTGGCACGTGGCAGAGGCTGGCAGGGAGGACAGGCAGGGAGGGCAGGACTAGGCAGCACAGCTCCCACTACATGAGGGAAGGGCAGTCTCTGCAGCACCAGCTGCCCTGGAGCTCAGGGGGATGGGCACAGCCCCGAAATAGCCTTTCCCCCACCCTCCGTGTGCTCCTTGGGATGGTCCCAGGATGTGCCCGCAGCACAGAAGAGGCTGGGAGGAAGGATTGCTGAAGCCCCTGTGAAGGGAGGGGGTGAGCTTCTCCAGCCTTTTTCTTTTGATTTCCAGGCAGTAGAAGCAGCAGCACAGTGAGAACGTGAGGAGCCAGCTGTGAACCAGACGTTTCTCAACCATCCTCCATTAGAGTAAAATGCACCAAAGCACCTTAATCTTACTAGAGGGTGGCCATTAACATCAGAGACTCCATTAAAAGAAGAAATGGGCCTTTTATCTACTAATCAAGAGTCATAAAGGAAAAAACTTGGAAGGCACCCATAAATGCTCATGAGGAGGGAGGGGCTGCACACCCCCTGCTCTGAATCCCCCACGTACAGATCCTCCTCTGTGTCGATGAACCCACCTGCAGAGTGTTGTTCAAAGCCAGCAGTGGTGGAATTTGGAGCAGCAGCTCAAAGAAGGAGAGGTCCAGGTTCTAGAGATCGTGTCTCTGCAAAAAGGGGCTGAAATAGCTTTTGACTGTTCTCACAAACATGTCTGGTATTTACTCTGTGGTGGGTATTTCAGTGGTCAGACACTGCGGCAAATCCTGTTTCCCCAGGACTGATTAGATTAGAGAGCAGAGGTGCTGGAGAGCTTGCTGATATTGCCAGGAAGGGAAAGCAAAGACTGAAGAAGATTCTCAGAAATATTCCCCCCTGCTATTCTCCCTCACAGCCCTTTTTTTGCCAGTCAGAGATGCAGAAGCATCACCCTTGCAAACACAGTGCAATTATTTATATCCCTTGGCTCATCAAGTATAAGCCAAAACTCAAACAGTGAGAAATGCTCTTCTGGCTATTTGAACCCCCCCAACAGCCTCACAACACCGCATCCCTGCCAAAAGCCAGTGTCTGCCTGCCCCTAAAACCCCCTTCCTAGAAAGAGCAAATCCCGCAACCAAGCACTGAACAGCCCCCGAGGGAAGGACAGCGCTGGCTGGCAGGGTCACCAGTCTCAGGAAGGAGTGGGATAGCCCAGACAAATTCCCTGAAGAACCTGTGGGGCTCTAGCACCTTTTCATGCTATTAAGCTTTTAATTCATCAGCTTTGTTACCTTGGATATTTCGTTCTCTAAATCAAACAGCCCCCAGAATGATAAAACCCTTCATTAACACCACTGTGCTCTTGCCTAAAACAACAGCACATGCTCTCCTGCCTTTTAGTTTGATTTTGCTGTTGCTTGGGACAGGATTAGAGAGAAATAGATCCACTAATTCTTCCAATATCCTTCAGCAAGCATCAGCTTGGACCAAAGAGGACACAGAATGCCAGTGCTAGTAATTCTAAAAAAGCTCTTCCCTTCCAGATGGTTGGCGTCCCTTGATGGCACCCCAGGCTTTGACATACCCACCACAGGCCCGGAGCAGCTGCCAGCCAATGCCATACTCAGGTATTTAACCAGCCTGTCTTCTTAATAGGGAGTTTTCCTCCCTGTTCAAAGCCTTCACAGGGGTACTGCATGGAGGACACACGTGAAGAGCCTGACATACAGTTTGTGACTCTTCTTGCTCAGACAGAAATTAGCATTTTGCCTTTGAAGGGACAGAGGCAGTGCCATCTCCTGCTGCAGGGCTTGGGGCCAGCAGAACCCATCCCCACTGTGTCAGGAGCTGGCAGGTCTCTCCCTCCAACACTTCTCCCTGCCATGGCCATGTCCAGGGACAGGACAGAGCGCTCAACACGGAAAGCCCAAAGGCCTTCAAGCTGCCCACAGCTGCCGTCCTTACCCAGCCCTTCCTTGCCCTGTGTCCCTGCTCTCAGCTCGCTGTTTTGGCCAACAGCTTGTCTCACATCTGACTGCAGTGGGTTTGGATCCTGCCCTCCCACTCTCAGGGCAGTCACAGTGCTCTCCTCCAGCCTGCCCAGGTCACCTGCTGAGGAACCTGCGGGACATCTTATTCCACTTTCCATTTACTGATGTTTTTTTGGAGCTGTTCGTAATCCAACTAGCTGAAGTGTTGCAGCATCACAGTGGCCTTTCCCAAACAAGCCAGAATTTTCCAGCCGGAAACCTCTGGCTTTGTGTCAAGTTCCAGTTCCCCAGCCAGCAAGTCCCAGTGCCTGCCAGTCAGTACGTTCACATCCAGTCATTAAGCTCACATCAGCTGTCAGCCCGTTGTTGCAGCGCCAGGATGGCTGTGGTCAGCACTGTCACCTCTGCAGGGTTGTCCCGTGCCTGCAGAAAGGCTCAGTCTCACCAGACATCCTTAGAAGCAAATGTGGCAGTTGGGTCTGTGACGGCTTCCCATCCATCCCAGGAGGAGCATTGCCTCTGTCTTCACTGGCCACAAGCATAACTAACACGGGCCCAGAGCAGCCAGAGCCCTGCAGCACTGAGAGCAGAGCCGAGGGGAAGCCTGGCCCCTGCACTCCACACAGGGCTGCGGTTTGTGGTTTGTTTTCTCCTGTAACTCTCTGTTCCTGACCCTGTAACTGTTCACTCTCAGAACCTGACCTCAAGCCTTGCTAAATGAATTTCTCCTCCGTGTTACCGTCAGGGCTGTGCGATGCCGGGAACGACGCTCGATCACAGCACTCCAGGGAAGCACAGGGTCTCACAGGGCATGGCCAGCTGCCAGGCTGCGTGGGGCTGGAGGCTCTGCCAGCGGCACAGACCCACAGCTCAAACACTTCTGCCTCCTTGCAGAACAGAACGATGGCAGAAACCTCAAGAAGTTCTGCAGGTTCAGGAAGCAGCACCCAGGGATGCCCATGGCTGGAGCCCAGAGCTGTGCAGAGGCCTCAGTAAAGGAGCCAGGCAGAGCCAGGCCAGCAGCTCGTGCTACAGGACGGGTGGCTGGGCCAAGGTGGGCAGGTCAGCGCAGCACAGGCACAGACAAGAGCTGGTTGCCACCTGCCACAGCACATTGGCCCCACAAAACGTGTCCTCCAGCCCTGGAACCTGCTCACCCACTGGCCACAGCCACGGGAAAATCACAGTGGTGATGATGCCACAGGAGACGAGCATGAGCCGAGCATTCAGATCCCGTGCAGACTTCAGAGAACAGTGAAGTAATTGAGTATTGACTGAGATGTCCCAGGCGAGCCCCAGACAAACATTACGTTCTGCTTAACTCAATAATTACCATTTATATTATCCCTTCCCACACTCTATCTTTATTAAGCTGAAAGGTCTGTAATTAGCTACTTGCTTTAAGTGTAAAGTTTTAATTAATTCATATTATGAAGTATAATTGCTTATTAGAGATAACATTGCATGATCTATCACACCGGCATCACTCTGTAATGTTTTAACCAAAATACAAGTTTGTCCCAGTGGGTAAGCAGAAGCCCTACAAATCAGGCACTGGGATGCAAAACTTCCTCTGCAAAGCCAAAGGGAACCAACAAATGGGCAAATGATTCAGTACAACCCCTCCCAGAGCTGTGCCCCCTCTGAGCCTTCTGAGCTGCAGCTCCTGCCGCTGCATCAGCCCCGTTGCCCACGGCAGCACCACGCCTGCAGCTGCATTTAACGGCTAATCTAAGCTTTGATTCCAATTAATTTAGTTGTTAGAAGAGTTCTAGTTTAGTGCTTGAGGTGTTTTTTATGGAGGAGTGTCAGCACAGCACATCAGCTCAGGGCAATTTCAGGTGGGATGAGCTCTCTCACCATATCATGACAACTACACAGCACTTGCACAACTGCAAAATCCCTACAACATCCCAAATGAACACCAGCCACACAGAGGCTTAGAGAAACACCTTACAAATGGCATGATAAATTACTGACTTTGTGGCATTGGGGCTGAATTAAAATAATAAACCAAAGTTTTCATCTGCCAAAAGCTGTATCCATGGTGCTGAGGCAGCAGATGGTCTTTCCCAGAGATAAAGGATTTCAAAGCTTTGCCAGTGCAGAGGGAACTGGATGGAGGTTTAACATGTGTATTGTAAGATTAAGAGGAGAGTACCTGGTGGTGCAGCCTGACTGGGCTGGCACAGCTGAGCCCCCACGTCCCACACAGGGCCAGGACCCACCGTGACACACAGCCCAGCCCAGGGCCTGCTGGATGGATGGATGAGTGGATGGATGGATGGGTGGATGGACCCAATTAGTTATTTGTTGGGGTCCCTTCGTGCTTCCTCAGGAGGGAAACCCCAACAAATACAGCCTTCCCTTCACTCACACCAACAGCCTGTTCTGGCTCCGGTTTATGAGTCATTAATTCCTAATAAGTAGAAAACTGCCTGATGGGCTTTGGACAGGAATATTTACTGTATCAGAGGCAATCCACAATCTAAATTACCAGCTATAAATCAGGTTTTGAACGTCAAAGTATCTTTAATAATGATAAATGAAGAATTTATGGATGCTGCTAAAGTTCATGTCAGGATTTTGATTTATGAGCACACTGAGCTCAGGTGGAGCCATCAGCCCCAGGCCCAGCACCTTGTCACAGATTTGGACACCATCACTTCCCACGCCTGGAATTCAGTGACTGCCAGCCCCGCTCTCCCTCCTGTGCTGTGGGGCTTGCAGGCCGGCCAAGGCACTGGCTGATCCCCTTCCCTGCCAGCCCCTGGAAGCTGTGCCACAGGAAGCATCAAGCTCTGTGTCATGAGCCAAGGCTGTGACAGCTCCCCAACCAGCCAGAGAAAATGTTAATTGCAAAGCAAGTCATTAGTGGCTACAAAATATGACCAATGCAATTACATTGAGGGTTTTTTCCTCTGTCTGTCCAGAATCTTGGCATGGAACAGTCCTATAATTAGATGACAAAACTGACAGGCAGCTCCAGTGAAACCAGCAGTCCTCACCCTCTGCAGAGACTCCCCAAGTGTTCTGCACCAATAATTACTAATCAAGTTATTTCTCTCGGGATTAAAAAGGCATTCCACAGGTAATTTGCCCATCAGAGCACAGGCCTGGTGCTGGCAAAGAGCCCTGCATCTGTGGGTCTGGGATGGCTCCAGTGCCAGGGTCACAGACACTTCCTGAGGGACCCCATCCCAGCTTGGGACTCACCTGTGTCCCCCTGTGGCTGCTCCACTGCCCAAAACTGCCATAGAAGGGCACTCAGTGCAGCCCATCACCACCCAGCACGTGCTTCTCCAGCACAGCATGGCAAGAGTGTCACAAATGAGTCACTGAAAGAATCCCCAGCAAAGGTGACTCCAGCACAGCCAGGATGTGAATGAGGGCAAGGGACGGGGCAGAGCGGGGAAGCAACAGTGATCCTGAATTGCTCTGCTCCCCAGAGCTGCTTCATCCCAGGTGTGCTCAGCTGCTCCTGGTGCACCCTGGCTCAATGGCACTGTGATGATGTCATCTATCTGCATTTTCTAAGATTGTTTGGAAAAAAGACGGACAAGTTTGTAATTTGTCATTACCGTACCAGCCTGGAGAACAGCTGAACAAACCACAAATATTAAACAAACAACCAAACAAAACCTGTGATGGCTCCTAACGAGCAGAGGTCAGTGCTGATGGATGACCTGTAGCAGCACAGAATTATTTGTGAATTGCCACTGATTTCCAAAATCAAAACATAAGTTTTTATTCACAATTGAAGCATTTGTCCCGCTGCTTCCAACAGACCACAAAGCAGGACTGACCCTGCTGACACCTGGCAATCTGCAAACGTAAGAAACCACCTCTATGTCCCAGCACACAAGAGCCACCGGGGCCTCTGAGGGATCCTGCACGGCCCTGCACACTCAGCAGCCAGAACAGCTCTTCCCACAGCGCTGGTGGAACCTCCTGCTGGTGCTGGCTCTGCTCTGCTTCCAGCAGCTCCACGTCCGTGTTCCCCTGCATCCCCAGCCTTTCGTCATATCGAACCCACAACAAACCCATTAAGACGGTAAAGATTGGAATTCCTGTGATCCCAGGCAGACGCCCAGGACTGGCCCGGAGGAGCAGCAGTGTTGTGCACAAGACAGCAACAAATTACTGAAGGTCACCTACAATTTATCACTGCTTTGCTTTCCAGACAGTGACACTGTTTCCCCCAGGGAAGCAGCCTCATGAGTGCCAGCACATCTGCTCTGATTGGGCCTCTAACAGGGATGATTTTGCTTATTTTATTGGATTGGAAGCATCCCCAATAAGCATGTTGTCTCCTTGTCTGAGTGATGCCTTTGCCATACGACACTGAATTTACATCCCATCCACTGCACACAACTGCTCTGACAACTGGAAAAGCACCGTATGGGGAGAGGACACAGTCCAGGAACTCAGTCCCAGCAGGGACAAGTCTTTGCTGTGCTTGTGAATATGCCAGAAACAGCTGCAGGTGACAGGCTCTACCAGAGATAAGACTATGCAGCACTGCACTGTGTTTTCATCTTCAAAGAGGTTTAAGATGTAAAGAAATTAACAGCAGCTTCTCCTGGGCACAGCTTTTGACTGCGTGGAGGTCTGAGACACAAGGCTGGCACCACAGAGACACTGCTGGAGCCTGTCTGTGAGCAAGAGCTGCTCCGACAAGGAACAATCAGACAAGAGGGCAGAGACACCCCAGAGAGCTGCCCCGAACACGGGCTCTCAAGGGGCTCCTGCCTGAGTGGCAGCTGCCAGCAGGTGATGCTTGTGCCAGTGTAGTCACTGCTGCTGAGATGCCACCTCACAACACAGGAGTGAGGACAGACCCCTCTGAGCCAGTCCTCCCTCTATCAGCACCCCCAAAATGGGCTGGGATACGTTGGGGGGGGCAGGGTTTCTTCAGGGTTTGAAACACACGGGTTTTCTCTGCAAACAGCCCTCCAGCCCCCAGCGTGACACCTCCAGCCCCTGGAGACAGGGGCCATCAGCCCCAGCAGCCACTCAGCCTGTGTCCCCAGCAGGATGGGGACAATGGCCTGGCCCTGCCTCCTGCACCTGGCCAGTCCTCACCACTGGCTGGTAGCAAGAGGCTGCAGATCCACAGATATCCCTTTCATCTCATCAGAGGCTGCTGGGTTTAATTCCCTGCACTTTGGTATAAAGTCAGGGTCCCATCCGGAAAGCAATTTATGTCTCCTGGAGCAGGCAGTCAGAACATTTCCCATTAAAATGTAAATTTGGCCAAGTTTTCTGGCACCTCTTTTCCTTCCTTAAGGTAAGAAGAATATAAACTTGTATTATTTTTTCCATCAACGATACCTTCCCCTCAGTTTTGTGCTAAGGAAAAAAGCTGCCCGAGATACACTTTCAACAAATTAAATTTGAATTGAGTCTGACAGCACAACAGGGATCAAGATTACAGGGAGATGTGCTGGCCTAATTGGAGTCATTGCCAAGAAGTTACTTGCAGAGTGTTAACCACGGAGGGCACAAGTAGAGCAAACACAGTCTCTGCACCAAACCCTCACCTCAGCTGAGCTGCCCAGCACTGCCAGCATTCCCAGCTGGCTGCAGGACCAGCCTGTCCCAACACCAGCAGCACGTTGACAGTGCCCCTCAGGAACATGCTTGGTGCTGAGCTCAGTTTTACTGCAGACCCAGCTACCCACAGGCAGGCACTGCAGAGCTCCACCAGCTGCTCCTCCTCCAGCCCTGGGGCCCCCAGGTCAGCCAGGTCTGGTGGGTCCTGCCCTGTCAGTGATCCCTGTCCCACCTCTGTCACTGCTCCACCACTTGTCTCCCCATAACTGCAGCCACACAGCAGAGGGGAATGCTCAGCTGGTAACAGGCACAGGATTTTGGCCAAACATGCTCAGAATAATGAAGCCAACTGTCCTGCTCACACCGTAGGTTTTAAAAGGTAATGTTTCATGATTAAAACCCCAAATCCCTGTGGACTTACCATTTCTTTTGCCTTCAGACACCTGGAGGCACGAAAGTGCTCTCTCCAAACTTCAGGAAGCCTGTCAGCTTGGTGTATACGACTATACATCAAGGAGAAAAGCCTGAAAATTCTCCTCTGCTCACATCGGGCAGGCAGCTCCCACAGGCTTAGGAGCTCCTGGTTCCCCAGAAATCTCATCCAAACAAGCTGTGGCTGATGACAATTCGCATCATGGAATAATGAAGAACTTACACCTGACAGAGCTGCAGCCAGGACACTCCCAGCTGCTGTGGGCAGAGTTAATGGGGAGCATCAACCCAGACCCCAGGGAGAGCAGGCTTATCAATAAAAATTAATAGTTTTATTGCAAGCACTGATCCAGTGCTTTCCCTGTCCCAGGGCCAGGAGTGCTCCCCAGGGCCAGGAGTGCCTTTCCTGCAGGGCAGCTCCTGGAACCCAGCATGTAGCTCAGACTGCAACCAAATGCTCTGTCCTGCAGCAGCAGCAAGGGAATCAGCAGGCTCAGCCAGAAATAATTATGGAGAATCATTTGCTGGTGAAATTAAAAACAAAACAAAACAAGAAAAGAGCATCTAATTTGATTAAAATTATAGTTAATTTAACAGTTCCACCGTGAAAATCCCTCGACCTCCGGAGCTCTCCTCCCTGCATGCAGGGGCTGTTCCCGGCTCCAGTAGTGGTGACACCCCTCACACCCCTGTCCCACCTCGGCCTGCACTGCCCAGAGTCCCCTCCCCAGGGACTCCCTGATGCCACCCCCAAGGTGTCAAGACCAGGGAGGGTAAACCTCAGCCTTTCTGAAAAAGGGAATAAACAGAGAAGACGTGGGTGTACACAGACCATGTTGCCTTTAAAACCCCAAAATATCCCAGTCCAAATAAATATTTTTTTAAGGAACTGGAAAATGGGAAAAAGATAAAGAGCAGCCAGGCAGAATTTCCTCCAGAAAAGGGAGCTGTGAGCAAATCTGACAAATGTGCCTGGGGTGACATGGGAGAGGGGATGCTGTCTGGGGAAGCAGACTCTCCAGATGGCCTCAAGGTCCCTTCTGTCTCTACAGACTAATTCCTTAAATCAGCATCCTGTGGAAATTTGCCAGGCATTCTGCCAACTCTGGAGCTGGAAGAAGGGCTGGAGGACAGTGTAAGTGTGTATGCATGCACAGCATGCAGAAGGAAACTGGGTTTTTGCAATAGGTCCCTCCCTATAATTTCCAGGGAAAAACACAAAGGAGCATTTCCCAACAGCCTCCTTGTGTGACAGCAAAGCCCTGGTGGGGAGGTACAGCAGAGACAGAACCACCTCAGCCAAGAGCTGTCCGAGGATGTGCCTTCCTACGTGGTGTTTCACAGCCCTCTCCTGCCACAGATTCACTCCTGCAGCAAAACCAAGAACTGCAGCTCAGCATCCCACTCTGAGTACAGACCTGGCCCAGACAGACAAGATCATCTCTCCTACTGTAACCACAGTGAGTGAAAACCCTCACTCTGAGCTCCCAGCATCTGGCAGGGCAGGCTGGGCTCCATCTGGAAGCATCTCCCCATGCAGTGGACTATCTCCTAGTCAAGGCATTACAAGAAAATAATTCAGGAGGAGATTAACATAAACATTGTTTGAAAGATTTAATCAGCTGCAAATTGCAATGTTGTGTTTCCAGCCTAATTAGCCCAAGTCTGGTTTTTGCTGTATTAGGAAGCAGAACGAGGGCAGTAGCAGTGGCATCACAGATCTCTGTTTGTGGTGATGGAGGAAAACCTGTCCCTGGCTGGGGCTCTTGGACTCCTCAGACAGCAGAATCCCCATGGCTTCAACGGGGTTGGAAAGGGTCAGACACTGAGCAGCTTCACCTCTGGTACCAACCCTGGCCCAGGCACTGGCCTGGTGTTGTTTGTTTGAACCATCACTCCATGAATTTGAACGGGCTCTGCTAATCAGGTTCTAGAGATGCATTTTTATCTGGAGGGCAAGTGCTAATTAAAATGCAAGCCATGTATCTCCTGCTCTGAGTGCTCATGCCAATGTGATTTCCACAAGGGTAGCAAACACAAGGGTCACCCTGGTCTGTGAATTTGTTTATGAAGGTGTTTATAGTTCCACCTTCCAGATCTCCAAAGCCACCTCCCCACTCCAGCAGAAGCTGTGCCGGATCCCCATGTCCCAGCAGGGGTGTATTTTCACCTGTGTCCCTGCAGACAGCTCGCTGTGTCCCAGTGACTCAGCACCAGCATGTGCCCTGTGGCTCCTGGCACCACATCCTCACAGTCACTGGGTGTAGCAGCAGGGTCTCAGGCTGGGAAGTACCAAGAACACCCAAATAAGCAACAAAGCCCAGGTTTGCTCCGTGCTGGCACATTCCAGAGGTGCTGACATACCCTGACACTGACACACAAGCTGGTCACTTCAGCTGGTGCCAAGCATGTCACGCTGACAGCACAACATCCTGCAGACAGCCAGAAGCCAGAGGAAAGAGGAAATTTATAGTGCCTGCAGTTCCTGCAAGGGAATGGGGGCACCAGCCCATTCACCCATGCCTGATGTGTAGCTCATCCTCGATGCTGGTGGCACAAATAAAGCTGTCACTTGCAGGGACACTGAACATGAGCAGCAGGGAATGAGCCGTGAGCACCAGCTGAGATGCTGACATGTTTGGCCAGTTTTCTGCCCACCAAGGCTGCTCACAAAGGTCACACCAAGTTGTGGCAGAGAGATGCTGCTTCAGGCACCCTGGAGCAGACCCCAGAGCCAGCCCCGTTCAGGCAAGGCTGCTCTGCCTCAGGGCTGTGCCTCATCTGGGGGACCATCACCCCCATTGTGCTGTCAACGCTGCAGGGACAGGCAGGCAGGGCAGAGGATCCTCTGCAGGCAAAAGGAAGTGACCCCTCTTATTCCCCTCAGACCCTACAGCCCACGGAATACCTGATTGGGAAAGGTAAGAGCAGAGATGCTGAGAAGTGGAAGCACCCAGAGACCCCGCAAGCACATGTTCTGCAGACAACAGCACC
Organism: Lepidothrix coronata; assembly: GCF_001604755.1. Lineage (NCBI taxonomy): Eukaryota > Metazoa > Chordata > Aves > Passeriformes > Pipridae > Lepidothrix > Lepidothrix coronata. The sequence goes on from NW_016690327.1 coordinate 2,056,651, forward strand.
TCACCCAGCCTGGTGCTTCAGGGATTTTACAGTAGAAGCTCCAGACAGGGAATTAGTGTGAAGAGATGACTTTGGGGTCAGCTCTGTGTGCAGTACATGTCCATCAGCAGCACCCGAGACAGCCGCTCATGAACAACAATGACACAAAACCCCTCCATGGCCCTCAGACACTGGGAAAAACCATCCCAGATGGGCAGCACTGGGGACCCAGGTGGAGCCGTCCCATCCCAGTACAGGATCCCAGCTCCACACCCCACACTGCCTGCTCCTTGCTTCCCAATGACTTTTCAATGACTAATAAATACCAGCACGCACTTTCATCCATTCCCTGTTTACTTCAGCTTAGCACTGTTTCAGGGCAAACTCAAGAGAGGGAATTCCACATTTAAACAAAGGAAGATCATCGTGCCAAGAGTTCATTTCATTCTCTGCATTAGGAAGAACCAGGTTGTTCTGAGCAGCTCCAGGTTACCTGAATATTGTGAATTTTCAGAAGCACTGGAAGTATCATCTCAGTTGTAGCTTTTGATCACATTTAGAACAGAGAAAAGCAACCAGAGAACATCACAGCTGTAACACCCTGAAAGCTCCAAACCCCTCCATTCCACGTTTGCTTTCCTTACAGTGCAGATGCAACAACTACAAACATGGAATGAGCGCTCGGGGAGGGGGCGGCAGACAGGGCCTTCCCCACCCCATCAGTCCAACATTCCAATCATTGTATTCACAAGGCCTAATCGGGATAACAGAACAGACATTTGGGAACGGTACAGCAGCACAAAGAGCTCAAAAGGACTTTTTAAAGTTTTTTTTAAATCTTTTGTTTATTTACCTTGACATAACCCATCGACCTTATTAAACAAGGCCACAAACACCCACTTCTGAGTGCACAGGCACATGGTGCCCAGCTCCATCAGCTCCCAGTCCCAAGGGTTAGGAAGATTCCGGTACCAAGCCATACTTCTGCCTCAGGATTTCAACTGTGCGTGTCAGTGCACTGTGGGGAGAACCAGAACTGTCAAAACAAAAGGTCTGGAGGATTAAACTGCATTTCTGGGGAAGATCAATGAGACACGGGACTGCACTTAGAATCAAACAGAACATGAACTCCAGAAACTACTAGAGTTTCACACAGAAGCTGTGAGAAAGGGAAATTTGGAGAGCTCTTTAGGATTTCTGAGTGTGCTGGTAATTAAGTTAAACAACATTAACAGGAATGTAGAACTGCTGTGGGAAACAAAGTAAAGTATGACCCACCCTCACTCAAAAGCTTCATTTCATTTGAAGCACAGAAAAAGGCCCAGCAGTGCTCACCAGCCAGGACGGATGATGGAGAACTTCCCTGACACAGATAAGTCAACCACAGTCGACCCCAAGCGACACTCTGAGCTCCAGATGTCTCCTATGGGGCCTCCATCGATGATCAAGGACAACTGAGGCCACAGGTCCTGGAATTCCTGCAAGAGAGCTGTGGGTAACAGTCCTGACAGTGCTTTGTGAGTATCATTTAAAAAAAAAAAATAGCAACAGATCATCCCTTGGTTTATTGCTAAAGCTGAGTTCAACTGTGAGAGAGCCTGGGGCTCTGCCAAAGTGCCCCAGTGACGTCCCTGAGGGGCAGAGGAGCCTCACCGACACGGTCAGGGTGCTGCCCTGCGAGCTGATGTTGGCGCTTGTCAAAGCCAGTGGTCCCGAGCAGGCACGTGCCAGGTCCCTCATGAAGGAGTGGTCTGGAATACGAACACCAACCAGCTGCAGGGAAGGAGACAAGGGTTTTACACACAGAAACTGGTTTTAATTTCGCATTGCCTGAAGCCCTCTTGGCTTAAAGCTGATGCTCTAGAGAATTGATACTTTTACACCCGCTGAACCAGCAATAGCACAAGACCTAAGTCAGGCCCTAACGCTGAGTATAACTCTCCGTGTCTACATCAGTCCTGGGGAGCGGGACCAGCACAGGGGCCAGCTTTGGGGACAGGTAAGGACAAACAGAACAGCAGTATGAGCAGCTGGAACAAAACCAGCCCACTGCCCCCCAAGCCTCGAGATCCATCCTTAGCCAAGACCTACTGATGTGAAAGGATTCAAGTCTTTATTCAGTTCTTCTGAACGCTGCAGGACCAGCGTCACCGGTCCTGGGAGCAGGTCCCGCAGCAGCTCGTCCGGCACGTTCACGTGGCAGTACCTGCAGGGCCAGAGGCAGCGGGGTCAGGGCGCGCACGGCGGGGCTGGGGCAGCTCCGGCACGGCCCTTCCCTCCCTTCCACGGCGCTCCGCGGGCAGAGGCGGCCGCTCCCCGCCGGGCTCTCGGGGCAGCCCTACCCTGCGGACGGGGCTCGGCACCGACCGGGGGCTCCGGACCCCGCGGGCCCCGCGCACCTGTAGAGCCGCTCCACGTCCCCGAGGCAGATGGCGAGCGGCTTCGCGCCGTTCCGCCCCTTCAGGCTGTAGATGCTGCGCACGGCGGCCGAGTCCTGGGCCAGGCAGGCCACGCCGTACACCGTGTCCGTGGGCACCGCCACAAGCCCGCCCGCCTGCAGCGCGCCGGCCGCGGCCGCCACCGCCTCCCTCCAGCCTGCGCGACACCGGGGGGTCAGCGGAGCGACCCGGCACCCGCCGCGCGGGGTCTCCGCTCCCCCGGCCCGGCCCGGCCCAGCCCAGCTCGGCCCGGCCTCCCCCGCTTTCCCCGCTCCCCGCCGGCCCAGCCGCCTCCCTCGGCCGATTCCCCGCGCGCACCGTGCGGGTCGGGCCCGGCCGCGCCGCCGGGCGGCAGCGGCACCAGGCGAGCCCGGCCCAGCCCCGGCCCCGCCGCTCCCTCCGCCGCCCGCGCCAGAGCCCGCGCCGCCCGCGCCATGCGGGCACTTCCGAGCGCGGCGCCGGGAGACAACGCAAGAGCCGGGGCGGGGCGGGCCCGGCGCTCCCATGGCCACCGGCGGGCAGCGGGAGCCGCGCGCGGGCGGGACGGAGGCGGCGGGAGAGCGGCGGGTGCGGAGGGGACCGGGGTGACGGGGGAGCGCCGAGGGGACCGGGGCAGAGCGGGGGGCCGGGGGTGCCGTGACCGCCGTGCCCCGCCGTGTTCCCCCCGCAGGTTCTGGAGGAGCCGCGGAGGCTGCGGGAGCTGCTGGAGCTGCGGCAGCGGCAGCTCCGGTCCCGCATCGCCGCCTGCGAGGAGCTGACGGCGGCGATGACCGCGCTGCGGGCGGCGCTGGGCCCCGGCCCGGGCCCGGGGGCCACAGGGCCCTGAAGAGCCCCGGGAGATCGAGGCCTCGCCGAGGGACCGAGGGCTCTGCTCGGCCTGGGGCTCCGGGAGTGCCCGGGCGGTGCCGGGGGAGCCCAGGGACTGGTAAAGGCGGCACCGCCGCAGCCTTGGAGCTCGGTCGGTGTCGCTTTGCTGGTGCCTCATCGCATTAAATGTACGCTTTGAAATAAGGCGGGACGGGCCTGGTCTGTATCGCCCCGTGTGCCCACGCTCGAGGGGCTGCAGAGACACAAACCTGTGCTGGTCTGTGGCAGCTGTTCGGTCCCTGCCGACAGCGACATCCTGGAGCCAGAGGAGCACGACCTGAGGAGGAACCAGCTCCGGGGACCAGGCTGGAGGGTGGGGTGGGACCCAACTCCCACCCGCACCCCAGGGCACCGGCGAGGGGGAAGCTGGTGAAGGCCAGTGCTGGGAGAGGGAGGAGGCTGTAAAGGCAAATGCTGCCTTTTAGGGTTGGAATTCCACATCCCCCATGTCTTCCAAAGGGGGCAGGGCAGGATGCTCACACTCATCTCCCACAGAATACTCTCAGGAAAAACTATTATAACACAGTATTTAAATAAGCATTTAATTAGGATTCCATTAGTATTAATATTGCTTTCAATTCCAAAAAGGTTAATTTCCACTTCTTTGCAGATATTTCAAAGTACAATATTAACTTCATACAAAATGAGCAATTAAGCAAACACCATTATTTCACATTCTTCAAAAAATACAAATTCATATTTACTCTTTTTTGGGTTTTGGAGATGCTCTTCCTTTGGAAGTACTGTACCTGTAACTAACATCTTCACATTGCTCAATGTAAGCACGTTTGTTCCCATGTTTCAGAGTTAAATAAATTCCTTTATTACATTACACACATTCTTGAGAAACTGGGGTTTAGTTCAGCCACCTCCAAGGCCCCGGGGTGGAACCAGGCTGGGTTTTGCCAGCACTGGGTCAGGGGAGGCAGAACAAAGCAGGGTCGGCCTGAGCAGTGGGAGGACAAGAGTCACAAACCAGGAACACCAGCAACTGCAACTACAGCACTGCAAACACACCCTCAAGTCTGCTGAAAAAAGTTATGTGAAAAAAAAAATCTCAAAATTTTCAGAAAAAGTAGAAACTGCATTTATTTGAGAAAGTGTACACTGCATAATGAACCAAATTTTGGCCAGCTTGCACACCACCACAGCATGGGGTGGGGTTTTCAACTAGTTCCAAGAACACACACACTCAGACTATGTACACTACTACATAAATATCCAGTTTAATTTGCATTTCTCAGTGCAGACACAGAATCCAACTTCTAGAACATGTGATAGAACCCAAGACAAGACACAAAAAAGTTAAAAGTTCAGCCCTGTCCATGAGTATTGACTACAGATAACATTTATAAAAACTTGACATTGCTTCCAAAATATGTTACGGAAAAAGTAGTGTACAATTAAAAACTCTGCAGTCAGAAATTTATAGGGTTTATTAAAGACATGCTCTTCTTTGTCTTACAGTCCAAACTGACTCCAGCAGTTCTGCCCAGCTAGCTCAGATCACTCATGCCAAGAAGTTTTCACCCACAGATCTCAAATCATTTCACAGAGACAACTCCCCTGTCCTCATTTCACAGGCAGGTTCCGTGCCTTGCCCGGTGTCTCCCGGCCAGAAGCAGAGGCGAGAATGTGACACCAGGTCCCGTCTGCTCTGCCCCACTGCCCTGGCTGCCTCAACTCAGGAACCAAGCCAGGGACAGCTGCTCATCCCCAATCACCTGAGGACAACCACCCTCAGCTCAGCCTCCCCCATGCTCCACACCGACGGGCTGGTCGCTGGCTCTGGCTCCCAGCCCGGGTTATCCTGGAGCAGGAGTGCTGTGAACAGCTCACAGCATTGCTGCAGGTCAAGGACAATGCTGTGGATGGCTGTGGCCATGCCACCCCCAGGAATAAGGCAGTAACAGGACATCAGAAACCATCCTGAAGACAAATTTCAAAGGTGCAACATGCCTGTTTGAGAGCAGCTTGTCACTTGTGTTCCCACGTGGGTGGCAAACCGAGGACAGGGGAGGAAGGACACACAGTGAGGGACACAGCGTGTCCAACAGGAGTGACAAGCAGCCCCCAGAAAGCGTGAGAGAAAAGGCTGATGAAGCACAGTGCTCTCAGTGGGGTATTTGCATAGATTGGACGTTTACTAACGATGCATAATTTGTCTGGGGCATGGGGGAAGGGCAGCACGGCACCAACCACACCTGTTCTGTCAGACAGACACACACAGACCCACATGGGACAAGAATCTTTAGCTACAGGTATTGCACCAAGTTAAGTGCTCATCTTTGCACACCCCTGTTAACTTTTACTCAGAGCAAAAATAAACTTTGTGAAAGTATATACAAAAGAAATTGCAGCAATTGGGTTAAAGATAAAATAACCTAAAGTGCATTTTAGATACCAGTATGAGGTTCTGCGAACTAGTCTTCCTGGGCACCCTCAGCCTTACACAAGTGCCCAGCTCGTACTTTGTTCAATGTAATTCAGTACCAGCATTCAATCAGTGCTGATTTTCCATCTCTCCACCATCTACAAGCATGAAAAGCAACTTCTCCAGCTTTCAGCTGCACGCCAAGTCTGCTCACCCAAGTTCCTGCTTGGCTATCAGAGCTACCAACGCTGGTAACCTGACCCCCTCTACATGTTTAAGCTTCTGCACCCACCTAGAAATTGTGTGTGACCAAGTAAATTCCCACTAGCACAAACCAGCAAAAGCCTTTAACACAGGTGACCCAAAGCAGTGCAGTTTTGCTCTCTGACTGACAATTGAAGGGGTTCATGCAGATTTTGCAGAGGTGGGCACGCTGTTCCAGGAGGCTCTGGCTTATTAATGGGACGCGCCCCTTTCTTGGAATCCAACACCTCACCAAATCTGCAAGGGCAGAAACTTTCCCCTTTATTAACCATGTTATTGTGAATATGCTACATGCTGGGGCAGAAAGGGGAAGACATGAAATTTTCTGGCCTTGTGGAATCTCAGGGCTTTGCTGCAGCTGCCCTTGGATCTCCTCCCATCCCAGCACAACACCAATGCCCCGGAGCATAACGTCTGATCACACAGCACTGGGGATAATGCAAATGTGAAAACATCTCAGACACACGCCACACCAACACTCTGGAAAGCAGACCAATGAGAAACAACAAAAGCACACACCTGTACAACACAGCTGGGCGGGTGCGCAACCCGTGCACTCACAGAATCACACGCTCCTGCCTCAGTACAATCTCTAACCAGTTCCACCTGAATTACAGCCTGCCTGATGCACCTAAAAGAGGGCAGTGGCAAACCCAGTGCACCAAAGAGTCAGCAGGACACAGTGCTTTTCCTGGAACATACCAAAAGAAAACAGTAGCTGTGAAGACAAACAGCAGACACTGACCCCAGACACTGTTGCCCATCTCTGCAGCTCCACATTGAGTTTCCCAGTTCAGAGACTTTGGTAGTTTCTTCTACTCATTTCTGTCACAAAAGAGTTCCTGAAGATGCTCTCTGGTCCAACCAAGAGTGTTTTAGGTGGACTAAGTCACAAGTAGCAAAAGTAAAAACGCCACCCTGAAGGCTGCAAAGGCTCAGAAGAGGTTGCTAAATCCGCCAGCTGTCACAGTGCAGGCCACATCTGGGACACTTGTCCCCATCAGAGAAAACCCCACAACTCCAGGGGACTCTCCACACTCCTGCATCAGCAGTCTCCCACAGGCACACTCATCCCATACCCACTCATCCTTGAACACCACTGCTGCACTGTGCCAAAGGAGAGGCATGAGGCCACAGTGAGGGGCACCAGAAGGACCCCTACACAGCTTCAGGCGCTCCTCACCCCCCTTCCAAGTGGAGCTCTGTGCACGAGAGCTGGCAGGAGACTCATCCCTGCGAGGAAAGTCCCAGCCATGCAGGCTTGGGACTATTTTTTTTTGTGTTCAAAGCAGTTCTTGCTACCTGCAACCCAACTGCAGCACAAAACGAAGGAGAAAAGCAAAGGGGCCTAACGCCTTGCTGCCCCTCCAGAGATTGCCATTACAGGAACAAAACACAAAATGCTTTGTTAACCCGTGTTTCATGGATAAAACCCTTGTTGCTGCAGGACCCAGAGTGAGAGCCCTGCAGAGTGCCACACCTCCAGAGGAAACACCACCAGTGCATCTGGTGCCCCCGAGTTTGTCCCTGCGATTGCCAACACCGAGCTCTGCCCTAGCACAGCCACATGGCGCGTCCTGGCCACGAAGCACTCCTGACACAGCTGCTCACCCTCACGGGACACAGCTTTACCCTTCTGCACTGGACTGGAAGCAAGTTGTCCAAGAGGGGAAAGTTCCCTTCAGCCCCTTTCCACCCATGCTGGGGCAGCACATTCCCAAGGGATGTGCTGAAGCCACTGTCCCACCTCAGTGGTGACAGTGTGTCCTCAGGCTACACAGAGGAGTTAAACACCTGCTGATCGCCCGGCAGCACTCACAGGGTTCTCCCACACAGGTACAGAGAGCAGCTCTGATCAAACACAAAGAGTGAAACATCTCTATCCACTACAGTTTGCATTCCTAAGTTGAGTGTAGGGACACTCCCCACTAATTGGCTTACAGTCATTATCTTTGTATCTCACTAACAACAACACTGTAAACTGAATAAAAACTATTTAATATTCTTTCCTTTAACACAAGAAGACTGACAGCCAAAGCCAGAAAGATGGATGAAACACTATAAAATTACATCTTTTAAAATAATGCAGCATAAATAAACCATTTAGAATGAGACTGCATTTATTGCAACATTACAGGCTTTTTGGTGGAAGGGGGGTTTGGATTTGATTTACCCTGAGTAGGTTAGAATATAGACTCTCAGTTTGATATGAAAAACTACTCTGTTGCGTAACATCTTTTAGTCAAGAAATAGCCCCGTTGCAGAAAAAGCTGGCATTGCAGTAGGCTGGAGACAGAGTCAGGCAGAAATTATATAGCTCACCAGAAAAAAAGGAAGCATTTATGGACAGCTGGAGGACAGACTCACTGAATTAAAAATTAATTTATGTTGAATCTTTCTGAAAATTTTCCTAGAGTTGTTCTTCACAAAATATGAGAGTAACCAGCAAAGGCACCGTGCTTCTGATTCAACAGTCCTGGGGTTAGGATGATGACTTGTTGCTGAACAGAGCCAAAGAAATTAAAAGAGCAGCAGGCACCAACCTGACCACACCTGGGACTCACTGCACCCTTCGAAGACAGGCACAGAAAACAGACTCTGGAGCCGGAGGCAGCAGCAGCTCCGACCGCGCTGCCGTGTGTGACACGGTGTCTGCAACACACTTGAGTCCTAATGGATTAAATGAACAGATCTAACAGGGGAACAAGGTACTTGTGCCCCGCCAAAATAAACTCCCCCGAAGTTCCTGCAGGCTTTAGTAACAGCATTAGTACAGCAAACCCAGGCAGCAGCCCCCCATCAGGGATGTGACAATTGCATTCCAATCACATTGCAGATAAATCCTCTCCCACAGCAATGCCATTTCCTCCCCCAGCAGTCTCCTTTCCTGGGCTCCCCTTTAGTGCATGGTTAGTATAGACATGAGAGACAGGAGAAAATTATAGACCCAAGAGGTTGTAACAAAGACCCACTTGCTGCCAGTACCTTAATCCCAAACATGTGATGTGCAATTGGAGACAAACTAACCCCCCTTTTCCTTTTTAAAATGTTTTTGCACACGAGTAATCTTCTGTGTTCACATATGACAAGCAAAAGTGACAGACAGTGCAGCCAAAATAGTTCATATATAACTTAGATTTTTCTTTCTTTTTCTTTTTTTTACCTTTTTTTTCTTAGATAGAATCTCGAAGGTGGATGTACCTGGGATGTGACTAAGATGCCACCTGTGAAGCAGAAATAAGCCACAAAACTTCCAGCGAGGAAGGAATAAGAATCAATCCTTCAGTTTCTGCTTCTAAGGAGAAGGGTTTTATCCTCCAGGTGCAAAGGAAAATCTGGAACATCTTCACTTAGAGAAGCTGCTATTCAAACCAATTTCTTCCTCACCCTGTAGTAGTGCTTCAATTGGAATTATATTAGATGGGGTTTCAGGGCTTTGGAGGGACAGGAAGTCCGATACATCCATGGCACTTAATGTTTCAGTCTGGGAGTCTGAAGGGTTAACTATCTGACTGCTCTGCCCACAGGAAGGAGGAGCGGAGGAGGAAGGAAAGGTCTGAGGCTGCAGCTGGGGTGCTGGCTGCTCCAAAGCTTTTGAATCAGGTGAGGAACATTCCTTCTCAACAGTGGCAGTGGCTTTGTCCTTGGCAGAGTCTCGGCAGGCACACTGGCACTGGCAGGCCTCCTCCTGTTTTATAATAATGACAGGAACGCTGAGACCAATCTGCTGAACAGGGTTTCCTGAAGGTGAAACAAAGACAAAACACAATGGAACTACATACTTTCACAGCAGGGAGACAAAGCAGCTTTGTTAAATTACCTCAGTGTCATGCTTACCTGTGTTGCCAGCTACTGGTAATGCAGTGGTAAAAAACACCTTTTCTACTACTTTTGGAACTTGTGGCTTTAAGGGAAAAAAAAGAAAAACAAGAAAAATCTGTGAATCGACTCCAATCAAATTTCTATTGATCAAATTCTAAACAGCTATACACATATTCCAAAAAGAACACACAGGAGAAGTGGACTAGGTTCTGGCTATCCCAAAGTACTGTTTCAGTGATCCTAAAGTCGGGGAGTAACATCCCCTGCGCTATGTGCTTGCTAATGCAGCTTGTGAGTTTTGACAACTGACTGACTGAATTCTTAAACGCTGCTGTACTTGCAGCCACTCGAGTCCACCTGCACCTGAGAGCCTGAAGTGACACCAGTATTGTCAAAGACAAAACCCTTGAAGTCTCAGCTATCCAGAGTTACTGGAGAACCAGAAACATTCTCTTTTCAAAAAAAAAAAAATCATTATCTTTATCAGGGTAAATTAGGCAAAGACAGAGATTACAAAATGCCTAAAGACAACCTTTACAGTCTTTTGCATTTTTATGTGTCAAAAGTAACTGATTAAGTCTCCCATACATCCTCAGGTTGGGTGTTGCCCTGTCCTGGATAAACCAAGCTGATACCTGCCAGCAGAAGCCCAATACTGGGGGAAATAAGCAAGAAAGATTTTTCTGCACCCTGGGTTTCTCTGTGCTCTATTTGTTTCTCTGTCTGTTCCAGGGGCTGCACTGGTGACATGTTTCTACAGGTTAACATGACAAGCATTATACAACACTGCATCCTGGGGTTTATCTTAGAGTTACAGGTTTGACCTCCTCCCTTTTCAAAAGCAAGGGCTCTAGGAGGGATGGTTCCAGCTGTTCCAAAGCTATGCTGGATGTACTGACCATTTGTTCTTGGCTTTGTGGGGAACCAGTGGCACCATTCAGGATCCATTGTAAGTTCTGCTCTCCCATGACAATGCTAGACTGCAGAATGGCGGTGCTCGGAGAAGGAGTAATGGTTATAGTGGGGTTACTGGTCAGAACGGGGTTGGCACCCACAGGCACAGTCTGAACCACAGCTGGCAGGGGCTCAGCGGCACTCGGGGCTGTCGGGGCAGGAGCCCCAGTAACCACTGACAGTCCCTGTACGATGGGCTGCGGCGGCGGCTGGGTGTGCTGCAGGAAGTCTTGGTGACTGGCTGCAAACTGTGTGCTGTGAGGAACAGGCACTTCTGGGGATTGTAAAACAGTTGCAGGATTCCCAAATGCAGGCTGTGAGCTGGGTGCTATGGAGGAGGGAGCAGCAGGTGCTGCTGAGGCTTGCAGTGCTGACTGGGCGGGCTCGGAGAGGCCGAGCTGCAGGACCAGGGGGAGGGACAACGATGCCGCGTCTCCTGCCGGGGGCGGGACCGCAGCAACCGAGTCCGTGTCGCCGTTAAACCCTTCAATCAAGGCAGCTGCCAAGAAAGAAACAGAAAAAATACAAATACATCAGTTCTCATAAGGTCTGAATAAACAGCTTTTTCAATGAACTTATCAGCTAATTGATGGATTTTTGCCTAATAACGCATTACCATGTTCCCATCTTCAGACTAGTGCTCAAAAGCAACCCTAGACAGTGAAAGCTGTCAGTATGTGTCAGTTCAAGCGGCCGGTACCAGTGAGCCCCACACACAGCCTGACAGCCTCATCAAGCTCTCTCTGAGAAGCTTTGTATCAGCCTGGTTGTGAAGCAACGTCAAGAGAAAACCTTGAAAACAGGCTGGTGTGGCAGTTTGAGAGCTCCAATGCCAGCACTGCAGGACAACACGATGGTCACCTCCCCTGTCACTGAGTGCCACGTAGTCTGTGCACACTGTGCACCCAACACTAACAAATTTCAATACTGAAGTTCTTTTTGCTTCTTAGAGTTACACTAAGCTTCAGTCTGAAATGCTGAATTCAGTACATGCACGCAGAGCTGTCAAAAACTTTTCTCTTACAGCAGTGCAGATACAACTGGTACCTGTCTGCTGAGAGTCATCCTGATTTGCAGTGTGGTCTGGGCTCTGAAACATAGACTCAAAGATGCTTGCTGGTGAGATTGTGCTGAGGTCCTGTCCATGCGTCTGTCAAATAGAGCACAAAAGAGGAAGACATCAGACCATGTTATATCTCAGGCCTCCCATAAACTCTGCAGAAACCCCAGTCAAGCAGTGTATGCATGTCAGAAACACTTCTCCAGTGAACCAGCCACCTTCAGGTAAGGCAACATATTTTACTTACCTGCTGTAAAATGACATCTAGTTTTTATTACCCATAATCAAATTTACCAACCTAATGAATAAATCTTTACAAAAATAAATTAACTCCTTCAAAAGTAAAATATATTCCTCTGCATCCACACTTAGTTTAACCCTTATTTCTTGTAGTACTTGGTCGAAAACAGACATTAATTTGTTCTTGGCTGCTTGCGGAACCTTTTCTGGAGCAGGAAAAGAGTAGCTCAACTTAGATTGCATCCTGGACTATGCAGTTCTAGTCACCCACACTGCTCGAGGAACAGTACATACACAAGAGCTGCACCCTGCTCCCGCAAAATGACGTGCATTTAATTTTCCCCTGTGTAAAACTTAAGCCCAGTGAACAGTTATCAAGAAGCAAGAGCATTATTATGGTAAAATCAGATGCAGAGCCTTCAACAGCAGGTTGAACTAAGCACTGCACATTCTGGAGGAAAAAAGCAAAACTCAAATGAGGATGAGGCAACTCCAGGACAGTAACTCACTGGATTAGAGTTCTCCCGCAATTCTGAATCTGTTGATATGAGGCTTAAATCACTCAGACAAAGTGAGTGGCTTGTATCCTGTGAAAAAGAAAAAAACAATTTGAATTACATATTAAAAGAATAATGTCAGAAACGTTTTAAATTACTTCTTAGAGTCCATACAACTCCACCTACATAGAATTTCTTTACCTATATGGGAAACCAGGACTGAGTTCTAAAACCAAAGGAGCAAGATTTCTAAACAAAGGATATTTAGTAGCTCTCAAGAATTCTTAACATCTCTGTCACATTATTTCCAAAAAGTCATATAACCTGGAATTTTAAATTAACACAGGAACTAATCAGCCTATAGAAAATAAAAAAATTAAACCTTCACAGTTAGTATCTGTTCAGCTTCACACGCTTATCCCACAGTACTGATTCCAACCAAAGCACACACAAGGGGAGCAGGCTGATGGATACAGCTGCCCACAGGCACACATGGCAAAGTGAGTACTTACAATTCCCTTTGAAAACCCCAGTCTTAAATGTTATAACTTTGGAACAAGCTGCAGATCAAATGATGTCTTCCCCGAGATATGGTTCATATCTACCTAACAGAAAAGCACTAGGCAGAAGTGCTACTGACCTCAGACACGTTGTTATTGGGAAGTGCATTATAGGTATGTCCCTTCTCATGACCTTTCATGTGACTCTTGAGACTGTACTGGGTACTGAAAGTCTTCTCACAACCATTGCTGGGACAGAAGAAGGGTTTCTCCCCTACAGGCAGCACAAAAAACATGTAACAGACTTACAGACATCCTATCAGACACACATTTTTATAGCACCCAGGAGAGCAATCATATTTCACACAAACATGATGTTTAATGCACCTTCATGCATTCAGCATTTCTGGAGGTGAAGGCTTCCATTTCACCATGAGAACTGACACACAACACAACGTTTGTTATGCATCATTACTGACACATTTGTGAAACACCTTCATTAAACTCAAGACTTGCCAAACATAAATATAACTTCATAAACTGAATATTGAGATTGACCTGACGCAGATGCAGGAGTTTGCACTTGGCCTTCTTAAACTCGTGAGATTCACAGGGGCACACTCCTCCAGCCTGCAAAGATCCCCCTGGATGCCATCCCCTCCTTATCCATGTCACCTGAGTCACTCACTTGGTGTCATCCCCATATTATATGTAACTACAAATTCATATTAGGATTCATAGTGTTAGTATAAACTGAATGAGCTCAATTAAAGAAAATAAATAAAACTCTTAGGACTTACCAGTATGTGTCCTAACATGTGTTTTGAGGTGGTGGCTTGCAGCAAAAGCCTTCCCACAGCCATCATGCTCACACCTGAATGAGGCATCACAGGAGAGTCAGCATCAGCCTGCTTTGATGCATTAGCTACAACCTTAGATCATGTTTTGCATAGTCCCAGGACTCTGAAAAGTAGGCCCAAAGCTAAGTTGTTGTACCTCCCAGCAGCTGCTGTGCATGCCACACAGACCGGAGCAGGGCTCTGAGCAGGACTTTAAAATCCAAGTATGAAGTCAGCATTTGGGAGGCCTCCTCACGGAATACACACACATTGCATCACAGCAGAGAGCAGCAATGTGTTTCAAAAGATGCTCATTGTGGCACACAATAGTTTACATTTAAAAAAATACCTTGACTATTCTCATCTTTTAGGACAGTCTCTGCACCCACAGGCAGTTGTGGGAGCTCAAGAACAAACATGCTCCAGTGCCAGCCAGCCACCCTCACTCATGTCTCATGAGAACACCTTTCCATTCAGAGCAGTAACAGCTGCCTTTTGGCCCAAAGAAGCCAGAATTGCTACCCAGCAACTCACCGAAATGGCTTTTCTCCTGTGTGTGTTCGAATGTGCTTCCTCAGGTCACTGTGCGTTGTGAAGTATTTGCTGCAGCCTTCTGATTCACAGTTAAATGTTTTCCCTGTGTGAAGCCTTTGATGTGCTTTCAACCTAAAAAACACGACAAAAAAATCCCTCTTAGGACTGCTAGGATGAGACAGCCCTGGCCTGAGGCAAGCAAGCCATTCCTTCAAATGTACAGGACAGGATCAAAGGCTTAACATATCCTGAGCAGAAGGTAACAAGCTCATGAAAGTGACTGCTATCAGTTCCAAAGTCCTCCAGCAAGTCTGAGAATCCTTTGTGTTCATGCACCATCCTCAATGCTATTGGAATATAAAGAAGCTAAGCATGCCACCACAGTTCTGCCATCCTACTCTTGGGACAACATTGCCATATTTGAAGGGTTTATATTCATACCTGTACCTGGAAGAAGCAAAACAATTGTATTTAGACACAAACACAAAGTAGATGCAACTTGCGGAACAGCAACAGTCACACCTACGAGAGAACTCGCCAGAGCCTTCCCACCATACTGTGTGCTGAACACCCTCTCACCTGCACCACATTGAACACCCCCTCCTCTGTACAGTGTTGAACACCCTCTCACCTGCACCACGTTGAACACCCTCTCCTCTGTACAGTGTTGAACACCCTCTCACCTGTACAGTGTGTTGAACGCCTTCTCACAGCCCTGCACGTCACACTCGAATGGCTTCTCCTTGGTGTGCACTCGAACATGGATCTTGAGGCTGTAGGAGGTGAGGAAGGCCTTGCCACAGCCCTCCTGGTTGCACACGAAGGTGTACTCCCCGCGGTGGGTTTTCTGGTGCGTGCGCAGGTTGCCGGCGGTGCTGTAGGTGCGGGGACAGCCCTCAAAGGTGCACTGGTAGCGCTTCACCTGAGGACAAAACGCTGCATTGCTTAATAATTTTTAATCATTTCTCGAACCCAGATAGGGTAGAACTGCAGTCAGACATCAAAGACAACGCAACAGATTTTGACCCCAAAGCCCAGGAAAAAAAATTTATTGCTGTTTAATTCCCAGATAACAACCTTTCTGCTGCACTCTGTGAGGAAGGAGTGGCACAAGGGAAAGCAGCTGGCCCTGCAGAACAGGAACCTAACAGAAGGGGAAAAAGGAAAAACAGAATTCAAAAGGTTTCTAGCTCAAAATCTGATAAAATAGTTGGAAAGGACATTCAGGGGCTATCAAACCTGCCCACTACCCCCTGTAGCCCCTGCAATTTCACTCAGGTGTTCCTAGCAGAGCTACTTATTTGTGGAGAATGGAGACAAGGGAAAATGCACTGTCACAACCCTCAAAACCACTGCCTTGTGTGCTGGATTCCCATCAGCACCTTGAATGAGAAACACAGTTTTCACCATCTCTCATGGTCTAACCACCAGTCCATTTATTACTTCAATTTATTCCAAAACCAGACCTCATTGAGTTATGCTCTTCCTTTCTGTGGTCACTGAAACAGTGAGTGCCTGAAGTGTACCAGATCAAACCAGGTGCTTTTCACCCAAAGACTGGTGTCACAGATTTCCCAGCCAGCCATCGAGATTCCCAGGACAGTTTCATATCGAACTAGATTTGGTACCTCTCCCCCTTCTGCAATAGGCACAAGGGACCATGTAGAAGCTTCCAGTGTGCAAGTGGTAACACCAAATGAAACTTCATCCTCTCTTGTGAAGCAGAAGGAATATGTCACCTGATCTGCCTGAATAAATTTATCCTCACCATTGACTATCAGACCAATTTGACTGTTGCAATTCAGAAACCTCAACATCTAAAAGTGATTGAGGAGCCCAAGAAAGGACTTAGCAAGTCGCACTAGGCATAATTTGGGTTCTAGACAACTCTCCAAAAATAAAGAGGAATAGTTTCCCAGTTATTTCTGAGTGGTTTTGTAGGAGACAAAACTGCTAGCAGGACCCCTTTAAGAAAACTCTATAAAAGCTGAGCAATCTTTCATGTATCTCAATCTGTGGTCTCTTGTTGCTCCTACAACAGGCTGGTATCCACCTTAACCTTCCCTCAATAAAACCTTCATATTTGGAGAATGTTAAAGCAGGTGGGACATACAAAGGACCATTACACAAGGCACAGAAATACTGTAATGTGCTGCGTTTGGCTGGGGTGGAGTTAATTTTCTTCACAGTATGGGGCATGTTCTGGATTCGTGCTGAACACAGGGCTGATAACACAGAGATGGATTTTTTTTTTTTAGTGCTTCTCATTCTGCCCTGCCAGCAAGGGGCTAGGGGTGCACAGGGAGTGAGGAGGGGACACAGCCGGGACAGCTGACCCCAACTGTTCCAGGAATATCCCAGACCACGTGATGTCATGCTCAGTACATGGAGCTGGGGAAGGAGAGGGAAGGGGGGACATTTTGTGCTCCTGAGTCTCCGTTAGGCATGCCAGAGCCCTGCTGTCCTGGGCATGGCTGAGCTCCTGCCTGCCAGGGGAAGTGGGGAATTTATCCCTTTGCGTTTTTATCTGGTCACTCAGCACCTTTAGATGCACCATACAGAGAAGGAAACAACAATATCATTGTAAAGCAACTGGCCGTTAATTTATAGTTTGAATCAGGAAGTTACCCATAAATGCCCAAGCACTACAGCACAGTTACAAGACAATTAGGAAGTTTGGTTTTGCTGAGTCAGCCACAACACAGGAGCCCAGACCAGTAACATGCCAAGGTCAGAAAGCACATGGTACTGGATGAGGAGGGGTACATTATCCTCCCCAGGATCACCAGATCCAGTACAATTCCTGTATCAGTACTGATGGAAATGTTCCCTGTTAAAACTTTAAGGCAGCTGGAAATTAACACTTTACAGGACATTGTCCACAGTACTTGCCATGGTACAAAAGGGATCTGACAAAGGCAGGAACTGAAAATCAAGGGAGAGGTCTGTTAAGCTTTCTAGGTGTTTACAGTTAGGTCTAGAAGGAAATGAGGAATATTAGTTACAGATTAAGGGTTTGGTTCCCAGCTGTCAATGCCCATATGTACAGGAAGACAGTTTCATGGCCTGAACTCTGACAAAGGCCTTGCAGTGCTCCCCCTCCCTCAAGGGCCAAACCTTCATTTCACACACACCCCCACCCCCCCGAGCACACCACAGGCAGCAGCAACAGCACCACCACATTCTGAGCAAAACAAACCTTTCTGTGAAGCACGTGAAGCATTTAATTCTCTTCTCACAGTAGCACATCAAATAAGCACTTATTATACATCCAAAATCATCACAGACTGGTTTGAAAGTCTTGCAGGTGCAGCAGCAAGAGCTCCAGGCTGTCTCAGCACCCAGGCACAACAGTAAAGAAACAAGGCAGCACAGGCCAAGCCCCGGACAGCAAGACAGGGATCAGGTGCTTCAAGGCCAAAGGCTGCAGCTTTTGGCCAGGGACAGTGAGCTGCTGCCTCTGCCAGGGGCACAGGGGACGCTGAAGAGCCATAATCCAGCATTTACCTCAGAAACAGGAACTTGTGCAATACCCAAAAGTACTAGGGGAACCTGACACCCTTGACCAAAGTCTACATTAACTGCTTAGTTTGCCTTTAACTCCTCCCGAGCGTACAACATTCCCCCTAAATGGCTGATTTTTCTGTGTCGTCATTGAAAAAGAGTTAATGAATTTGAAATACAAAACTGTAATCACATCTGTTCTTAGCAACAGAATTACAGTGAGAGATGTACAATAAAACAAAAAGAAGTCAATTTAATTGCACATGCAGCCATTGACCCTGTTTAGCTGCCACCCCCTGCTCTGGGTTCCACAGAGAGGAGAGAAAGTACCGACATGACAGACAGAGAAAGTGAAACACTTGAGCAGCTGCAGCAGCTGCTGACATGGATAACTGACAAAAGGAGACTCAAATGGGCTTGCTGAACATGCCTCAGTCCACAAGTTCCCCAGCTGCAGAGCTGACCCCGGCCAGCCCCATTTCCTCACCACGGTAACGGTGGCTCCGGCCTGATGGGAATCACTCAGTGGGCACAGCCAGGGCTCAGGGCACTGCCAGGGCTCAGGGGCACTGCCAGGGCTCAGGGGCACTGCCAGGGCTCGGTGGGCACTGCCAGGGCTCGGTGGGCACTGCCAGGGCTCGGTGGGCACTGCCAGGGCTCGGTGGGCACTGCCAGGGCTCGGTGGGCACTGCCAGGGCTCGGTGGGCACTGCCAGGGCTCGGTGGGCACTGCCAGGGCTCGGTGGGCACTGCCAGGGCTCGGTGCTGCAGCTCTCTCACTCTCAGTGTTGGTTACACAATGCTGCTACCACTGACAGTGGCACAAATATTTGGACACATTGACCCTTGCCTAACTCAGAAGGGCCAAAAAAGGAGCACAAAGCTGTCCCCATGCTGGTGTCACAGTCAACCTTGCTATGCAAGAACCCCAGGAGAAGCCCTCACCACTGTGTGTGCAGGGAAAATTCATCAGGAAAACAGAATTAAGAGTAAACTCCATTTTAACTGTGTAAGCTGACCCGAACTTTCAAAATACAACAGATGGCAGCTTAAAGCTTCCCTTATTCTCCTCTCTCAGTTTCCCAGTGAGTGGCAAAATAAAACTACAAGCAATTTAAAGTTTGGCATCTCAAGTTTGGTACTCCAGCTCCCACCAATGGCCTGGCCCTTAACTGTGACCTGGATGTGCTTCTCTGGAGAACGTGGCCAACCTCAGAGTAACAGAGCTCAGAGTATTTCAGTTACCTCTGAACCCACAAAACAATGACCCAACCAGAAGAAAACCAGAAGATCACTAAAATCACACCACTGACTTGTGTCAGTGCCACACCCTCCTGCCATCCAGTGTCACACGGTGGTGCCTCCTGGCAGGTTCCCAGGTGGAGTCAGAGGGAAAAGGGACAACCTTGGCAGCTCTGCTGGGACATGGTTCTGCCCAGCACATAGAGCAGATTCAGTGGAGGGCAATTCACTCCACTACACAAAAACCTTGGAGAACAAGCAGAACTCAGCCTGTCCCCAAGCAAACAGCTCTGGAAAAACACCTTTTCAAACTCTTTAGTTCACCAGGTGAAAACCACTGACAAGAAGCACAAATCCCAGATCACACTTAGCTACTCACTTCCTTGAGCTTGGTTTCTGGGCATTCAGATTGCAGAGTGAGGGTTGCTCCTTCGATGTTCCTGGGCATGGGAGTTGACCCAGGATTTATTGTTAGATGAATCTGATCTGGAGAAATAATATGTTGCACATAACCCTGGGACATTCCTTCATGATCTGCTATTAAGTGAAATCCTTCTTCGTGACCCTCTGGTAAAAAAGGCAAGTGATCGCCACACTGTCCTTCATCCTCCTCCTCCTCCAGCACGCTGTGGTCCTGCTCGATGAGCACAGTTGTCCTGTCATAGACCGTCCCGGAGGAGGAGGACACCAGCCCGTTTTTGTCAGCAAACCTCATCATATTGTCATCCTGGGCCAGGTCGTCCTCCTCCACCTCATAGTAGATGACGTTGCCCTCGGGGCTGTTCTCGCCCATGGCTCCGCGCCTCTCTCCGCGCTACCGGGAGCTCCGGCCCCAACGGCTCATCTGCAACGCAAGGACGGGCGGGGGGTCAGGCGGCTCCGCTGGCCCAGGCCCGGCTCCGCTCGCGGGCGCAGCCCCGGGGCGGGTAGTGGCGGCGGGGCCGGGTCGGCCTGAGCGCCGCGGGCCCGCCCCAAGCGCTGCGCTGCCCCCGCCAGGCCCGGCCGCGCGCAGAGCCGCTCCCGTGCCCCGCATGGGCCCCTGCGCCCCGGTCGATTCGGTTCCCCTCGGTTCCCCCCCGCTCACCGGGCGCCGGCGGCCGCTCCCTCCCCGCCCCAGCGGCACCATGATCGCGCCGCTCACTTCCGCTTCCGGCCGCGCGCCGCCCACCGGGAGCGCCGCGCCCGCCGAAGGGGCTCATGGGAAGGTGGCGGGCACGGCGCGGCGCCACCTGGGAGCGGGGCGCGAGTCACGGCCCACAACGCGAAACGGCTCCAGAGCGTTTTATTTAAATAGCGAGGGCTTAAAAATCCCAAGGTTTCAAACAAGTTAAATAAAATACAGTGTAAATATCAGCTTTTATATCTTTTGCTTGTCTACATACAGCTTATTTAAAAATTTTATATACTTTACAGCATAATCAGGTGTCAAACAGCCTGACCTGTGCCTTCAAAAGCAACAGATTGTATAAAATACTGTGATATCCAAAAAAACAAAAAGCCGGTATAATGTACAAAAAATATTTTTACAGTAATTCAATATCCAAAAATCCAGATTGGCTGCATCTGGAATTCACGGTGAATTGTCTTCTCTCTTGAGGAACTGGCGGATGAACTGCTGGGCTTTCCTCTTCTCGGCTATGTCAGGGGTGGGATGTCCGGGGGGAGGGCGCAGTAACAGGCCCCCAAACACACTGGCTGCAGGGCAAAGCCACAGAGGCACAGTGAGAGCAGCAGGACATCAGTGGCCATCCCACCAACCTCGGGGTACGGTGCCTGGGCTGGGACAAAGCTCACGGCCCCCCACACCTCTGGGTCACTTCCCCACTTTTCTAGGTTAGTGTTTTTTTCTATGGACTATTCGAAGCTTCAAAGCAGTGTAGACCACGACTGCACTCAGGTGGGAAATGTTCTATCACCCTTCTGAACAGAGAGGTTATTGTGATTGCCTTACCAAGAATATTCACATCCAGGTGGTTTTTCCCCGAATTTTTCAGTAGTTCTCGTAGAAATGCCATCAGATATTCAAATACATTTTTATGGCACACTGGCAGGCTAGAGATAATCTGAGGAGGGAAAAACCCAACATTTATATTGCAGACACAGCAATGGCTTCCAGCTTTACCTACTCCAAACATCCCCCTCTGCAAGTGCCAACAGCTCTTCATAACCCAGAAACACCAGTTCCAGATCCTTTCTATGACCAGATGACTGAGTTACTGAGAGCAAAACCCTGTGAGTGGTGTGACAGAGGCCAGTTTGCCTCCCCTCCTTCCGGAATCTGAGCCAGTCCCACAGGGAAGCTGGCCATACCTGGCTGCTCAGCCAGTAGCTGCTGGCACTCTCCAGGCAGGTGCTGTAGAACCTGGAGCAGATGACTGGCTCAGGCAGGCTCTCCAGGAACAGCAGCAGGGCTTCTGCCACTGAGTGGTTGCTGCCCACTGATCCAAACATGATTAAGGAAGAGGCAAGCACAGCAGGATCTAAGCTGGTCCTATTTCTGCTGAAACATGAACCTTTGCTTAGGTCTCCCCAAACTCCTCCTACTGCTCCCAGCTTTGGGTTAATGCCCTGGACTCCACATGGGGAGCTGCTGCTGTTGGACCCTTGTGAAATTCATCAGCATCACAAGGACCCAGAGGAGGTTTTTGGAGCCACAGGAACTGTAGAGCTCAGCTACCCCAGGGGAGAGGCAGCAATTTAAAAACCTCTCTCAGCTTTGACCACTGCAGCACAGTGAGCCTGCCTGGGCATCACCCAAAAGGATACGGAAGGTATCGTGCATTCCCTTGTCCAAACAGTCTCGGATCTGCTCAAACTCGGATCTGAGGCCTGGCTGCTGAAACAGGTCCTCCTGCAAAGACAACCCTTGGTCAGTCCAAGGAAAATAGAAGGGTTTTGGGTAAATAGAGCATCCTTATAATCTGCCTGAAAAACCTCTCCAAACTGGTGGTTATCACACAAGTCTCACCAAGAGCAGCTCTAGTAAGGCTGTGGCACTGCAGTGAGGGCAGTGCAGGAGGACTCTGCTGATGCCTGCACACACAGAGCACAGGCACCAGCATCAAACAGTGCAACCCAGGGCACCAGGATCACTTATGTCCGAAGGCCTTTGGCCAAACACCCCCAACTCACAGTGATTGCTATTACCAATATCTTCTTCAAAACTCAAAAAACCCAAGCAGTTCATTTTGTGTTTCCAGTACAAACACTGCCAACCTGTTGGGAAGCATTGCGATACAAATGATCCACCATCATCCACAGCTCTTTTGGGATGTCCATAGGCTTTTCAGCTTGAGCAGGATCAGGATCATCACTCTTCTCTAGTGGCATCAGAGTCTGAGGGAAGGCATTGTGGGGAGGGGAGACAAACACACAGCTAGGCAAGTTCTTATTCAGCTCAGTAAAAAGACTTCACAAAGCTTATACCTGAGAATTGAAACTTGTTAATAACAACAAACATGCCTCAGTTTTAATGGCTCTTGTGGATTTGGAAAGGAATCTTGTCTTTAACTCACAAGTCTCCGAATGGATTCTGCTGACATGTCCTGGATTGGTTCCCTCATGTAACACAGAGTATGGATGGGAGACCCAAAGCAACTTGGCAAATAATTGCCTGTTACAGACAGAAAATAATCCTTCCCCCTGTTAAGATGTAAGACCAAGATATCTTCAAGTTTTTCCTCTCCAGAGTTTAAGCAAGTAGCCGTTGATTTATTAACAAACACTTCCAGCTCAACTGTGATCTCAGCATCTGCCAGAAGATGATAAAAAACCCAGACTCAGTTACAACCGGTATTAAACCAACAGCCTGTCAACAGGCACAGCACTCTCAGAAGAGCAGAGAGAACTAAGCCAGAAGTGGACAATATCAACTCATTAACATGAGGGGAACAAAGAGGAGCTCACCTGAAAGCAGGAAGCCCTTACTGGGATTAGCAATCAGCCACTCCTTGCAGTAGGTTTTCTCGTCTGGTTTGCTGATGAATTCGAACTGGCAGGGCACTTGGCCATTGTGGATTGTAAACCTCTCTACCTGCAGCTGCATGTATTTAACATCCTCAAAATGGATCTAGAAACAAACGTCAGTCAACATCATCAGCCATTTCACCTTGCCAAGCCCCAGCAGCAATTCTTGTCCCATGGTTTAATCATTAAGCAGCAAGACACCCAGATTAACCCTTTGCTCCCACATCCCATCTCTTCCAGGACTCCAGAGGATTACCAAATACTCCCCTCAAACATGAAATCGAGAGTGAGATAGCTGTAGCTTCAAATGTATCCTGGGCTCATCTTTATAGTCCCCAACACACAAAGCAAATGCTGGTCTTTGACCTCCAAATCGTTCAGATTCTACATTTTACGTTTCAAAGAACAAGTCTGAGCAAGGGTCACAAATTACCCTTTTACTTTTTCTCTCTCCGCCTCAGGAGTAACACACCCTGCCTTTCAGCCTTGGGCTGTGATCAGAATTTACCAGCATCTAAACAGGAACAAAGATTCCTAGGGCTTGTAAACAGAGAGAAGCTGGAAGTCAAAATATTCTAGGTTTTGGAACCAGACCCCAGGCTCTAGAATCCATCTTCTGCTGCTGGGGTCTGGGGTTGCTCAGTTCCTTCAGGGAGTGCTGGCACATGGCCATGCCCCACCTCTCTGCGGGACAGCGTCACAGAGGGAATGTTGGCGTTCTCCAGCTTATCCAGGGAGCGGACTATTTCCTCAAAGGCTTTTCGATAGAGCTCCTCATTCACAACCTTCACCTGAAAAGGACATACACCACACCAGCTGGCATCTGCTGTGCCTCTGCAGGACAGCTGGGACACAGCTGGAAACATGGGAAGTGGTTTGATTCTAGCAGCACACTAGAGTATAAAACCCACGTAACGGGCAGAGCCACTTGGAGCAGTAATGCCCCAAGATCTTCTCAGGATCCAACAGTAAAGGACCTTGCCATAACTAACAAGAGCCACTCAGTATCAGATCAGCCTTTTTCTAAGTCTCAGAAAAAAAAAAAAGGTTTGACAACACACTACTGTGTTCTCAAAGAACACCGACAGATATTCAGGCATTGTCCTGCTTAACTTGAGTATCAGTCACACAGCCCTTGCTCACTGTGACCAACAATCCCACCTCTGTATCTGATCCAGCCCACCTTTCAAGCCATTGTTCTCTGGGGGTGCCATAAAAGCAGGAGAGGGAAATCAGCAGGAGAACCTCCCTCCCCACACAGAGGACCAGGTCAGCAGAGGTATTTCCTTACCCCAATATCGAACACGGAGCTGACCGGCTTGTGGTCACTGAGCTTCAGGGCCATGTGGCTGCGATAGCTCAGCTGGGCAACATTCTGCCCTTTCCAGAGGATGCGATCACACCACGCTGGAACACGACACTTCTCACTGAAACAGAGGGGAAGATCACAGTTTCCAGGCACAGTTCAGGAGCAGTAACACTGCTCTCCCAGAGACTCAGGGTTTCCTGCCATGGCCTGGAGCTCATTCTCTATCAAAGTGGTATTTTTAACAGTTTGTTTGAGTAGATATAAAAACTGATTGTCTACTATGAGGTCTCTCTAGCTCATGCTTTACTTCCTTCTTCTTCAAAAGTGCAAAATACAATTAACATACAAAGCAATACTCAGATATTTTTGACCATAAGAGCCATGAAAAACAAGAATTCAGGCTCTATGCTTAAAGTTTGCATTTATTTTTTTTCACTGACTGCTGCACAGATTTCATTTCTGCACTTGCAGCTGAAGTTCCTGGTTTGGTAGCAGCAGGTGAGCTGCTCTGTGAACAGAGCATTATGGGAATTGTGGTTCTCACATGCGTTTAGAGAACAGCACAAACACTCCAAGTCAACCCTGGCTAGTCTCACCTGAGCAGGTACAGCAGAGATAAGCAAATAAGAGATCCTGCAATTTTTTTTAGCCTTGTTTTTAATTCCTTCAGAGGTAACACCAGCCATTGGTGGCATCACATCTGAGGCGATCACTGTACCTTGTGTCCCAGTCATCACAGCCAGCATCATACTTGTATGTTGGCTGGAAAGAGATCTCTCCCTCTGTGAAGCCTTCAAAGGCTGCATTTGCCTTCATTTGCCTCTTCAGCTATGAAAGAAGAAAAGACAAAAAGTTTCATTTTAGGTAAGCTCAAGCACAATTCCCACACGTGCTAAAAGGGAGGCCAAGGAGTCGTGCAGTTTGTACTGAGCACCCTCAGCACCGTGTGCAGGCAGGTGAGACATCGGTACCTGGTCATACTGGCAAAGCTCTGGAAATGCTTTCTCCTCTATGAGCTGCTTCACTTGTGCCACATCCAGTTCCTCCAGCCGATAGTTGAGGTCCCCCAGCCACAGGATCACACTGAGAGAGAACATATCCCAGAATGTGCAGAGAGACCTGAGGCTCCCCTGGAGCCCGGCCATGGGTGGCAGCTCCATGGGCTCTCCCCACCACAACCCCCTGGGTGCTGCAGCTGCTCTCAGAGACAAGAGTGAGCACTTCAAAGAGAAACTACATTTTCTACCTTTGCCATTTTTAATTACTGTTCTGCGTGTTTGTCACTACCCCTTAATAACTGGTGCTGTTACCATTCCACAGT
The DNA here is from genome assembly GCF_001604755.1 of Lepidothrix coronata. NCBI lineage: Eukaryota > Metazoa > Chordata > Aves > Passeriformes > Pipridae > Lepidothrix > Lepidothrix coronata. The sequence continues at coordinate 2,082,360 of NW_016690327.1, forward strand.
TGGGGAAATCAATGCTGATTACTGCCCCATTCCCACTCTATGCTTGAGAATAAAACAAGGCCTGGGAGAGCATAAGGCAACAAGCAGCCTGTCAGAACCATGAGGGTGAGCACTCTCCAAACAAGGGCATTTCTGGCCCTTCCAGCTGACATTCAGGTCACTGGGGACCCCTCCTCAACCCCAGCACGTTAAGGTGCTCCCTTGCCACATGCCATGATTCCCAAAGCCAGATGGGAAGCATACTCGTGTTTGCCAATAGTGAGAGGGGGCAGATTTGGGTCTGACTGGCAAAACTGCATTCGAGAGCAGATGTCTTTGAAGTCCTGGTTCCTCCGCTCATATTCCTCCGTGTGAGCTGCGAGGTGAGAATTCACAATGCACACGCTGGTGTTATGGAACTTAAACCTGATGGCAACACCACCTTTGTTACCCTGAAAGACAAAGACACTGGTCAGAAGCTTCTACACCGCAGATGAATCCACAAATGAGTTACTGGCAGTGCACAAGCCAGAAGACTTTGAGACAGGCTGTTTAATTCCAGAGGAAGGAAAAGGCTGAAAATGCCAATCAGTGATTACTGCTTTGAGCACTGGCAAGCACATGGCAGTTCCCTCTCACAGTGCCCTGAGCTGGCACAGGGATAGGGTTATCTGCTTCTAAAGGCAGCCACAGCCTTTAGCTGGAGGTACAACCATGGCATCCAAGGAGAGGGGCTCTTCCAAATCTCACCCCCTCTTGTGCACAGTTGCCATTCTTACCATCCTCCCCATGATTCCAGTTCCCACAGTCTCAATTTCCACCTCAGAGATGTTCAAAGCAAGGTCTGCCTTCACGTATAAGAGGAGCATAATTCCCACCAGCCGCACAAGCTTCACCTGAAAAACAGACCCTTGTCCATTAAATGCTGGAATGGAAGAGGTTTGCTGAGAGAAGGCACATTGCTCCCCATTTGTAACATGGGTCACCAAGAAGAGAGTTCCAGGTTCATTCGATGCACCAGCTGGGCTCACAGGACACAGGCCCCCAGCAGCACAGCCCAGGAAGGGGTCAGGGAGCAATATCCCAGTATAGGAAGCCCAAAGCAGGAGTCTCAGCACAAGGATAAGCACATGAAAGGAGCTTCCCTTCAACAACAGAGATAAGAGAGGAAGCAGATCTAAGGAGCAGGAGCCAAACCAAGCAGTATTCCTCCCAAAATACCTTCACAACTCATTCCACCATGCATTGTGGAGACAGACATGGAAGAAGCTACGGAATTCCCTGTTCTCCTCCCCCAAGACAGCAGGAGCTCCCTTTATGTGGGGAAGCCTGGCTCTGGTCTGCGTCCTGCCCCTGCCTCAGCACCTGCACAGCAACACTACCTATGGTACCTGCAGAGCCTGAAGACCATGAGCCTCTGGAAGACACAGCCATTGAGAATGAGAGAAAGCAAAGGGAAAAGAGGCCTAAGTGGAAAATGAGTCCACGCTCAAACCTCCCCAAAAGCCACATTTACCTTTGCATATTTGGCATCTGGGTGAAGACTATCAGTTACAGCTTTAAACCATTCTTCTTCCTTCGGTGTGTCATTGAAAAAGAAGGCTTCTTTAGTCAGATCAAGCTCCTGGAAACTGTGTTAGAGGAAGGAACTCATGGATGCATGCACTTGTTTATAACTCTCCAGCTCTTTCCTCTGGGAAAGAACTAAATCAATTTACACTCAATTTATAACTGAAAACTCCAATTCAGTTATGCTGATTGTAGAGGTATGTTAAATGTAAAGCTTAATTACTGTCATATTACATCAAATAGCACTAAGGACTTTGTAATACTGAGAGGCCAGACCAACAGCCCTTTCTGGCTGTGCACACACCCGCCCTGGAGCTGTGCAATGCACCACAGCAGTGCCAACATCCCTGTGGTGTCCTGCCAGAACTCCTCTCTGTGACAGATCCACCAGCACAGCCCAGGTTTGGGACACTGGGCCAGGGAGAGACACTCACCCCACGCAGTAAATGTCTGGAGGCTCAGCATCACAGCTCAGCCAGGGCTGGAGGCTCTCCGTGGGCGACTGACCGTTCACGTTGTATGTCCCGACAAAAACCCTGCAAAGACAGTGACTGAATCCCAGAGCCACAAACTGCAGAGCACAGGAAATACCACTGCTATCAGCCAAGTACTTATGGGTACCTAGAACTAACATATTTCCAGGGGAAATTAAGAAAATGTGACAAAGTTTAAATCCCTAAAATGATTTAACAACAGCAGCATCTTTACAGACACGTTTTACGGAAGGACACACATTGTATACACAGATACACAGAATTAAAGAAAAAAATAAAAATAAGACTGGAGCTGCGCAGTAGCAATTTGAAATGATAAATTCACAGAATGAGATGCATAAAACAATTTCAAACACAGTAATGTTTTGGTCCTATTTATATATTTTATCCAAGATCTTTCTTATGTGCTTATTGGAACAATTACATGGATAAGTAGTGGACAGAAGTGGAGAGGGAGAAGGCTGAAGTGCACAGAGCTGATGCATTTCCAGAGACTGTCTGAAATAAGCACAGAAAAAAGTGATTTCAAGAAGGCCATTTTCTCCACAAGAACCATGAGGCAAGCCTTGACAAAGACATGAATGAAATTCTGCTCTGCTAATGCGTAAATGAGGAAAGAAAACTATTCTGGAAGGTATGGATCATACTTTTGTACAGAGTTTCCTGTTTGCGGGGACACAGGATGAAATAACGGACATGAGTTATTCTGACACTGTGCTAACTTACAACCCACAAAAATAAATTCTTCTCAGGAATGATCATCACCTGTAGTTCTGGATGTGTGTGTAGGAATCCTCCATTTGTGCAAGCTGAGATTTAACAATAGTATCTCTTAGTCCAAACTTTGGTTCTGATATGATCGAGGCCTTGTTCGAAGCCATGAGGTGGGAAGGCCGGACTTGTTCAGTTCTCACTTCAGGCTTGAGTTTATTTTGCCTGTAAATGAAAGCAAAACTGCAGATGAAGCCCAGGCTATCCACACACCTTAACTAACTTATTTCTTCCACCGAGACCTTGATTCACATTTTTCTGTCTGTTCACTAAAGACAGATAATATTTGAGATAAGCCGAGAAGACTGAAATGAGCATTTCTTAGCAAGGTTCAGATCTCGAGAGGAAACCAGTTTAACTAACTGAAATAACAAATGGTTTTCACTGTTCTGGTTCAGCCTGTCAATGCAGAGCAGGCCTTACTCACACTTGGATATTGATACAAAAACTGTACACTTTCCCTGCTTATTGTAGCAAGGAGATGGAAATCTCATTTCCTGGTGCCTCTGCTCAGCCCTTCTGACCTCAGCTGGAGAATGAAGAACTGTGTTTGTTTAAAAAGCCTTCTGTGGAAAACTTCCAGCTCTGCCCAGAGTGGGTGGAGGTAGAGGTGGTTTGACTTTGTGTCTCCTGGCTCTGAAACTCCTTTTGCAACAACAATAATGCCACAGCTTGGGAGTTCCCACCAGCAAGTGGACAGCATAAATTTAAGGTCAGAACCTGCACACCAGTGCCAAGGACAGCACACAGACAGACTCTGAAGGATATGCAGCAGGGTCCACAAAGTCCTGGGAACTGGAAAATGAAACTGTAACTAAGAGTGTATCTATGAGACACAGTGGCCCTAAGCCAAAGTTCTCTGAATTCAAAACAAGCAATGCTAGCAGGTCCTGTCCCACTCAACAGCCAAAGTATGCCCAAGTAGGGGACTGGCAGGGCTGTCTCTGAGGGACTGGGATGAAATTTCCACTAACGTTTTGACAGCATGCTTATGCTGAACTTTTTTCTCTCTTAAATCTGCAGATTCTCATCTCAAAAAGTTGCCAACTTCCGCTCTAGACCCCCCTCCTCTGTGCACTGACCCACCACAGCTGATGGAACTGGTAATGCAGCTACACAATTGCAATGTGGGGGTGCAGAGCTCACCCGCTGGCCCTACACAGAGACCCTCTGAGGAGGGAGGCACGGCTAAACTGGCACAGAAATGTGGCCTCCACCATCACTCCTCACTCGACCTTGCACAAAGAGCTGATGTGCACAGCTCCCTTCAGCTGCACACCACACAAGACCTCCTACCTGGGAGAGCTTCTGTCGGTGGTGTTGTGGCTGCAGCTCTCACTGAATGCAGCCTTTTTTCCATTCTGTTTGATACCTTCAGAGCCAACCACTTCTGGAAAAAAAAAAAAACACAAAGTTTCACTTTAAACACAAAGTGTTCTTCAGTTTATCAACACGATTATACAAACACTGGCAAAAATCTGTGGGCAGAATATAATTTAGATCTGTGTGGAAAAACAAAGAGCCCTGCAGTTTCTCCTTCAGTTATCTGAGAGTTTTAGCTTACTTTGACCCAACTGTTCTGTGATGATGCAGCTTGCCTTGCAGAGGAAGAACTCACAGAAGCCTCAGAGAGCAGCAGAACTTCTGCCTGCTATGGGAGTGCTTGCTGCTGGCTCTCCCTTACACAGCTAAGCCAAAGCAGAACTTAGCAGCACAAAATCCAGGGCTTTACCCTGGGAATCTGAAAAATGTATGTTAATAACAGATTTTTCCTTTCTGAAGCAAGACAGGAAGTACAAAGCAAGGAATAAAAAGGGGAAACAAACAAACAAACAAAAAAAAATCACAGTACTCTTTAAAGGGTTTCTGCCTGTCTGCAAATACCCAGCAAGGCACAGGCGTCTCCCCCCTTGAGGCTGGGCAGTACAGTCACCCCACGGACCCACTGAACCTCAGCAGAAACATCTGCCTTAATGCAAACTGCACACTCCTAAAACAGTAACAGGGCTGCTACCACACAAATCTAACTCACCACAGGTGTGACATGAATCACATCACACTACCTTAGCAAAATCTGACCAGTCTTTCAGCTTTTTGTTTCAGTTACAACATTCTGCTCCTACAAGTGACAAAATAACAAAGAGGATTCTAGGGGTGAGTCTCTGCGTTTAAGATGCACAAACAGCAATCTTAAGATCATGCTCCTTAGCACACTAATGGTGATGTAGAAATCGTTAAGATTGTCAGATTCTAGGCATTCAGCTGAGCTTCTCCTTCAAAGCACAACCCAGAAAAATTTAAGATGTTATTGCTGTCATAGAACATTCTGCAGGACAAAAGCACAAACCAGAAATAGAACTTGCAGTACTTCACCCAGGCTCTCAGGACATAAACCAGCTAGCAAGAGGTGGCCAAGTTCTCAGCCTGAAAAACCTCTCCTGCCCAAGAACCCTCTGAGAATAGACTGTGTAAGAGGATTTATCAGAGCTTGATGCAGAAGAGCACATGACTCAAGCCTCGCTGCAAATCACACAGCCCAAGTCACGCAGCATTGACCAGGAGCACACGGAGATGCCCTGGGGAGTGTGGGCCTGGGGAGCTGGGACACAGCATTTTCTCCATGGGCCTTGAGCTCTCAGTCAGTGCTCCTTGAACCTCTGCAAGCTCTCCCCATAACGACCATGCAACATCCCTTGAGAGTGACAGGAACCAACCTGAACTTTCAACTCAGTGGACAATGGTTACTTTTGTGCCAGGAACAGAGCAGAATCCCAGGCCTTATTACCCACATGGGATGATGCCACTCAGCAGCATGCAGAAGGCATTAGTGCAGAATGGAAAGACGTGTGAACCTGCTGCTGACACAGCTGCTACGTGATCCAAAGATCACAGTCACATATGACACCTTCCATTGTAACCTCAAGGATGGAAATCGGCTTTAGGTAGGATTCTCCTAAGAAAGAGATTAGCCTTGGAAAAGGGCTATTTCCTTTAAATAAATGTGTATCTAGCCACTGATTGCTGTAGCCAGAGGTATCTTCAGAGGGTAGCACTCTGAAGTGGAATAATGACCTTGTTCAATAACTGAACTGAGCACAGAAATGCAGAGCTACGTGCAGAGGTTACAGCAGGTCTCGGACAGGATTTGCAGTTAAATGAGATTTAAGCAGTAATAAAGGCGTTCCTGTTAAGAATGTGCAGTGACATTATAGTATACTGCTTTACAGCAAGAAAATATATCATATCTCCTGGATAAGGCAGGATCCATGCTTAGTGTCCAAAGGGGAGAATTAAATTAGTCTTCATGCAGCGAGAGGTGCCCAGCCTAAACGAAGCAGCATGCAGCAGACACGGCAACACTCAGGTTTTGAATCCCACACTGACTTCCAGGAATTGCTTTAGCTCGGAATCTTCTCACACGTGCACTCTGCAAAGCGGGAAAGGGCCCCGGGCGCGGCGGGGCCGGCGCGGCCCGTCCCCACCGGCGGAGCCGAGCCGGGCACAGGAACCGGGTCGCGAATCCGCCGGAGCCTCGGCGGCGGCTCCGCGCCCGCGGCGGAACTGACCTGCCCGGGGCAGCGGGAGCCGAGCCTGGCGCTGCCCCTCCGCCTCCCGCCCCGGCCCCGTCCCGCCGCCCCGGACAGACGCCGGCGGGGCAGCGCGGCCCCCCCGCCCGCCCCGGCGGGTCCCCGCGCTCACCTCGGCGGGGCCGCCCGCCCGCGGACATCGCCGCAGCTCGGCGCCGCCGGCCCTTAGCTCGGCCCCGGCCCGGCCCCAGCGCCCGCCCCGGCCCGCCCCGGCCCGCCCCCGGGAGCCCGTTCGGCTCGGCACAGAGCACCCGCCTCTGCCCGCAAAAAAAACACCGACCGTCGCTGCCGAGCCGTCCGACGGCGGGGAATCGTCACGGGGAAGGGGTGAGCGCTGAGCGAGGTTCAGCATAGAGAGGCCAGCGCTGCTCTCGCACACGCAGAAGAGACGAGCAAACGCAACATTCCTGCCCCGCCGGACCCTCCCCTGTCCCAGCCGCACCCGCAGAGCTCGTACCTGGGCTGCACCTGCTGAGCTCCTGCAGGAACGTGCGCGTGTGGGAGCCGAAGGGCAGCCGCACGGTCAGCCGGTCCTCTGCTGAGCTCATCTGGACAGTCACATCAGAGCCTGAGGACATCAGGAGAAAGAGCTCCTGTGGGTCGTGCTGCCAAGCCTTCAGAAACCGAGCGTTTCTCCACTCTACACTGGTGGATGCACACGTGCATGCAGCCTTCGGCAACATCTCCCCATGATGCCTTAACATGTTCCTTTCCAACATTTTACATGAGAATGCCATTTAAAAATATAAAGGCGACCATTTATAATAATTTTTATTCTGCTCGTTCAGTGACAATAATTAATCTTCCAGCAGCAGTTTAAAAGCGTTTGGAAAAATCATTCCCTTGGTTGAATGGGGCTGACAATGCTTGTTAGCACTAAGTAACCGTGGCCAACAGCACGGCAAGTGCCCCAAGAGGAGCAGGACATCAATCCCTGCCCTGGCAAGCCCCCCCAGGACAAGAGCCCCCAGTCCTGCCTCACTGTTTGCAGCTGGCACAGGGCCCAGAGTGCCTGTAACACAGGCACTAAAAACAAGCACAGAACTCACCAATGATGTGACGGTCACTGTCAAGTACAACTGCAAAAGTAAAACAAAGTTCAGTTGAAAGCTAAGCAACAGATTTGCAGACTGTGCTGATACTCTGAGGTCAGGGAGCTCAGCAAGTTCCTCCAGCCCCAAACACTCCTGGCAGGAACAGAGCCAGCAGAGCGAACCTGCCAGGCAGGGGCCATGGCTGGGGCCCGGTGGGACACGGGTGCTCTGAACCTTGAACAGCCCTGCCAGCAATGCCATGTGACACAGGGCAAGTGTCACCAGGGATTACAAACTAAAGAAGAAATGTGAAGGCAGAATAGATTCCAAACTTAAGGAAGTAGAACAACAAAGTATGGGCTCCAAACCCCTCCATCCTCTTCTTTGGAGGTGGCCACTGAGCCACCACAGTGTGTCAGTACCTTCTTCCACTGCAAACCCATCTGTGATGGGGATTACTCTCTCCAGCCAGACATCCTCAGCTGTGATGGCCATCCGACGGTGAGTGTACACGTAGATCCTGCAAGCACGGAGCCGACATGGAGGCAAAGATTCCTCAGTTCTGGCATGTCTGCAGGCAGTCACAGACCCCATCCCACCAGCAGCACCTGCTAGCGTAGCCTCATGCAAACCCCAAAGTAACTTCTCAACCATGTACCACCCGCCTGCTCACCCCATCACTTAAATAACGTGTTCACATTACTGGCAGAGCAGAGCAGCTCGTCGGCCTGGGGTTTCTTACTAACCACCCATAACATCAAGGCATCATGCCTTCAAACGGCTGCCCTACGGGACCGCCCCCGGGGGGAAAGCCCTTGGGATGGGAGGGGGTTCTCAGGCGGCTCCCGAGGCTCGTGAGGGACCCGCAGAGCTCCCGCGTCTCTCGGATGTTCTCCCCGCCCGCCCCGCTCCGGTACCCACGCGTGCTGCCCGCGGTGCTCCACCAGGCCCAGCAGCCGGCTCTCCGCGCTCTCCCCCGCAGACAGGAGGCCCTGCACCGCCTGCGGCCGCGGGTCAAGGAACGGCAGGACAGCGGCAGGGAGCGGGGACAGCGCCAGAGGGCGGCGGCGACAAACCGGAGGGAGCAGGGAGAGGGGCCCCCCCGCCCCGCACGGCTCCGCGCCACCGGGGCCCGTCAAAGGATACGATCCGGCAGGTCTCGCCCCCCGCCAGGCTCTCCTGGATGGCGACCGACTGGTCCATCTCCGTCCCGGCAGCGGACGGCGCTCCCCGGGGCCGGGACTCGGCGGCTCCCGCGGCGGCGGCTGCGCGCTCAGTGCAGCTGAGCGAAGCGACACGAAGCGACACGAAGCGACACGGTGCGACACGACACGGGGCGACACGAAGCGACACGGCGCCCCCGGACTCCCCCCAGGCGGGGCCGGGGCCGCTCCGTTATCGCTCCGCGCTGGGACCGGCCGCGGGCGGGGCTCGGAGCCGCCGGAAATAACGGGGCGGGAGGGTCGCGGCCGGGCACGGGGGATGCGAACGGCGGGAGAGGCACGGCCTGCGGCTGCCCCTCCCGGCAGGACGGGGAGAGGGAGAGGAGGAAGCTCTGGGATTGGCAGACGTGGAAAAAGTTAATTTCCAAGGAAAATCCCGAGATGCCCTTTTTAAAGTAGCAGCTTGAATTATTTTTTGTTGAATTTCAAGACAACCCAGCACAGGAGCCAACTTCTAAGCTGCCGGGTTATTATGCAAATAAATTAGTACAGAGTGTGGGAGTAGATGCTGTAAAATGTCACCGGTCTTTTGTACTGTAAAGACAGAGCTTGGCCGAAATCAGCCCCTTGCACAGATATAGGGGATGTAGGTCCAGAGACAGAAAATCCGAGTGGTCTTTATCAGTGTCAGCTCTGCAGCTGTCCATAATGGACAAGAGAACAGTCTGACATAGCTGCTGTAAACACCAAACCTTCCAAGAGACAGGGTGGTGGGGGATGTTTTTGAGATAGAAGAACCCTAGTTTTCAGACTGTTTTCACTTGCCATGGGTACACTGACATTGTGGCCTGAAGCAAACTAAAAACACGCCCTGTGGTTTTGCCACACCAGAAGAGGAGCTGTAACTTAGGGAGGGCCAGCTGTGGTACCGTGAGGCATTTTCCATCCAGCCCCACATCCGCTTCGGCTGCTGCTCGGGTGGCAGCGCCGCGTCAGGGCTGGCAGTGACCGTCGGGGCTGGCAGTGACCATCGGGGCTGGCAGTGACCGTCGGGGCTGGCAGTGACCGTCGGGGCTGGCAGTGACCGTCGGGGCTGGCAGTGACCGTCGGGGCTGGCAGTGACTGTCGGGGCTGGCAGTGCAGAGCCTTCCTGCTGGGAGAGCACACAAGGCTCCCGAGGGCCCAAACTGCCCAGCCCAGCCCTCCCACAGGTCACACCATGCTCAGCCACACTCAAAACACCAGCACAGACCAGAGGGCTGATACACAGACTTTAATATTTTGCAATCTTTTCTCTAAGGAGCCAGCGGCAGCAGAGGAGAGCGGTTGCAGGGGACAGCACCATGGACGTGTGTACAACTGGGAGCACCTTGACTCCTGGGAATTCTGCCCAACCAGCTCTGCACCAGCTCTGTGTCCTGGAAGAACAGGATGGGCAAGCACTGGGGGTGTTCATGTTGCAGGCTCACATCTGGGCTCTGCCTTTAGCAACAGAGAACCACAGATGTGAAACAAGATCATCTAAAACATGAGACACTTTTAGAGTAATCCCATTTTCCTGCCTAGGACTTGGAGACAAAACATGGAGTTACCATTTTACCCACCCAGGCAAGAGGCATTTCATTGCCAGAGCAGTTCAGAACTAAACTGCTCAGAACTAAACAGGTCACAGGGGGTCCAGGGAGGCTGCACCACAAGCAGGTCAATGACTAGAGGAGCCCTTGTGCCTTCAGTCAAGGCAGAATTTTCTGATTTTTAAGGAGGCCTAACACCTCGTTCCTGGTCCCTCATTCCAGCAGCACGGAGGCACACACTGCACAGCTCTCAAGATCCACAATTAGTTTGCGGGTCTCTCAGGCCTACAGGATTTGGGCGGGGCAGGGCAGAATCCCTCCTGTAGCTTTCTGAGTACAACAAGGATGTGACAGAGAGTGTTTGATAGTGGCCTTGGCTGAAGTCAGAGAGCAACAGGATCCTACCGAGCGCTGTGGAGCTCTGCTGCAGGAGGGCAGGCTGTGGAGCATCCCGACAGCTGCCTACCCCTGGAGGGAAGTGAAGGCCCTGTAATTCAGAAGAAGGACCACACCACATGCCATGACCTTCAAGAGTGGGGCCAGTGTCACCTGCCCAGCGCTATTGACATGAATTTTGCCGTCCAGTTTCAGACAGCTGGCTTTCGGGGTGGCTGGGCAGCATTCCTGGTAACAGGCAGCCTTCATCCCACTGGCACAGACTGGTTTGGCAGCCTTGCAGGCTTTGCTACATCCTGCCATGTAATTCAAGCCCGTCCTCTTCATCTGGAAGGAAGAGAGACACATTAGCCTAGGGGTCATGTCAAGCCTTTGGTACTCGCATTACAGGAACACAATGGCAGATCTGGGGCTGTCCTGCTTTGCAGCCCCAGGCCTTACCTCACAGAAGTCCTGCCCCAAGATGCATCTAGCAACGGTCTTCCTGCCTTTGAAACACCCATCCCCGTGACAGGAGAACGCTGTGCACACTTTCCCCTACGACAAAGGACCAGGGGAGACACCATATATCCATCAGACTCTCACTGCATTTCAGTCAGCCCTTTGCTCCTGAGGGCTCCTTTTCCACCCCCCTCTGTTCTTCATTATTTGTGCTGTATCAGGCATTTTAGATCCAGAGAAAAAAGACTATCAGTGGCCCATCTGAAACCAAAGGGAACTACTGCAACACTAGCAGAGCAAACATGTTTCAAGCCTCCTTTTCCTTCCTCTTAACAGGGCTCTGCAAAGATAAGCACCTTCCCTGCACTAGACTCAGGAAAGGGCTGCAGAGTTCGGTGGGTCCTGTGCTCTCCCTGCAGCTGCAGGAAGGCTCAGCCATGCAATCAAGTCAAACTGCCTGAGCTGATGCAAGTGCTGGGCTGGGGATAAGGCCCGATGGACAGGGCTCCTTAACGACTCCTTACTTCCAATGCCCATTTACGATTTGTTCCCCTTCCAGAGGTAGATTTTGACCTCATAAAGCAGATGCAGGAGGGACCTTTCCCTGTTTCCTGCTCAGGTGAGAGCTCAGCTGTCCCAGCAGCCACAGCCCCCAGAGAGCCCCAGGAGCTGCAGCAGCCTCTGCCCAGGTAGTACCTACATTTTGGGCGGGAGGTCGGTGGGTGGTGTTGGTGGTCCTGGGTGGAGCAGTGGTGGGTGGCAGGTCACCTGCAGACACACAAAGAGCCCTGTGAGGCTGCACCCAGCACACAGCCCACACAGGGCCCTCCACAGCAACACAGGGACAGATTCCCCAGTGCAGCTCATGCTGCGGCCAGAGCTGGTGGGGCCACCCTGTCCCTCCCCCAGCTCCAAGGACAGAGCGAGCCCCAGGGCAGAAGAGACACAGCGATGTAGCCACAACCCCTCTGCAATGGGCTCTGCCCACCCGTGCCCCTCCTGTGCCGCAGAGCAAAGCTCGGCTGTTACCGTAGGTGCTGGCGTTGAGCTGCAGGCACAGCGGGGTGGCACAGCACTCCAGGGCACACTGCTGCCTGCTCTCGCTACCGTTGGTCCTGCACAGCCCCACACCACAGCTGCTGCTGCACCCGGCTGTGTAGTTTGTGCTGGAGAAACGATAAAGCTGCAACAGCAGAGTCAAAGGATGAAATGAGTGTGAAGAGGTGCCATTACAAAGGAGCAGAAATAACTGACAGATTGCCAGAGAAAGAAGGGAAACAGGAGATGGACACAGACTTAAAAGAGCACTGTAGATTGCTGAGATAAAGAAAGGGAGAGGTTTCCCTATTGCAGCCCCCCTGCATCGCCATACCTCACAGTAAGTCTCATTATGGCAGGTGACTGTTCTGTTGGAATGGGCTTCATCCTGGTAACACCTCTCCCCGGAGCACTGAAAGCTCTGGCAGGTGAGCTGGAGGGAGAACATACCAGGGTGTCACCATGTAGCGAAGCCTCCTTGCACAGCACCACGGGGCTGTCCCCAGCCACAGCCTCACTGTCCGGAGGGGCCACCCCCATCTGCCCATAGTGCTCCCCTTCCTCCCCAGGAGATGCTCCCATGGCACTCTGGCTGTCACGATAGACCAGCTGGGCGAGAGACACTGTAAGGCTGCAATGGCCCAGAAATGCCCCTCTTTCCATTACTTTCCTTACCACTGTCTCTTGTGCACAGAGGTGTTGGTGGCCACTGAGGCATTGCCAGTGGAAGCCACCGAGGTGTTGCTGGCAGTGGCCACCACCAAGGCATTCTTGGTGGCCACCTCTGAGGCATTCTTGGTGGCAGCCACCACTGCAGCATTCTTGGTGGCCACCAGTACAGCATCCTTGGTGGTGGCCACTGCTCTGGCATTCTTGGTGGCCACTGCTCTGGCATTCTTGGTGATGGCCACCACTGTGGCATCCTTGGTGGTGGCCACCACTGTGGCATCCTTGGTGGTGTTCTTGACAGCTGTAGTCACCACTGAGGCGTTCTTGGTGGCCACCTCTGAGGCATTCTTGGTGGTAGCCACCACTATAGCATTCTTGGTGACCATTGCTCTGGCATTTTTGGTGGCCACCACTGTGGCATCCTTGGTGGTGGCCACCACTGTGGCATCCTTGGTGGTGGCCACCAGTACGGCATCTTTGGTGGTGTTCTTTACAGCTGTAGTCACCACTGAGACGTTCTTGGTGGTCGCAGCAACCCACAAGGCATTCTTGGCAGCCACCACGGTGCTGTTGGCAACTGTGTTATGCTCTGAAAGACACAAAGTTCCCCTTTGGTGAAGGAAACAAGGAAAAACACCCTCAGCAAGCCCAGTGCCCTGTCCTGAGCCACAGCATGGACCTGTGGGAAGCATCTGTCCAGCTGTGGTTGGGAGGTGGATGGCAGTCAGTGACAGGATGTCCCAAACAGAGGCTGTTTGCAGCTACCGACCGGGCAGCTCCAGAACCAGGTCAGAGCCAGCAGCCCCCTGCAACAGCACTATGGACAGATGTTACAATAGCCTCTCTCCTCCTTCCAGCCATGCTGCCTGGGAAGAACAGGCTTTTCCAGGGGCAAAACCTCAAGGAAAGGTTCTCAGTGCAGCTCTGTCCTACAGAACACAGCTTGGAGGTGAGAGGCACAAAGTCCCCATTGCACCACACTGCCTTTGCCCCACTTCCCACAGGCCCACAGATTTCCCTTGAGTACAGAGCTCACCTGCTGGGGCAAGAGAGTCCTGGAGACGGATGTGTAGAGCCAAGATGCAGAGCAGCAGGCCTGGAATGGAGTGGGGATGGCTGAGACCACCACATCTGCTGCCCGCTCTACAGCCCAAAGAGCCTCCCCAGCAGCAAGGCAGCCTTGAAACAGGTGAGCAGGGATAGTCCCCACCCTCCCAGAGCCCCAGGGGGCCAGTGGCCACCCCTTGTCCCAGGGAGGCCTCTGGCACAGCCCCAACAGCTGGGGCAGGGGCAGACCCAGGATGGGGGATGGACACCCTCTCGGTGCTGCACCAGAGCCCCTGTTACCTTGAACAGGCGGGACGAGCCATCGGCGACCGGCCATCGTCATCCACTGCGGCTGCACCCAGACCTGGCAGGAGGACACGGTCAGAGCTGCCCCCCGAGGTGTGGGGCAGACACCCCAGCACAGCTCTGGGCTCCACCTCCAGGGCTCAGCCCCAGTCGCTCCCTCCTGAGAGACTCCCCAAACTCACTGAGGCCGCTGCCGGGGAACAGGAGCCCCGGGGAGCTGCGTGTGCTGTTGGTGTGGCAACAACCCTCCCTGGGCCTCGCAGGCAGCACAGACCTGCAGGCAGCTGCGGGAGCAGGGTGCAGGCTGACACAGTGACACCTGCTACCACACAACAGTTTGCTGATGCTGCTTCAAGTGAAGATGTGGCCTGGCTCTCCATTCTACCTTCTCTACTTTCATTCCAAATCTTTACCTGTTTATCTAAGGAAACAGCAGATTTGAATCCAAACAGGCTCCAAAGCCAAGTTCTCCAAGAACTGTAACATTCCCCTCCTGTTTTATGATCTAGGTTGAGTCACCATTCCCCCAGGACCTGGAGTGGCCAAAGCTTGTGCAGAGACCTCCGAGGCCATTCCCTCAGAGTGACGAGGAAGACAATGCCAGCTGGTGCCTCTCACCTTCCAAACGAGGGCAGCCACCACTCAGACCAGCTGTGGACACCCCTACTGAGCCCAGCGCCACTCCAGCCTAGCACCAGGGCAGGCAAGGAAACAACAAGGAACCCACCTGACACGGCCTCATCCCAGGAGAACAACCTTCCCCCGGGGAAGGAGAAGAGCCCACGGCACTGACTCACCTGTCTGCCTGTTCCTGCACCTGCAGCTGCTGCCAGCACTGGAGAACCTCTGAGCAGGTGCTGTGGCACTGGCCCTGCAGCCCAGCCCCACCCCTGCCAGCCACCACCCGGGGGAAGTGTCCCCTGTGGCTCCACAGCAGCAGAGACGCAAATGGCCCTGCACAGCAACAGAGAAAGGGCTTATGAGGCTGGAGATGTCACATGAGCCACCACTGCACCAGAGGGGCTGGGCAGCACAAGGACTGCCACTGTCACATGTGACACGTGTGGCCTCTGCACGATGGACCTGCAATTCCCGAGGCAGCACGAATCTGTGGGGTATGTACAGGCATCTCCAAGCATGGCACTGGGGGCCAAAGGTGCTGAAGTCACAGCAGTCACCTCTAAATGCATCATCTGTTCCCATCTCCATCCTCCTGCACCACAGAAGGATCTGCACAAGAACCTACCTGGCCCTTCAAGCCAGCAGCAGCGTCAGAGAAACCACCATGCACTGTCCCCACAGCCCCAGCTGACCCAGCTCACTTGGTGATTCCCTGAAAAAACACAGTGGCTAAAGCTCCCCAGGGAGACAGACCCAAGGTAAAAGCAGCCCTTAAGCCAGGTGAGTTTGTTTTGCAAAGGAGCCCAAAGAAAACCACACGCTCACAGCCAGATCTAGAACACCTGTCGGCACAGTGTCCAAGTCCATGTCAACCCTCACCATAAACATTCCATCAGAGTGGGAGTGAAAGAATTGTTTATGACAGCTCTAACTGTGTAAAAAGCATTTTAAACACGTAATAAAACCTCTTCCTTCCACGATACAAAAGGAGACAAGTCTCTCGGCACTTCCTAAATTAAAATGAGTTTATTTTTCAAGGTATTTTCGAATATAAAACAATCTCACAAGTCTGCTTTTCACAAGGGGCTTACTAGAAAGTGATTATCTATAAAGTATCATTTTAATCTATATTCATGCACATACAAAATCCAGAAACAGGAAGTCAGAGCTGCTGCCACATCCACTCACTGCACAGGTGTGGGATCCTTCACCTGGGCACAGCTACAGCAGCCCTTGGCGCTTCAGGTCTTCATAGGTCTTTTTATTCACGACGTTCCCACTGGAATCTTCATATTCCTCCTGGAATGGAACCAACAGTTTAGAGACATTGGGTACAGCCTTTGAATTGTAGCTCCAGCAGAAGCCACTACACATGAGCACCCTGCCAGAACCTCTGTGCAGAAAGACAGGCAACAGATCTGCCAGCAGGTCCTGGCAGAAAGAGCTCATCCAGAGCTGGAGTCATTACAGGCTGTATTTCCCACTGTTGCCCTGCACACTGTTGAAAAATGGCTTGGGACAGAAGCTTAGGAAAAGGCACCAGTGTAAGCAAGGACAGTGCTCCCACACGGGAATGGGAGGGTCCCACAGAAACGGGACTGGAGGCACTGAACAGCTCTCACTGCTCACCTCTGTATCGGGCTGCCACCTCTCTGAAGCCTTCTGCTGTTTCAGCTTTGCCCACACTGCAAACACAAAGTCAAACAGGATCTGATGCCATTTCCCTCGAGGTACTTGTTTTTAATCCAGTAAAATACACACATGAGCTTTTTTCCCCCCCTTCTTCTAAAACACTTCAGCAGTCCAGGAATGTACCTAACATCCATTACAAAGTTATAACTCCCGTGTGGTTACAGAAAGGCACAGAATTGCAGCAAACAAGGCTTTAAAGTGATAGTTCAGGATAGGACACGAGACCAATGTCCAAACCCACCCCTTCAGAAAAGGTGGTGTTCTCTCACATGTTCCCTGTTCTGCCATCACTACTTACATGAGACTGCATCCTCAATCTGTGTGACGTTGGCAAAGTGTGCCGTGTTGGGAATGCCCAGGCACCGCATCCCATGGGCATGTCGCCACTCCTGGTGGGGGGGAAGAGATGAGAGGTCAGCATGAGAGGGAATGACACGTCCTTCACAACACCAAAGACCACAAAGACATTAACATCTGAACAGGGTGTAACAAATACTACCAAAGTACAAATCTACCAGTCCTAAAAGGTTCTATAGAAGTATTTTTTTCCTGTACTGTAGACAGTGACACGACAGCAGCCATCGACAGGCACCCTGCACCCATCAGACCTGGGCACTCGAAACGGTGTTCAAATGAGCAGGGACTGTTCAGCATCAGCACAAGAGATCTCGGTGTGCCCTACACAACCTATGGATCCCACTGCACGGCCCTGACCCCCTGTCAGAAGGGGCAGAATTGCTAGCTGGGGACCCCAGGGCCTCCCAAGTGACTCATTACAAGGACTGTATGAACCCAGCAGGGCTGTTCCTGCAGCGAACGTCACTTACTGCAAAGTGCCGCTGGAACGCCTTGGGCCCTCGGTAGGTGTAGTTACCACAGATCTCACAGTTGTAGTTGATGTTTAAACCATGGAGTTTATACAACCAGTACGGGATGGGCTGCAAGCGAGGAGACAAGAGGATGAGGATACACAAGGATTAGGACACGTGGCAAAGCAGCTCAAACAGGGGAGCAGCGTGGAGTCAGTGACCCCTCCCACTTCTCCAGGCCTGACGGTCTCAGTTACCTTGCCATCCCAACCAAGAGGCAGATTTTTAGGGTTATAAATGATTTCATTTTCTTCATCTTCACTCTCACTCTCACTGATCTGCTCTTCCTCCTCCTCCTCCCTCTCCTCCCCGGTCCGCGCCTGCTTACGCTGCACGTTCTCATGGGTGAGGTGTCTCTGTTCCTGGAGAAGAGAAGGCATTGTCCACACACTGTGACAGCAACAAAGTCGGGGCAAACTCCTGCAGTGAGAAACTTTCTCAATGTACAGAGGGAGGGAATGGAAGACCAGTATGAAGCACAGAACTCCCACCTTAGCCAAACAACTTCTGTTTTTAGTACCCTGACATTTCCTACTTGCCAAAAACAAAAACCTTGTACCACTGTTAGCACTTCTGAGGTGACAGGTAGCAGCAGCAGCCACTCTGCTGAAAACAATCCCCTCACACCAAAGGCAGGCAGCAAGGCAGAACAAGTAAAGGTTTGCAATACCGTGTGACTTAGGCACAAAATAGATGTGATGCACCACACTGATGTGGTGCTGTCTTTGAAAGCACTGGGTAAAGATGTGGATGACCTTCCAGTCACTATTTGACAGCTCTGAAATAAAAAGCTCAAAGAAAAAATAAAATCCTTACCCCAAGAACTTCTACATACTCATAAATCTGAGCTTCCAGGAACGCCAGATCTTTATTTCTTTCAGTGTCTCTAGAAATAAACAGAGTAACTTTATGCAATTCACAAGTTCAGCTCTGATATCTTCCATTTGGTTCAGCACTATTTGGTTCGACATGAGAAGCTTCTAATCTCTCTGTAACAACTACACAAGAGTGGCCACTATACAACACCCCTCATCCAAGAGGAGAGGACACCACTAGCCTCAGAATGATCTCTAAGAACTCACCTTTTGCTTCCTTTTGTCTTTGGATTCTTAGCAAACAAGGAAGGATCAAGCGCTTCCAAGGATTTGCCTTTAGTGCTAAAAAGCCTCTGAGCACGCTCCTCCAGAGTCCTAGAGAGAAGCAGGGAGGGGATCAGTCCAGACAACAGTTTTACATTTCCCAAGAACTATTTGAATCCATGCAACAAAATTCTAAAGGTAGCTTTTATGAAATCACAAGATTCCTATTATCTTTGCCTTCCTTCCTCAAGCCAAAGTCTTCTGTATCAGAGACTCCAGTATAGGACCTGGTCAGAGCAGCAGATCCCAGAACCCGCTGCTTGGTTCTTAATGTTTTACCTTTCAAACATCACTAAGGTAATTCTAGTACACCAGAGATGACCAAACAAGTATCCCAGAAAGGAATGTGAGACAGGAAGACCTCAAAAACTTAAAGGAACTCTACAAAGACTGCACCTTACCCGCCACACTTCAGCCCCAGGGCCAGCAAAGCTGATTTTAACCTGTCCAGTCCCAAGGAGGCCAATTCCTGTTCAATTAAATAAACCACTGTAAGAGATGATCTGTTCAACACATAAAATATGGATATAGCCCATTTTAGCTCATTAAAGAAGAAAAAAGCCTGATGAAAAGGACTGTCAAGGGTGCACCCCTCCTCACTGGAAAATGAGGCATGTGACAAATCTAACCAGGTCTTTCAAGCTACATCCCCCAACTGGAGAAGTTAAATCATCAGTATCATCGAAGTTTTACCCAGAAAGCACAGAGCCAGGAAGGAAAGCACTACAATTATGCAAAGAAACCAAATGACTGAGCTTCCACCTGCTCCAAATGTGGTAGTAAGTGCAGAACACTGGAAACGCACCTCCCAGGAGGAGAAGGCTGAGAGGTCCAGGTGGGCGCCGGCATGGGTGAGGGCACTGCTGGTCTCTTTCTACCGAGAAAACCACATGCAAGAGCTGCATGACATCCCACAAGGCTTCAGGCCACAGAACATTTTAATCTCAAGAAAAACAGTTCATTTCACAGAGAAAAATCCCCTCACTAAACTGAAAAGGGAACAGTAGTAAAGATGCAACATACGCCAACCTGAAAGGTTCATTTCAAACCAGTTGTGCTGGGTTTCAAATTCAGGTCAGTACCACCCTGCAGCCTGGTGACACAGAGCTGCAACTGGGTCAGGGTCACCCCACCAATGACTTTACACAAATGACTCACAGGAACCCCTCAAAACCACAGAACATCTCCCAGGCTCAGGCTGCTCACCGGCCAGCCCGGGAACGTGCCATTCTCCCACTTTTTCTCAAACTCCGTCTGAATTTTCCCAAAAAGTTCATTCTGGTCCAGTAAGGGTTTCACTCGATCTGTGTAATCCTGCAGATACTCCAGGAGCATTTCAAGGTACCTGGCAGGGGAAGCACAAGCACAGGTAATTCACTGTCACGCTCTACCCACATCTTTGGACTAGTCACTACCCTCCAGCGCTGCAGAGGGAGGTGACCGAGGTCAGGACAGTTTTCCACACAGGATTTCTGGGCACAGCAGTTAGGAGGGTACAGGCAGGCCCTTCCTCAGAGCAGAATGAGGCTCTCCACATCTCTGCTGCACTGTGTCTTTGCCTGGGGCTCAGACACACAGTTGAGCTCAGGGACCCAATTTACGGGAGTTAATCATAATCTCACCAGCTGAACACTTCAGAAGTAAATTCCTTCTCACCAACTGCCATAAAGGAAGCAGGCAAACAGGCTCACCTTTTATATTCAGCATTTTTTCTCTCCTTAGGAATATCAAAGAGTTGGTCGAATGTGGATAAGTAAGTGATATAATCCAATTTCTAAGAAAAAAAAACCTGAGTCAGAGTTCATACACACCCAAATTAACATCCAGGTCCCAGAACAGAGCATCCCCAGCCTGTGCAGGGCCTGGGGATCCCTAGACCCTGCCACACCAAGCACTGGAGGTGCCTAGACACAGCAGGCACTCACCTCTGACGATTTCAAGTTAATGTACTTGAGATAACAATCATGCAGATCCAAGTATCGTCCGTACCCTTCCTCATCTGTGAACTCCACCAGATCTGCAGGAAAGATCATTAAGAACTTTATTATGAGCTTAATATTTCCTACTTATTATGCAACTGCTTTAGAACTGGAAAAGGATTAGCCGTGAACTCGTTTATGCTTAAGGAAGGCATTACAATGCCCTGGACATTCATTGATCAGCCCCAATTGCTGCTCTGTGCAAGCACCAGAATGTTCCTCAGGAGCAACAGCACCACTGGGGAACACTCCAGAGACTGCAGTTCAGAAGAACTGCAATGAGAGAAGAACAATTTTCAGAAGTCGTTTCATAAAAGGGAGGTGGGGCCCTGAAATGTGCAAAACAGATCAAACAACCCATTAGATAATGCCAGAGCTCGAGCAAACTACACACTTACTCTGAGCTTCTTCACTCGGGTTGTCTCTGGCCTTCAGCAGCTCCTCAAATTCCACTGACATGGGAACACAGATCTGCAGAGGCAGACACAAGTCACACAGTGATTTACTTCAGCTCCTGTCCCAGAACAACTAGTATAAAACCACAGGAGGTGGCAAACAATGAAACTGCGAACACAAAGGGAGCCCAAAGCACTTCTTCAGCTGTCCTGCACAAAGGTGTGTCTTTATCTAGCATGAGAAAAGTGAGCCCCAACCCCAGGCCAGCTGCAGGATGCTCCCAAGCAGGGAACACTGTGAGAGACCAGCACTGCTCCCCCTCACACGCTACCTGGTCCTGAGCAGCTTTGCTCAGGTGACAGCTGGGTGTTCCCAGGACCTGAGTGTTAAGGCGATTAAACTGGAGAAAACGAAAGGTCTGTTTCCTGCAGGGATGAGGCCCAACAGACCCCAGTTCACCTGTTGCTATGGAGGAGGTAATTACTCACCTCATTTGGGTGCTTCCGGTGAAATTCCTTAATTTGCTTCAGTCTGTTGTAAAACTCCGCAAATTCATTTGGCCCAGAAATGGCACTGAGCTCTTCCTTCCGCAGGCTACGAGTTCAGAGACAGGGGCAGGGAAAACGAAGTGACACTGACACAGCCTTGGTCCAGGGCTGTGCTGCAGTGTCTGACTGCAAACCTCCGACTCCCGTGGGACTTCCCAGCCCACCCAGCTCAGAGGCTTAGGGCCATGTTCCCCTGCCCTGTTGCAGCCCCTGACAGACCCCCGGGGCAGCCACAGCCTCCCCACGACACAAAACGCGGGAGTAACAAACCGTCCCGTGGGCACTCGGGGTCTGCCCTGCGTTGAGTCCCCGGATCCCGATTCCTGCGTTACTCCTCAGGTGTTTACACGGACTTAAAGGACGCCCAATTTCCTCACCGGCAGGACACGCTCAGGCACACGAGGGCCCCCGGGCACACTCACCCATCCTTGTCGTCGTACAGGTCCCGCAGGTTGCCGCTCACCTCCATGTACCTCTGCGGGACAAAGGGAAAGCCCCGAGCGCCGCAGGGCCCGTTACCTGGGCGGACTCCGCAAGGCGCCGGGGGCCCGGCCCGCCCCCGCTCCCGTTGCACTCACGTCCTGCATGGCCCGGGTCCGGTGGTCCGAGTTGATCTGGTCGCGGAGCTGCGGGCAGAGAGGGGCAGTGAGCGGGGGAGAAGCGGGCGGTGAGCGCGGCCCCGGGCGGCCACCGCCCCCCTCCCCGCGGGGCCTCCCCCGGGCGCACCGTGGACTTCTTAGTGAGCATCTCCTTCACCATGACGTCCATGAGCCGCTCCCGCTCCTCGTGGTAGCGCCGCTGCTGCTCCAGGATCGTCTCCATCGCGCCGCCGCCCCGCGCCGCCGCCGCCGGAAGGCCCTCGCGCGGCCCGTGTGTGCCCGCCGGAAGGCTCCGGCCCCGCGCGCGCCCCGCGCGAAGGTTCCGGCCGCGGCGCCCCCCGGTGCCCCCCTCAGGCCGCAGGCTCGCCGCGGGACCGCACGCTTTGCCCACACTTTGCCAAATGCAAAGCTGTAATTAAATTTTAACTCGCCAATAAATTATTAATATTTTTCTGCCATGGGCGATAAATTACTTTAAGCCAAAATAACAACAACAAAATTTGTCTTAATTAATGGCAAAGATGATCCTTCACTGAGAAGATGATGTTGCAGTAAGAAAACCGTCTTTAATTACCCCCTTTCACTACAAGCTGCCCCCAAGTAGATCACTGCTTCCTCATGAATGCCTGTCTAAAAATAAAAAACAGAGATAAGATTCTGAACGTAGTGTTCTTCCATTTCCCTTTGCATGAAACCTCATCCCTGGAAAGGGAAGGAGTTGAAATCCAGTAATGTCCCATCCAGCCACATGACCTCCTTATTTTGGGCTGCTGGCATCGGGAGGGTCAAGGTGGGACAACCCCCGTATGGCCTTCCTCCTCCTCCTCCCCCTACTAATGGCAACACACCTGGGAGGAAGTGGGAGAGGGTTGGTCCAGGAGGTGCCATTCCATCCTGGGACAACCGCAGGGGCTGGGAGCTGGAATACATGGAATCACAGACTATCCCAAGCTGGAAGGGACCCACAAGGATCATCAAAGTCCAACTCTTGGCCCTGCACAGGACCCCCAGGTGGTGGCTTGGACCTGGTTCTGCCCATAGGGGCTGACCTGCAATGGTGGTGCAGGAGAGCACAACTCGGGCACATTTGGTGAATGCCGGGGCCTCTTTCTGCACCCCCCGTGCCGCCCTGCACTCTCAGTACTGCCCTGTGCCCCAAGTGCTGCCCCTGCACCCCAGCAGCTCCTCCACTCCTCCCTCCCCAGCACAGCAGCCCCAGCCCAATCCCCCTCGCACTGCTCCTTGTGTTTCATAAAATTTCCACGACTGTTTCAGACCTGCACTCAGGAGTCTCGGGGGATGTTTGTGCATGACATCACCCTCCCCCTTCTGTAAATCAGGCACTGGGCTGTGCACAGCCATGACCCATTCATGACAGGGATAAAATCCAGATGTTCCAGCGCTGTGCGCAGCTGGGTCATTTCCTTTTTTGGCTAAAAACGTGAGGCTCTGGAGGCTGACTGAAAGAGGAGCCCGGGGGCCCTTTGTACAGAAACCTTTTGTGGTTAATCCCTGGAAAGGGCGCTGCAGGAACCCTGGGCTGTGCTGCTGCCGCTGGAGGGCTCAGCCGGGAACCTCGGGCTGGGGCTGCTCAGTCACCCTTCGAGGCCCCGCAGCAGCACCAGAGCCCAGCGTGGGTCACAGGGCAGGAACAGCAACAAAAACCCTGCTTGAAAAACTCCATCAGCTGCCAGAGCGGGAGCCTCTAAGGCAGCCAGGAATGTGCCAGTGCCACAGGGCCACGTGGAGCCCCGCGGGCCGTGCCCGTCCTGTCCCTGCGCAGAGGGCCCGAGCAGGCGAGCTCAGGGGAAGCCGTGGCAGCTGTTAATAAATGTACAGGAATCTGTGGAAAATAGTTTCATATGTTAGGGAATAAATGGCTCCTGGGCTGACAAATGCAAGTAACAAGCACACAGTGTTTCAGGGAGGGCTGCCAGGAGGGACCACGGACACCCTGCTGAAGGCTCCAGCAACGTTCCCGGGCTGTGCCCACCACAGGGCAGGGAGGCTCCTCTGCACGACGTGACACGGGCGGTATTGAAGGGATCCAGCCCGGGGGCACTGAGGCATCAAGCAGTGCCCAAGTCCTGCTAGGGCCTGTCCTGCAGAACTGCCTGCCTGAACAGACAGCAGGCACAGACAGACAGGCAGCCCCAGGAACCCAGTGCAGCCCCACGGCGGGAGGAGGGAGCTGCTGTTCTCTGCCATAACCACAGGACTCTACAGCTGATGCTGGGCTGAGGTTTGGGAAGAGAGGCACGAGCACTGCAGAGGTTGGCTGTCCCCAGGATGGGACTTGGGGCAAGACAAGGCTGAGCAGAGCCCAGCACCAACTCAGACAGTGCTCTGCCCTGTGCCTGCTGTTTGAAGAGACACAGGAGAGCAAGTGTCACTAAAACAGTTTATTGTATAAAGCTGTAGGAAATACAAAGGAGGTTGAGATTTAAGGCAATTCCTTCTGGAGACAGCTCCAAGCTCCTCAGAATAGCAAACACACAAACTCCAATTTACTGGCATTAAAGCTTCCAAGGGTTCAACAAGGATCTGAATACAAAGTTAATAACACTTCAACATGCATAACATTTTCTGTTGCTAAGTGAAGCCTGGGTGGGGGGCTAGCCCCTTCATCCTGTAGTTGGGTACAAAATGACAGATATTCATGACAAATGAGTACAAAAGGGAAAAACCCCACAAGAACAGGCTTTCAGAAAAGCACATGGCTGATAAGCAGGAAAGCAGGGTCAGTGTAAGTGCCCCAGCAAGACAGAAGCAGAAAGATGTAGAGACAAGGCAGGCATGGGCATCCTACTGCAGAAGGGCCTGAGTGGGGCCCAGGGCCAGCTCAGTCATTGGGCAAGGATGGCTCAAGACATCCTATTTTGCACAGTTAGGGCCAGCACAGGGACCTGGGCTATGCAAAGCCCCCCCTCAGGTGCCACCTTTGCTTTGCTTCTCATTTGGGACACAGTGAGTGTGGCCGGGGGGAGCCTCCACTCCCTGCCCACTGCAGGGGGACACAGGCAGCCCTGGCAGGAGCAGGTTGTGGGCACTCCACTGCCCCCTCGGCTGCCCTACATGCTGCAGCCCTGTGCTCCCACAGACCCTCCCTCCTAGCACTCCCAGCAGCTCCCAAGAACGGCCACAGCCTGTGGGCAACGCTCCCCTCCCTGAATTAACAAAGGTCTCTGGTGTTCCCAGTGCCACAGGCAGCTGGGCTCCGTACACCAGTGCCCATGCCATGAATCCCCATGAGAAGGATAGATCAGGAATAAAGCCCTCAGTGCTCTCAGCCTTCAGCACACCCTTCTCAGGGGCTCAGTCAAGCATGTCTCAGGGGAGCAGCAGCAGGCCAACAGCCCCAGCTCCAGCTCAGCCACTGCAGCCATGGGAGGTCATGGCACAGGTGGATGGGAAAGGGGCAGGGAGGTGAGGGTGGGCCGAACACCCTGTACCTATGAGCAACTTGAGCTCCTCATTCACAGCTGAGAGAGCACCTCTACAGAGACGCTGAGCAAAGGGTCTTGCCTGCAAATGGTGAGGTGCTATAGAATTCCACAGGTGGATCCCATCTGGCAGGACAAACATGCTCTTCTCCTGGCAACACTCCAGTCCTCCCAAACGGAGCAGAGGACCCTTCATGCCCAGGTCAGCCATGCATATGGTGGTGGTGGTTACAGCCCTAACCCAGCACAGCTGAGCTGCACGGCCCTGCAGCCACTGCCTCATGTCACACAGAGTGAGAGAACCACGTGGGGAAAAGAGGGAAGTCAGCACTGTGCAGGGGGGCAAAGACATGCTGCCAGCGTGCAGATCCAGCAGCCCAGTGCAGAAGCTGCCCTTTACTCAGCTGGGGCCCTGGGCTCAGCTCGTGCCTGGTCAGACTGGAAGCAAAAAGAAAGAGTAAATAATGGGGGGTCTTGAAGCTCCTTTTTCAATTTTATTTAGCTTTGACTCTGCACAGAGCCATAGCATAGCGTACTCTAGCCTTCAGGGAGGGGGCTCAGGAGCCCCCTGAACACACCGCGGTTCGGGGCCAAGCCCCAATCTCCTGTGCCTTGTGCCTGGCCCCTGAAATGCTGCTGGGGGATCTGGCACAGAGGCCCTGAAGAACAGAGGAAGCCCTGCCCCGCGGTGTCCTTGGAGACTCATAGGTCACTGCTGCAGTCGCGGCACAGGATCTCATCTTTGTCAGGGATGAAGCCCTTCCCCACCAGCGAGGTGCTGCAGCGGGCACAGTTGAAGCAGTTGTGGTGCCAGTGACGGTCCTCAAAGGAGACATATTTGCCGCCACCAAAGCCTGCAGGAGGGACAAAGAGAGCAGTGTCAGAGCCCCTGGGGAAACTGGGCTGAGCTTTTCCCACAGACCGAGCCCTGGCCTGTTCATCTCTAGGCCAGGTCTTCACACACAGTGCTGGTGATGGCACCCAAACAACCCCCAGGACCAAATACATTTGAAATGCACATCTCCACTGTTGGTGTGGGGAAGAACACCAAAATCATTTCATAGCAGACTTTACAGGGTTGAGACATTTGGACCAGAATCACCTGGGAGGAGCAGGGATCTGCACCACCGCAGTGGACACAGGACAATGCTATTGGAAAGCTGGGAAGAGTCCTCCTGCCACCAGCCCAGGCCCAGGCTCCTGCAGAGGCTCCGCAGGAGCTTCCCTCCTCTGCTAGCAGCGGCTGGACTGGTGGGCTGTGACCCTCTTCTGCCCAGGACTGCAACAAACTGATAAGGACCAGAGGGGAAGTGGATGCTTGGGACCTGCCTGCAGCCAGAATCATCCTCTGAGTCACCAGCTGATTCATGGCTTCCCAGCAGCAACAGACTGGGAGTTACAAGGGGGAAGGTCAAGTGGGGAAGGGCAGGAATGAGGCCAGACTCTCTTAAGGGGTTCTGCAGGAGAGGATCCTCTACTTCCCCTGCCTTAGCAGGTCTAGACTCCCCTGCACCAGGTGCTGCTCCAGCTATGGCTGGAAGTCCCTGGCTTTCCTGATCTGTGAGCAATCTTTCCACAGGACATGGCAACCAATATCAAACAAGGCAAGCTAGAGACATGAGACAGTGCTTTGAGGGGTCACTTTGGGAGCCTTCACCTGTGGGCAGAGGGAATTGCTCCAATGGGACACAGCTCACCACTTTGAAAGATGCAGACGAAGGGAAACAAGTGGCCCCAGGAGCACTGCAACAAAGAGCTCCCCCCTCATGGGGTTCCTCAGAGAGCTGCTCTGCTCACCTGTGATGGGCTTTGTGCAGGCACTGCACTTCTTGGCATAGAGGTTCCCAAAGCACTTGATGCAGTACGGGTTGTCGTCCTGGGAGGTGAATTGCTGCCCAGCCAAGGGGGTCTTGCAGCCTGTGCAGACAAAGCACTCCTTGTGCCAGGGTTCGTCCCGGTAGGTCACTCCTCCCTTGGTCAGGGTCTGCAGGAAAGAGTGCATGCTGGTGACACACAGGCACAGAGAAACAGCCCAACTAGGGTGCTGGCACCTGAACCCTCCTCTGGTGGGGCTCAGGCAGGAGTGGGGAGTTCCCTGTCCCTGGATCAGAACTGGGGCTCCGGGCTGTCGGGCTATACGTACCTTTTTGCAACGAGTGCAACGAGGAGCGAACTTGCTCTCGTAACAGGGCACACAGTAATAATCCTTCTTGTCTGGGATGAAGGACCGTGACCCAATGGGCTGCTGGCAGCTGCTGCATATGAAGCAATGCTCGTGCCAGGTCTGTCCGTTGTACTCCAGCTTACGCGACCCTGCAGAGAGAGCCCTGCAGTGACAGAAGGAGCAGCACGCACACACGCGGGGGACACGGAGGGCTGGGCAGGATGAAAGGTGGTCCAGGACACCTGGCTCTGCGCCTGCCCTCACCATCGCAGTTCAGAACCATGGGCAGCTGGAGAAGGGGGCCCTGGGCCCACACCCCAGCCACAAGGGAGGGCTGTGGGAACACCCGCACCTGCACACAGGCCATGGCAGAAATGCCTGATGTAACCCACATTTGAAGATGGTGCCAGAATGGCCAAGCAAAGACACGTGCCTTTGCTTCAGGCCATCTCCAGAGATGCTCATGCACTTTCAGTCATTCCTTCTTGTCAGCACACAGCAGAAAATGCCCAGGAAACCCTTAGTTATCTCCTCCCCCGTTCACTTTCCCATGAAAAAGGGTAGCGAGAGATGGGACTGCTGTGGCGATTGCAGCTTTGAATCCTGCTGTCTTGCTGGACAATCAAAGGGCCCAGCCCTCTGTGTGCAGTAACAGGAAGGTAGGAGAGCAGAGATTTAGCTCTCTTCCTCGCTGCTCTTGTGCTGGACCTGCAGCCCCAGCCGACACCAAGGGACCAGGAAGGGACTGTAGCGCTCGAGTTTGCCCACTCCTACCTGGCATGACAGTCTTCTCGCAGGCAATGCATTTGGAGGAGAACTCGCTGCAGTAGCAGTCGTTGCACAGCAGCTCCTCGCCCTGGCAGGTGAACGGCTCGTCAGCCAGGGAGCGGTCGCAGCGGAAGCAGCGGAAGCAGTGCTCGTGGTAATGGCGATCCTCGTAGTACAGCTCCTGGGAGCACAGCGGGGTGAGGAGGGGACCAATAGCCCTGGGAACCGATCTGCTTGGCTGGGGGCCCTGTACTCACCCTGCAGTCGTGGCCAATCAGCTCTTTGCACTCATCGCAGGTGTTGGCAAAGTGGGCGTCGTAGCATGGGATGCAGTACGGGCCATTGTCCATCTGGATGTACTTGCGTCCATACAAGGACTCCTTGCAGTTGTCACAATCAAAGCACTCTGTCATGGTGCCGGTCTGAGGGCCTCCTTCACCTGCTGAGATCAGGGCAGGTGTGGGTCAGTATCAGCTTACACTGCCTGAGATGTCCCTGTGCCACCCTGCCACCTCCAGAGGGCAAGGACCGTGAGTCCCTGCACTGAGCCAACAGCCACCGTCAGGAAAGGGCACAGACTTGCACTGTGCTTCTGCTCTGGGGCTGCATAAACTTCCGAAAGAGCTGCAGACATCAGGGCCTGCAATGAGCCTTGTCTCAGGTTTATACTTCACAGCTGAAGCACTTCAGCACCGCTCAGAAAACCTGGACATGTCAACACACAGCTGAGCTCCTCACTGTTATCCTGGGAAGCAAAGTGTAAATAAGGACCAAAAGGGAGAAATTTTTTGCATTAAAAGTTTTAAAAGGCATCAAAACCAAGATCATGCACATGCCATGTGGGTGCATGTCCACTGCCACGTCAGAGAGCCAGGCACTCTCAGGGAGATCTGTCTGCCCAGCTGCCCTTCAGAAAGCCACGCTCAGTCCCCAGCAATGGCTCATGCCAGGATTCCTCCCAGTGGCTGCAAGCTCTCCCTGAGGAGCTGCCAGCGGCTCAAACCCTGGAACTTCTCCAGAGCTTTAAAGCAGCTGCTCCGCAGGGAAGCAGGAATCAGGCACCCCACACTGTGCCTGGCTATAGAGCCTCATCCCAGCAAACCAGCTCCAGCTACAAACACTCCCCAGGGAGAAGCTGTCAGGGCAGGTGCATGTTCCACAAGCAATAGAGCTGTTGGGGCTTTGCATGCATCTCTCCCTGCCCCTTGTCTCCCTCACAGACAACAGGTTTGTGGAAGTGTTTTGCTTTCTTTGGAGCACTAACTCCAGAACAACAGTACCTTCCTCCTGTTTAACCTGGTTATTCCTAAATATGGAGTTTTCCACTTGCAAAATCACAGCCTTCTTTAACCCAGGTTGCTGTCAAGTGTAGACAAGCCTATGGAATTACATCTGAGCCATCAGCTGCAGAGCACCCCACACTGCAGTGTTCTTCATGAACCCACCCACTTCAGAAAGAGCAATTATGGCTCCATCTGCAGATCAGCATTTAAGGGGCAGGGAACTCCCTGTCAGTCCCTGTTCCCCCTCCCCACAGGCTCCCTGGCCATAGGCTGGGAGGCAGCCTCCAGGGCAGGAGCCGATCCAGACAACTCTGACTCACAGCCCTGAGCTCCCTAGGGCTATTCTTGGTCAAGCCACACAGCTCCCAGCTGTTGTCAATCCTGGTATGTGCCGATAGGATTGCCGGAGAATAAATCCAGTGTTCCCACATGGCTACGTGACCAACTGAGGGGGAACAAAGTCCCTTTTCAGACACTGGTTCCCAGCTGCCGCCCGGACACTGCCCACTCAGTGCCCTCCAGTGTGGCCGGCACACGTGGCTGTGGGACCAGCTCTGCGGAGGGTCCCTGTGAGCAGCATGGGCTGAGGCCACCAAGCCTCCCCAGAGCCCCGACTGGCAGCCCCACATGCTGCCTGCAGAACAAGGCAATGTCCAGTCTATTACTGGAGGCGAGGCAGGCACACGGTGGTTTGCACAGCAAAGCCAGACGGGTGCTAGGGTGCTGAACTGGACCTGCTGCCCCAGCTCTGCTCCCAGCCTGGGCTGGCTCCCCTACTGTCCCTTCCCTCTGGGCCACCCCAGGAGGTGCTCCCCTAACCAGGCAGCAGCTCCCGTGCCCCCCCTGCCAGCTCCTGGCCACTTCTCACCCACTGCTGCCTCCTCTCCCATTCCACTTGCCTTCGTTCCCTGAAGCCACCTGGGATCTTTCTCTCTGGCAAAGAACAAAATGAAATTCCCAACCCTCCTCCTCCTCCTCCCAGTCCTGGTGAAGGAAACTTTCCAAGGTGTGTCTTTAATAAAAGGGCCACTCCTGCCCTAGGAGCTGTGGCACTGCCAGTGCAGGCGGCTTCCATGTTTGCTCAATGGGCTGTGCTTTAGCTCTGTGGTCCTGTCATACGGGCTCAGAGGACATCAGAAAACACAATGGAAGAAAAAGCAACCTGAATGGAGAAGGCTGGGGTTTTCCCAGTGACAGGGACTCAGCTTTCTGAGCATTGCTGCCCTGACCCTGACACTGTCAGAAGAGGAAGAAAACATAAACCCTCTGAGAACGAAGAGGACCCTAAAGCAGTAGATTGGGCTTGCCTCCACTCTGAGTAGTTTCTCCACAAAGTCTCCGTATGCCTGCTGCATGCTAGGAACTGAGTGCTGCTCCCCAGGCTGCCCCAGGAGAGGGCTGGGCTGGCAGATGCCCAGGCTGCAGCAAAGCCAGGCCCAGCAGCCTCATGTGGCCAAGGCTGCGGTGAGCACATATGGGAGCAGACTTTGCGCTGCCTTTTCCACAGAACAAGAGCAGGCCCAGGAAGTTTGCTCAGGGTTATTTGTATTAGATAAGCTGTTTGTTCCCTTTGTTCTTCTGGCCTCACATGTGGTGCTGGGCAGGGGTGTCAAAGCCCTGGGCAGCGCCAAAGCAAACGCAACATCTTTGCCCCTGTGGATGCGGCACTGCAAGACTCAGCGCACCGGGAAGAGGAAGAGGGCACAAAAGAAATGAAGGAAAAGAAATAGTACAAAAGCCTGCAATTCTTACTGTGATTGTAACAAGGAACCTGAAAGTTGCTTCCATTCGTGAAGGAAAGACGTGGAGTTTTAAAATGCATTAAAAACCCCTTTAACAGAGGCTCAGACGTGGAAGGTACAATACAGCTTGTCGCTGTAGTGCTAACGAACATGTGCTCATCCCACACCACCCTGTAAACATCAGCTGTACGCTGGGCTGATGTCAGGAACGCCTTCAAATGCTAACCAAGGTGCTGCCCTAAAATGATGAGCTTGCAGTTGCAAATAGTGTTTGGCCATTGCCAGATGGCTGTGGTCCTGGGGGATGAGGTCTGCTGAAGCAGGTCCCTTGTGCACAGGGATGGTGGAACTGCATGTGGGGTATTCCTCAGCTGTCTTGCTGGCTGTTGGAGGGCAAAAATAAACACAGATATATGCCTGCCAGCTGCTTACTCTTACTCTCTGACAGATATAATTGTGCTCATGGAGCAAAGAAAGTTCAGTTCCTCTCCTGTGCCCATGAACAAACAGCTTTGGGAACAAGAGCTCCACTCACAAACAACATTCAAAGTGCTCCAGGATGCAAATCTGATCAGTCTGAAGCAGAGCTCAGAATAGCCTCATGTATGGGAAAGGTCAGCAATTTGTCAAGGACGCACATCAAAGTCCACTTTCTAATTAGAGAGTGACATGCACCCAAATGACACCCCAGTCCATAGCCGATGGCTGAGGCTTAGCAAGAGCCCCAGGAGATCATTACATTAATTTTAGTGCTGGTAAACCGTGGATTTGTTTTGCAAAGGAGGCAGTACAGACAGTCCAGGGCCCAGCCTTCTGCTCCACGCAATCACTGAAGAGTTTACCTGGCCTTTTCAGATGGTTCCTGATACAACCAACTCCTTCAGTGCAGAGTCATGAGTGTGTGGTGAATCTCTGCCCTCGTGTAACTTCACACCAGTTTGTTGTTTGTTGTCAGGTCGCAACCAGCTGCTCCACAGAGTCATCCTAGAGCAACCCATTAGGCTATTCCTAGGGAAACACTTAATCTTTCCAAGACACAGGAATAAACCTGCTTTTGACTGTCTGTCAAGTCCCTGCCTATTCTCGCCTCCCTAGGGCTGCCTGAGCACAGCTACAAGCAGTTGCAGTTCACACCTAAACAGACAAGCTGAGGAAAAAGCACAGCCTTGCTGGGGCAGGCGAGTATTCCCCATGTAAGGATGAAACTGTTCAGGGACACGGCTTTGGAAGACAGTCCTCAGAGCGCTCCAAGGTCAGCAGAGGAGAAGAACACTTTTTATTCCTGTTGCCTTTCCAGAACCTTTATGGGTCCTGGAATCTGCATGAAATTGTTTCTGCCTGCTGCCGACCCTAAAAGGGAAACCAGCTGCTTGTTCTGAGGAACAGCTCCAGCCCCTCCATTACACTGGGAGCGTTTTCATTCTGTGTTTCCTGACACCTCTTCTGCGCAGGGTCACTGCATGTTCTGGCACTCTTGGGGGCTGGGGGGCCAGCTCTCCGGGGTGCTGTGGGTGTTTCACTGTACCTCCTCATGCTGCTGCCTGTCTGTACCCTGTTGCTCTGCTCCCAACCCACCAGCACTGCTCCATACCTGGTGCAGGTGGGTGCTGTTACAGGAGAGCTGGAGGCAGCTGGGCAGAGCTGCCCAGTGTTCCTTCAGGGTGACCCAGCCTGCACAGGGCACCCTTGGGAGCTGTGTTGCATCAAGTCTTCACCCGCCTGCTCCAAGCACCACTGAGTCACTTCCTGCCCTCAGCTCTCGCCTCCGAGCTGCCTTCCAGCCTCAGCCTCCCCTGGGACAGCTCTGAAATCTCAAGTATGAAGGGGGGCTCTGGCGTGGTGAGGAGCAGAGTCCTTGCAGGGACCATAAGCACAGCCACAGGCCTCACATGGCAGCTTCCCCATCAGCAAAACAACCAGAGGATGCTGCAGGTCATTTCTCAAACACACAGGGAAAATTTGGTTCTTAAAGTCAGCCTCGAAGGCAGGAGATAAATGAAACAGATGAGTTCTGGTCACAGCCTCCTCCTGCACCACTGGGGTGTTGAGTTTA
Organism: Lepidothrix coronata; assembly: GCF_001604755.1. Classification (NCBI taxonomy): domain Eukaryota; kingdom Metazoa; phylum Chordata; class Aves; order Passeriformes; family Pipridae; genus Lepidothrix; species Lepidothrix coronata. The sequence goes on from NW_016690327.1 coordinate 2,115,724, forward strand.
AGGATGTGCATACACCAAGCTCTGCTGAGCAAGCTGCACCACGGGCACTTCCCCAAGCACGGGCAGGACACCCTCCTGCCCAGAGCAGTTACAGGCTGTTCTGGGCTCTGCAACGGATTGAGCAAAACAGCTGGCACTGCTGTAAGGAAACACCATGCATTTGAAATGAAATAAGTGCTGTCAGAGGCACCCTTGCTCAGCTAAGTAGGCAGCTTCCTGAAAATGCCCACAATTTTGGAAGAAGTAGCAGAATCTGTTAAAGCAGCTGACAAACCACAAGACCTGAATTGTTGCATGATTTTAATATAATCTTAGAATGACAAAATGAGAGTTTCCCATTGTTCAGATCTCTGAGGTGCCCCATCCAAAGAGCAAAACCACATCACACAGATTCCTCCTGACAGCTCTGCATACAGATAAAGGGTAAGTGCCAAAAGCACACCTGTCCCACAAATGTCTGATTTTATCCTCAAACCAAGGAAGTCTCCCCCGCTGCCAGCCCCCAGCCAGCCTGGAGGTGCCTGCAGGAAGCCCTGCCTTGTTTGCATAGCTGTGACGCAGACACCACACCTGGGCCAAGGTGAGCAATGGCAAACGGCCGTGGTGGCCTGGCCACTGCCAGGCTGGACTCCTGAGGTCCTGGTAGCACAGGCAGAGGCCCAAGAGACAATTCAGCCCTGGCTCTGGACTTACTTTCTTTAGGGAAAGTTAATTCTGCCAGGGTCAGAAAAAGAAGCTGAAGAGTCCCTACTACAAAACCATAAAATTAAAAACCCTGCCCAGGAAGAAAGGAGGGAATGATTTAAGAGTTAAAAATTTATTACTAAACATCTGCAAGGGTTAATAAACTATTTCAGGTTCTGAACAAAATCCTGGCCCTTCTCAGGTGCAGCTAACAGCACCAGAGCTATCTGGGGACACTCAGAGCAGGCAGCCTGTGTCATTCTGCTGGCATTAAACTGGAAAGTTTGCTCAAGAGATCAGCTGTTAATCTTATTCAAAATGAGTATAAAGTAAGCAAATTCTGTGCACTCAACAGCAAGTCAGGAACTGAAACCATTTGGGCAGTTTGGACCCATCACATTCAAACACACCATTAACTGATGGAGAAAGCCCGAGAGCAGAGGAGCAAGACAGGAACACATCAGAAACTTCTCCCCAGCCCAGTGTGACTGATCACAGGAGCTTCAGCGTGATCAGAGGAGCAAGGGCTGCAGTCCAGGGAGAGGGCTGCTCTTGTTAGTTCTTAAAAAGGAGCAAGGAACAGGTGTGCAACTGTGCTCAATAAGCATGTTGTGAGCATTTATAATCTAGCACTGAAAGTTTAATTTTGGACTGAATTGGTTTATGTCCCTGTAACCCACAGCCATATAATGCCTCACTGCTTATCCAACTGCACAAACCCAGTACTCTGGCAATAGTAATTCAAAATCTCTTTGCCCCATGAAATAAAGGTCATACTCAGTACACCAGAATTCAAACATGAAAGCGTGACAGGAAATGACTAACTGCACACTGAGGCCAATGTACCTTCATCTTGGATCTGCTCAGCACACAAGAATTTTGCAATTCAAACAGACATCACAGCCTATATGCAGAAAAAATAATCTGACTGCTCTAGTTGCCAGTTCTTGGGGCCTGTGCATCTCAGTGCAGATATCACTGCAAAATAATGTAATTCCACTCTATTTCTCTCACAACTCAAGCCTTATGCTGCAGTTTGCACTTTTCCTTCCCCTAGAGGCAGCTGCTTTTTAAACTGAGGATGAAGCCATTCTTATTTCTGAGGTGATAGATACATAATTTAAGTTTGCGTTTACAAAGCTTTTGTAGTTCTGAATAAAAGGTACTTATGAGATTATACCTCTGTTTTGCCCACAAAAGCAATCAAGGGGCTGCCTCAAGCAGTGGATGCAGTCCCAGTGAGCATGTTTTGTGCTCACATGCTGAAAACCAACCTGCATGGTCTGAGCCCAGTCCCTTATTCCCTGTCTCCCCAGCAAGCCTGAAAGCTCTTTTGCTTATTAAGGCTCTGCTCAGCTTCAGCTTTTTTTTCAATAAACAAAGCAACTTTGACTTCCAGTAGCAGGAAAAGACACATAACCCAGACATGCTTTATTTAATGCATGCCTATTACTTAAAGGGCAAAGTGGATGTTTTCACCAAATTTGGTCAAAATATTCCCTTTTCCGATTTGATTCTTTTTCTCCCAAACATGAGCATTTGCAGTTGGGTTTCCTGCATATAAGCAGATCTACTGATGGAGAGAGGTAACGTGCATTGAAGCCCTGGCAGTTTTGTGCCTTTCGAGGCTCTCAGAAATCAGCAGAGGGAAGAGAAAGCCAGGAAGGTGACAGGAGACTCTGCAGTGACACTCGTGCACACACTCTCTCCCACAGTCTGATCACTAACTGTGGGCCTCTCCACCTGCGCTGGCTCTTTGCCCAAGGAATAAGGACAATCTCCCTATAAAGTGCTTTTTACAGCTGCCCGTGTCCCTTGCAAGCAGAGGCAATGCCAGCCCCACAGCCCGCAGCCTGTGAGCAGCTTCTAAATTTGGGGAAGGGCTGAATCCTGGCAAAGACAAACTGTCTCATGTTACTACCCCGGGAACGGCTTGAAGGTGCTCTGAAACAAAAACTAGGATCATTTGTTGCCCGGGAGATGCTGTGTGTGCCAGCTGCAATCCTCACGAAACAAGACAGCCCTCTCTCAAGGGCAGCACAGCCGAGCCCTCGCCAGGATAGGAAACTGCAGAACGGGGACAGATGGGACGGTTGAGAAGGGAACCTCTTCTTCTAACCACTGCCTTGCCAGCACTGAAGGGAACAAGTTTCCTTCTGTGGCTGAAGACTTCTCTGCCAGGTGATCTGGTCAGCAGGTGTCATTTACTTTCACAATACAGGGCTGGTTATCTTCAAACCAGTCACACTGGCACCTTTCAAAATTACTCTTAAGTACTGCACAATTTAAATAAGATGCCATCAGCTGCAATTGTCACATATTTCACATAAAATCTCTAAGAAATAACTTCTTGCAAGTACTAAAAAGAAATCTGCAAGATGCAACACGTGCTCCTGTTTGTGTTGTGCAGAGACAGTCTTTGGTGGCACCCATGAAAGGGAAAACTGTGCCACATCCAAAAGATCACGTGGAAACAGCTATTTTAAGAGGCACAAATGCTCACAAAATGTATGAATGCCTTTATATCACGCAGCTACACATGGAGTTTCCAACATTCATGCCCCTGCCCCCTGGACATGTCTGTCTTGGAACTAGAGCTGCTGCTGACACACATGGAAAACACACGGACTGACTGTGCTTAAAAACTCAAGAGAGGAAAAACTGTTCCTTTACAGAAAAAAAAGCCCCACCTGAACAGAAGTAACAATATAAGAGAGCCCCGATCCAGGTCTGCGGCTCCTTTACAGAGCGTCATTCTCTCATTCCAATCTGAGATTTCCAAGGAAACCTACATGAAACACATCTCTCACAGGTTGAAAAGGAACCGAATGGCCAGAATTTTCACTAATGGAGGCTCCTTTCTTGGCGACTTTCAGGTAAAGACCACGAAGATCTTCTGTCTCAGCCCCTAAAGCAGCAGATAGGAAGCAATGCAGGGAAGTTGCTCCACTCGGTTCAGTGACAGGAGCAGCAGCAACCTGCACTCTGACTCGAGGGAAAGACTGCCCAAAGCTGTGTGCTCAGGCAGCCGGAGGATCAGGGGCTTCACTGCAAGGAAACATCAGCAATGCCCCCCAAACTCTCCCTCTGTTCTCTAACTGATCATAACAAACCCTCTCTCTCCATTTACAGTCTCTTTGTCCCAAACTGGCAAATCCCCTGAGACAAAAGATCAGAGCAGTTGTGTTACCTTGCATTGCTGAAGGCAATGGAGCAGCCTTCTGCCAGGGGGGCTCCCCCAGCCCTCCACCCCACCGTCAGATACAGCAGGTGCCACCAGCCAGAGACTCTCACGAGTAAATCAACATTTCACTAGCAAAAGACTCAAGTGCTTGTCCAGGAACAAAAGCAGTCACGTCATAAACTGAGGGTGACATCAGCACAGGGATTGCATTTCCTACAGGGGTTTAAATGTCATTACTTGTGACTGGAAATCGGACACTTGCAATACAAATTACTTTAAATTTTCATGAGACATAAGAATTCCAATTCCAATTTTGTGTAGACATATTTCACTTCCAAATCCTTTCTATTGCTCAATGTCATGATGACAGAAATCAAAAGAAAACATTCCTAACAGAAAGTGAAAACCTTATGAACTTACTAAATCAGGCGCTAACGAGGTAAGCAGCAGAACTCTGGATTTCCAGGGGAAAGGGTCAGCGTGACTCAAACAGGGTGATCTACTTGGGGCCCAGTTATTCAAGATCTCTGCATTGCCCTCTTCCATTCTTACTCAAAGTTCTGCTCTGTGTCTTCTAAAATTAAAACTTAAAGCTGTCACGGACCTGAAAGCTTATTTTATCAATGCAAGAGTGTTTAGTTTCCACAGAGCTGACATCCTGCCCCTCTCATCAGATTGTGGCTTCCTCAGTTCCCTAACAGCTGTCACCAGCAAAAACATTATTTACCCTCATAATACCTGCAGAGCAGGGAGTAATGTTATCTCTCTCCTGGGATTTGCACCTCAGAGGGTTCTGGCACAAGGCAAGGCCTGCAGAACTAAAAATGGAACCAAGATCCAAGTCCCATCTTTCTTCTCCTTCCAAGATGCAGCATATATCCTTGTCAGTGGAACCTGTGACCCCAACTAATGCGTGTTACAGACGTGTGTCTGGAGACTGCATAACCCGAACTCTGGGAGAAGCAGGGAAGAAGGGAGGAAGAGAAGGAAGCTGGGGACATGGTCTTTAAGGTCCCTTCCAACTCTCTAACAGACAGATACAGTGCTGTGCTGTTACAAAGTACAGCTAATCCAGACTCTGGATCTCTTGACCCACACCATGCCTTTGGTAGCTGCTCCTGCTATTTAAACTCGGGGCTTTAGCAGTGAGCAGGCTGAGCTGGCAGGTGGAATTGGAGTAGGGCAGCATCAGAGTTACATACCAGTTCAAAATGGGTTAGTTTTTAAGAAAGGAAAAAGGCACGTTTTCCTTAAATGAGGGTAGTGAGGTGATGTCAAAAGCCTGGCAGAGGTCAGCAGTTTAGGCTGGCACCTGGGCTCACAAAAGCAGTCCTTGCACTCAGGGACAGTTCAGGACCCACATTTTTTGCTGCTGTTCTTTTTTTGTCATCTTCTCATCTTGAGCAATATCCAGGAATGGTGCCATCAGGTGTGGATCTCAGAGAGGAATCTTTGTTTTGAACCATGCTGAAGGTTAGGCCTTTCAGATACACATCTTACATGATTCAATTTCTTTTGTTTCATTAGAAGAACCTTAAAAAGACATTTTTCACAAGCAGCACCAAATAAACACGGTGGTTGTGTACAACCTACAGCTGCACAGACCACAACAGAAATTACGTCTGACATATGTGAGGGAAATCTTGTGGGCTTGGACCATTCAAGAAATAAGGTTGCTTTACAGCTACAGGAACAACATATGGCCAGAATGGGCTCTAACCTGGTAATATACAGTCTGAAAATCAAATGTTAATTGTTTTTACAATTTGCATTTTATATTAAAAAATCTCCCAAAGACCTCAGGATGCAGAGCTCAGCCTGGAAAGGATTTTTATGGTTACACTGTAAATCCACTGAAAGCAGGGACCTAGAACGGAACCAGTCCATTACAGCTCAAACCCCAGTTCTGGGTTCTGCCTCAAGCAGCTGGGATTATTTCTCCAGTTCAGCAAACTCCTGTTACTGAAACCCACTCTGATATTTAAATAAACTTGGAGAAGATGCTGAGTAGTCACTCTGCTTTACAGATAACAAGATCGGAATTGTGTTATTTGATGGATTTCTAAGAGAACACTTGAAATTTGGGCAAACAAATTCAAAATATCAAGGTCATATTTACATTCCAGGGTAATAATTAAATACTTAATATCTTGTGGTTCCAGTATTCTAGGTTTTTCTATGCACTAAAATATTTAGTCATGTGAAAACCATCTGTAGCAGCTGGAAGACATTTATTTGGCCCACCAAGACTAATTAGTTTAAAAATACATCAATAAAGTGTTCCTTTTATTTCCAAAAAGCTAGCACTGCTGCTCTCAGCTCTGTTAGGGTGCTGGTGAATAATGCTTATCAATGTTCTCAACAGGAGGTATCAGATGCCAGTTTCACAAATGAACACAAATATCTGTTAATTAAAGCAAGGCTTGTACTTAGGTTAATGTTCTTCTGGACTAACCCAGGTCATTATTCACAGCATTATGAACACTTCAATCCCTATCTTTAGTCTTTCTCCTATACTCCCAAATCCACAACTCTGAAAACTGCAAACTGCTTTTAAAAATCACTGATGAAAAGAAATTTCTGTTCAGAACTGGGGTTCAGGTACCTGTGTTTAAGAATTACAAGGCATAAGTCTCCAAGCATGCCTTTTCTCTCCAAGAAGTTCCTGCATAGTCTTCATACAGCTTTTTAAAGCCAAGTAAACAAGAGGCAGAGATGAGATTGTAAAAAGGGTTGAATTTGGCTTAGTATCCACAGGAATCACTTCTCTGGCCAATAGTTTGCAAAGGGTTATTTCTTGGCTCATCATTTTTCTTTTGCTGGAAGATGCTGAGGTTTTAGCAGTTTCTGCAGAGTATGCAACAGCATTCAGCATTTGCTCAGCTAATGAGTTAAGTCATTGTAGCTCTCCGATGGCTTGAAGATTATGGGTGTAGGAAAAGGGAATGCTCAGAGAGAGGAACTCTGAGCAGTCACCACCAAACTGCGGTTAAAACAGACACCAATGACTCTATTCGGCTCCCAAACCTCAGACAGTTTCCATTTTCTCAATAACAAAGCATTTTTGTGGAATGAGGTAACAGCCTCCATCTGCCAGGTCTAAGTCTCCACTAAGATTTCTCAAGAGCATGGCTGACAAGCACTGGCCAGCAGAGACGGAGCGGCAGGAGAAGCAGGAGAGTCCCTTCTGCCTGGGCAACACAGGGACAAACTGCAACAGGACAGATGTGGAGAGGAGCCTCTGTGGCACCAGTGCACAAACTCTCCTGGGAGTTTACAAGCAGCCTTCAGTGAGCTCCAGCCAGTGCACAGCTGTAGAGTGCAAAAGGCCAAGAAAAGAGTTGAGACTTTTCATTAGGGCTGGCCAGGGACAGGCAGAAGGGAGCAGAAGACAAATGGGTGTCACAGGTTCAGCAGCTCATGTGAGTGCGTCAAGAGCACAGAGCGTGTGATTGAGAAGCGAAAACAGGTCCATAAGCACACGCTGCAAGATGCACAGTACAAAGGGGCATGCAGATGTCCTGCTCCTCAAGGATAGCACAGCCCATGGGACTGGCCACTCAAGCTGGGATACACCCTTCCACACCTGAAATGCTCAACATCTGAGGCAGAGCAGTTACAGCCCCAGAACGGAGCCTGGGAGGGGGTTTGGTTACGTTCTTGCCTTGTTTCTGAATTTGGCAGCCTGTATCTTGGCCTCTCAGTTCCAGGGATGCTGAGCACCAAGCCATTCTTTTGATTTCTGGCAGAGCCAGCTCAATTCCTCCGAAAGCAGACCTTCATTTAGATCCAGATGAAGATTCCAGCTCCTGTCAGGACCCCCTCACCCGACTCTCGCCTTCCTCTACAAGCAGCTGCTCGTCACTCGGCTCCAGGTTCAACCCCCCCTACATCTGGTTCTTCCATCTAAAGCAAAGGCAATTTTCCAGTTGGTTTTCTGATGGCCTTTGCATTCCTGTAGCACTTCCTCATGAAGTTCAGAAAACACTAATACTGACCTCCTTGTGTAATACCACCTGGGTGCCCAGCTAGACACCTGGTGAGTGGCACCTTCCTTCCCACCCAAGACAAAGCACTTCCCAAGCCCATTTTCTTCCTATGAGGAATACTGCTGTCAAATCTCAAAAATCCACGCTGCTAATACTAGCCTCCTGCAAGGTCAGCCAAAGAGGACTTCCATCAGGGATGAGCTTTGCTGGAGAAGGCTCCCTGGGGATTATCAGAATAGTACAGTCAAGCCCAGATGGCCACAATGTGCCAAGCACATTTCCTGCAAACATGGTGGCGAGGCAAAGGCCTCTGCAAATCAAAGTCCACACTGATTTCTGCCATCTGCTAAACACTGAGGACCAGGCTGAGGCCTTTGGGAAAGGTCAGGATAGTCTTACAGGCTCTGAAGATATTGCTTTTGTTCTCACTACTTGCTTCTCAATTCCTTCGTTAGAAGATACTAATCTCTTTGTAAGGCAGTTACTTGGAGCCAAGAGTTTAGATATTATTGCAAAACATATGCTTAAAAGAGACTGGAAATTATGTTGGCAGTGTTACAGAGGGGAGCAAAGCACAGCTTTGGGTCAAAACAAACAAAAAAAAAATCTAAACTAGTAAGCAATTCCCATGCGATAGTTTAGAAGAGCCAGCAAAAGCTTCTTCTAGAAAGAAAACAATACTGTGAGAACGAAGCTAACAAGAGCTGGCGCTTGGAAAAATAAAATAGCTAGTAATGAGCTAGAGTATTGCCAACAGCACATATCCAAGGGAATCTTTCTGGGAAATGGACCCAAGCCATCACGCTGGAAAGCCCTGAGGGACTAGGGACCTTGAGGCTAAAAGCTGGCAAATTGCTTCATCAGTTAAGGTTGTTCCCAATGTTTTCTACTGTGTAAAAATAATTTGTTTTAGCCTACAGGTCTCTACAGAGCAACGTGTAAATTCAGGCTGCTTCCTCTGCGTTCATTCTCAGTCCAGCTCCTCAGTCCCAGGAGTGTCCTGAGAGCACAAGACAATGAATATGTGCTCTAACTTGGCAAAGAAAACCCCCGCATTGGCAGGGGATGTCAAGGTGCTGTCTAATGACTTTTCTTCTCTTCCAACTCCTTCTCTGATTCACATTGCCATCTTCTTTGCAACTGACCTAAATAACATGTTTGGGCAGCACTGGAAGTGTTTCTGTCTCATACTTCAATAGCAGCAAGATCTCTGCATCTGGAAAGGGATTTCTCAGGGAAGTCACACCACAGGTGGATTAGCAGTGTTCTTGAGACAGGAACAGAAGCACCCCGTCTTGTCTCATCTCATCAGTGAGACTTCCTGGCTGCAGGAGAACAAAGGTTGCCCAGGAGCAGGGAAAACACATGCTGTATCTGTGCCCAAGTCCCAGCAGATCTGAACAATGTGGGCAGAGTATGCGGTTACCTCATTTCCAGGTGTGCTGTCAGCATGAGCCATGACTGGCTTGGGATGAAAGAGGCAAAGCTGTTCCTAGATCTGGACTTGTCTGCATCGTTTATTGCCCAGCAGCCATTAATCCTTTAATGCCATGTCACACTCTCAGCCTTCAGTTCCTCTCTAACCTTTTGGTCACCACTGGCCATTCCACTGCAGAAGGGGCTGAAGGACAGGGTGCAGGACTGCACTGTCCCTCCAGAGCCAAAGGCCCCAGGAAAGGGAAAGCAAAGAAAGCCACTGCAGAAGGACTTCAGTGGGTCAGCCCTCTCCAGACACACAGTAATGATGTGTGCTGGCAACATATAGGCACTTAAAGCAGCTTTATTCCCAAATAATTAAGAGACTTCTCCAGCTATTCACTGCAGCACCTTTTGTAACGCAAGTGTCCAACAGCACTGCATCACAGGAATACAGCGGCAATCCAACCCCTGTCACTCCACAGTGGCTGCACACACAGAAAGATTTTTGATCCTCTCCCAATCCCTTTACCATAAACTGAGGCACTCCCAAGAGCCATGTAGATATCTCAGCTCCTTCCACCCCCCCAGCAGACTGTTGATCTCAGTGTTACCTTACAGCAATAGCCCTCACAGGTGATGTGCTGAGTAAGTGAAAAAGTCGATTGAAAACACATTTATTGCCAACAAGGAAATGGACTGTAGGGAAACACAGGAGAGTATTCTGAAGCTGCATGGACTGCCACAGCACTTTCAGCTTTCGGGTGAGGAAGTACCTTGCAAGGCAGGCATTAGATCTTCAGCAGCCTAACAGATGCCTTTCTTATTCCAAGGATACACATAAATACAGTTCCCCTACTGCAATAGAAAGGAAGTGATACCTGATCCATACCACCTCTTTTTCAGGTAATTGAGCTTCAAAACTGAAGCAGAAAAGCTGCCAGCAAAACTTGCACATCTTTGTGCTACAGTTAGTCCATAACTAGTCTGCATCTGTTATCTCTACAGTTTTTATTAGCTCATGTTTACTTTGGCTGCACATCCAAGCAGGGTGAGAGAGAAAAATCTTGGACTCTCAACAATGGCCAAGCAGTTTAATCTGCCACTGGGGACAATGACTTGACTCCTATTGGCGTGTAGCGCTGGCAGGGTCAAGTGTAACATGTGCTGAAGGAAGCACTAGGGAAGTAGATCTGTGACTGTTCCAACAACACTGAGCATTTCCTTGAGCTATTCAGAGGTTCCTTTTCCCCTTTTGTATAGAGAAAACAGCTCCAGCTGTCCAGTCACCTGCGCTGGCTTCTCCACTCACTGGATTAATGACACTGGTGGCTGCCAAGAGCTCCAGGTTAGATACAGCACATTCCTCACAGCTCAGACATTCAAAGCTAAGTTAGGAAGCAGTCAAGATCATGTCCTTGGCATCAGCACCAGGTTGGTGCTGGAAGATAATTTATATTCCTGAACAGAACTGGCACTGGGCAGGTTGGGCATAAACATCAACAAACCCTTGTTCGGGCAATTACACCAATCAGAGGGGTCCAGAGTTAACAGTTATCCATGCTGCTGATTTAATAATATTTTTTTTGTATTTGAGAAGTTCAAAATACTTCACATTAAAGAACTCTGCAGCTTGCAAGCCTGGGACAATCTACAGTAATATATTCAGAGGCAAGTAAAAAATGAAATGAGTTAATGTTAACAGTCAGATGACCACAGGCCAAATCAAGCCAGACTGCACTTAGAAGAACATAAATTTCAGCATTTCTATTCCATTGCTATTTCGATTCTGTGTCAAGACATTTCTAAATAACTCCTGATTAACTATTAATTTAGCCCCGATACGATATGTCTTTCTGATTCCTCCCAGAGTAATATTATCCTCTTCATGGGCCCCTGGGAGTAAGGGCAGAATCATTTTTTGTAACTGTTCTCCATTTAGCAACTACCAACAGACACAACGTGGTCACTCAGCAGAGGCAGTTCTGGGGTGAAATACAGGAAGGTAAAGCCATATGGCATTCTTCAATTTCCCCTTTCCTTTCACAATCAGACCCTTGATATTTTCTTCAACAGGAAAACTGACACTCCCCCCTCCCTGTAAATTGCTGACAATTGTATTTTACACCTGGCCAAAACCAGAACAAAATGGAAGGAAGAGATGAAACAAAGACCAAGGACTTTTCTCAGCAACTACGTCTCCACAGAATGGAGCATTTTCCTTACCACCACTTCTGAGTGGACAGAGTTCAGTAACCACAGCCCAGCCTTCGTGGGAAGTGCCCCCTCCTCGCTGGCAAGTGACTGCAGGACAGTGCCTGTGGCAGCAGCTTCCAGAGTGCAGCCAGAGCCATGGGACCCACAAAACCAGCACAGCCTGTGCAGCTGGGCCCCTCTGCCTGCAACTGCCCAGCCTGCACACTCACTTCAAAAGTGACCCTAAACTCTTGGTAGTAATCTGAAGATTAAATACTACTGGTAAAGCTTCTCTGCCCCCTAACAACTAGTCTCCCTTTCCTATAAACAGCTGATATCTGGGGTTAGAGCTGTCCACCCCTTGTTTGTTTTTTGTTTTTATGGAGTAAAACATTTAAATTGATTTTGATGACATCACAGAAGCAAAACACTGTCGAGTTCTGACTTTTTCTAGTTTGGCCACAGAAATGACACCTATTTCAGCAGAAGTTGCCCAAGTCCCCTGAGGAATGAGGTGTAGCCGCTTGCACTCTGAGCAAAACTGCAAACAAGCACCTTCCTGCCAGAGCACCCGGGCACTCTGAGAACAGCCCATGCCAACCAGGGCTACTGAATACTGAACACTGGAGGAGAAACAGTTTCTTACTTGAGCAATTACAAGGAATGATGAAGCTGTTTGTCCAGTTAAGAGGTTTGGTTTTTATTGAGACCAGCCAGCCTGCAGTTTTCTGTAAACCCTTCTTTATCACACAAAATGTGAAGTAGAGCAACAAGGTTTAACTCCTGTCTCTGTCCTGAGGCTACTACTGCAACTGGGGTCTTCAAACACGGCCTCACGCAACCTGTGGGCAGCAAAAATCCCACAGATATCAACCAGGATCCCGGTGAGCCACTAACAAAGTCTTGTGCATCAGTGCGGCAATTATCATAGAAGTCCTTTCTCAGGGAAGGTGGGGGGGGAATCACTTTGAGCACTGAGAGTAATCAATTTGTTCCATCTTCCTGCTGGCATTTCAAACACCAGCCGGCCATGTAACAGCACCAGCTCAGCCACAATTAGTAACACAGGAGAAAGCATCCGACCTCACCCAGCAAGCAACAGAGCAAGTCCTGGCTGTGAACGGAATCCAGTGCTTCCAAAGTCAGTGCACTGGGAATTTTGGTCACCTGCCTGCAGAGAAGTTTTTTCTGGCTCCATCAGTGAAGGGTTCACCTCGGTCTTAAAGCTGCTAGGTCCAAAACCAGAAAAGAAGACCACTGAGCTCATAACACTGGGAAAATGATTGACCAGCAAAGGCTGCACCGTGGCACAGTTCACAGGGCTTCCTGCTAGGGAATTCTGGCTATTTCCGAACTCCGCCCTGCCTCCGCTGTGTCCCACCACTCCCTACGAACAGGTTTAAGGAGTCCTTATTCCAAAATATACCTTTTGCTGTACAGCATCCGCTATAATTAGTGACCACAACTAACCATATTGCCTATATTTTTGTCTCCTGTGCTATACCACCATTCTTAAAAGTGTACAAAATTACAGACCCACCTGGGTAAGAATGAAACTACAGCTGACAACTCTGTGCCTCTAAAGAAGTGGACAGCAAGAAAAGCAAGAGAACCATATGGTCTGCATCCTAGGAAAAGGAAAAAGGATGGCACAAAAATAAGACAGAAGTATTGGACTTCCCCTTTCCTGCTTTCCTGCCTATCAAGAAGTTAAACCACAAATTGGCAAAAGACATTAGGGAAATGTGGCAGCTTCAACACCTGGGCAGCTAGGAGAGCCACAGATTTCTAATGCTTGGTAGAGGAGTCAGAAAAGCAAAAGGATTCTCCCTGCACTCTTCCCTAGAGGCCTGTGCTGCCAGCAGGATGCTGCATCCACCAGAGCTTTGCCCTTCCCTCTGCTCCTAGAATAGGTTTTCCACTTTGGAAAGATTTCTTTATGGTTTTCAAAACTGAGAAACAGTGAACGTAGCAAATTCAGATTTAAGTACAGAGACCTCAGTATCAAATCCTGCCCTGTGAAGATAAGTATGTGCCATCCAACCCGGCATGTGCCATCCATTTGTGAGTCTGTGGAGAGAAATTCCTACCACCACACTTCACCCAGGCTAACTGGAACATGTATCCAACATCTCCAAGAGTTCTCATGAAGGAGTCAAAGTGATTAATGTAACTACAGGTTTAGAACTGGAAATGGATAAAGAGAACGTTAAAAACGGTACCTGTAAGAAAACACAATCTGAAACACAACTGTGTTGAGCAAAATAAAAATAAATTTCCAAAGATCCTGAGTTATTTTTTAATGCGAGACCCAAACTGTGACTTCCGAGTCTTTGTCTAACACACACACACACACACAAAGCAGTCTTTTCCCATAGCTACCCTGGGATTCTCTGGAAAAACAGCAACCACTAGGGATATGTTGAAAATTTTCCTGTGCTGCGTTTGAGCATTTGGTTATAATTTACTCCCGGCTCTGTTGGTTGGGTAAAGTCTCAGCGCTCTCTTCATAGAACACACCTCAAGCTCTCAACTTCAATCTGGGAAAGGGGCATGGCCCGAAGACTTTGGTTTTTCCCTTTTGGAAGTCGGTGTGAGCGGGGCAGCCCGGAGCGGAGCTCTCCGTGCCGGTACCACCACCATTCCCGGGGGATGCCGCGACCCCAGGGCGGCACGGGGGACACGGCGATTTTCCTTCAGCCCCCCGGAGCAGCCCCGCCCGACCCCCCCGGGCCTGTGGGGCCACAGCGGGCGGCGGCTCCCGCTCCCGGCCCCAGCCCCGGCCCCAGCCCCGGCCCCGGCCCCGGCCCCGGCCCACCTGGTGGCTGTCCCGGGGCCGCGGTCCCGCTCCGTGCGCCCTGGCGATGGACAGGCTAAGCTGGGCTCGGCTGGCCTCGACTCAGCGCTGCCGCCCAGCCCCGAGGGCGGAGCCCGGCCCGGGGCGGGGCCGGGAGCGGCCCAACCGGTGCCCGCCCCGCACAACGCTGGGGCGGCGGGAGGCGATGCCTCGCCACGACCGGGGGCGAGCGGAGCGGTCCCGCCCGCCCGGCAACGGGATGAGCCCCGTCCTGAGGCGCCTCCCGTGGGCAGGACCGGGAGCTCCGAGGGAGGGCAGCGCCCGCTCCCGCCGCTGCCGACGGGCCGGGCCGGGCCGGGCCGGGCCGGGCCCTGGGGAGCTCTGGAGGGCGGCGGGACCCGCCCGCGCGGGGTCCCCGCGGGGCCGCGCTCGGGGCCGCGCGCGCGCTCCCGCCGTCGCCACGGCGACAGCGCCGCCTGGCGGGGCTGCGCGCGCCGCCTCCGGCCCCTGAGCCCAGGCCCCGCCCGTTCCGGCGCGCGCGGCCCGCGTGTCCCCGCGCGGCCCTGAGAGCGGGAGCGACCCCCGGGCCGGGCCCTCGGAGCCGCCGAAGCCATGTCGGCCGCCTTCAGGAAAGCCGCCAAGGCGCGGCAGCGCCCGCACCGCGAGCGGGCCCAGGTCAGTGCGCCGGGCCGGGCTGGGCCGGGCCCCGTGCGCGCCGCCCGCGCTCTCGGCCCCCTCACGCTCCCCGGCCCCCCTCACGCTCCCCTCTTTCCGTAGCCCGCCGCTCGGACGAAGCTGGGCTTGCTGGAGAAGAAAAAGGACTACCGGCTCCGCGCGCAGTGAGTGCGGCCGCTCCGGGCCCCGAGCCGTTCCCTGCCCTGTCTCCGAGCTCGGACCATCGCTGGGAAGGACTCAGCCCCTCACCGGGGCTGTGAACACCGAGAAACTGCTGAACAACTGATTGCTGTTTTTTTTCTCCCCAGTGACTACCACAAGAAGCAGAATGCTCTCAGAGCGCTGCAGAAGAAAGCTCTGGACAAGAACCCTGATGAGTTCTACTTCAAAATGATACGTGCAGAGCTCAAAGTGAGAAGCTCCACTGCCTTCAATGCTCTGTTGCTCTAAGTAACATTTTCCCCCCTGTCTTGTTTTGATTTTAATTTATGAATTAGGAGGTAAATTAGCAAAATTGGTTTGGTGCCTGTGGAAGGCTTTGAAGAAAATGAGGGGCAAAGGCCAAAGAAGTTCTGCTGTTGTTATCAGGCCTCAGCAGTGCACTCCGGATGGATGGGCTGTCGGTAAGTGCTGTATGTGTCTGGTTGTAGGATGGAGTCCATGTAATAAAGCAGCCAAAGGATGAAGTGACCCCGGAGCAGGTGAAGTTGATGAGGACGCAGGATATTAAATACGTAGAAATGAAAAGAGTGGCAGAAGCCAAGGTAATACCTCACTTTTTGGTGTTTTCTAGTTTCCTCAGAATTGTTTTTTGCAGCGTTGTTCTTGTCGTTGTTGCTGGTTATTGCGTTTGTTTAGTGAAATCTGATTTGTACAATACTGGAAAGGACAATGGAAATGTCAGTGAAGTGCTAGATACAGAATCTAAAGGTGTGATGAATATCAAAAATGACACCTGCATTACTATAAAATATGATCATTTTAATGTAAATTTCAGACATTAAACATGTACCCCTGCTTTACATGTTCGTAAGGAAATCATAGAATTGCTGAGGTTGAAAAAGCCCTTTCAGATCATCAGGTCCAACTGTTCACCCAGCACTGCCGTGGTCACCACTAGCCTGTGTCGCCAGGTGCCACAGCCACATGATTTTTGAACCCTTCCAGGGATGGTGATTCCACCATTTTCCTGGACAGCCTGTTACACTGCTTGACCATCGTTTCAGAGTAGAAATTTTCCCTGAAAATACCCAACCTGAACCTCCCTGGCACAGCTTGAGGCGGTTTACTCTTGTCCTGTCACTTGTTACCTGAGAGAAGTGACCGACCTCCACCTGGCCCCACCCTTCTGCTAGGAAATTATAGAGAGTGAGAGGGTCTCCCAGTTGAGGAGAATAATCTCAGGTGGGTTGTTGGAATATGGTAGGCGGGCAATCCATGGAAATACAGTCCTCTTCTGAGAGCCTTGTGTACTCTGATGTTGATGTACAAATCAGAATCAACTTGTCACTGCAGACAAAAAATCAAAGCAAGCCAGCTTTGGACTTGCCTTCATGCTTTTTCTGGTGGTTACATGGCAATCGTTCCCTTTTGCCATACAGAATGCTCCATTTTGCAGTTGGATGTGTGAATTTTGACTGGGTAACAGCAGGAATCGCTGTGACCCTCTGCCTGCAAAGGTCGTGAAGACATGTCATAAATATAGATCAGATGTGTTTTTAAAGATGAAAAAGGAAGGAGAAGTTCAAGTGTGTGTAGCCTCGAGGAACAGACAGAAATGTCCTCGGGGGAGACGTGATTTTACTCGCTCCGAATTCGGCCAAACTTGGGCTTTTCGCAGAAAATCGAGCGGCTGAAGGCAGAGCTCCACCTGCTGGACGCGGCGGGAAGCGCCCCGGCCCGGCACCTCTTCTTCGTGGACACTGAGCGCGAAGGTGAGGCTTGAACGGGGCTGACAGAGAACTAGTTCTGTCACGTGTTATTGTGTGCTGTCATAAAAAGAGACTTTCTTTTCCCCCAGGAGTAAGAATTCAGGTGCTCTAGAAATCCCTTTTGGTTAGTAGCTGAGATGTCAGTTCTGCAGTAGTCATTTTGCTGGGGGTCTTGTAGCTGACTGTAGCGATATGTATGGAAGTTTTGCTGAGCAAAGGAGTCCATGGGAGTATATTCTTAGGGTTTTTTTCCTTTTATTTATAGTTCAGGAGTTTGATATTGCCACTCAGCTGGACACTGTTCCCGAACTCGTAGACAGAGTGTACAACCGACCAACCATTGCAACGCTGCAGAGAGAGACACTAAAGGGAGCTACTGATCCTGCCCACCTAAAGGTACTGCCACTGTTTGTATTACAGAGCTCTTCTTGTTTTCCATCTCATATAAAAAGTACTACAGAGGATTCATTGCACTGTTGTGGAGGAGAACAAAATTGTTCTGTTGTCTTAAACTTTTATTGGTGATACAAGGCAGTAGTGGATGTCACTTAATCACCAAGTGCCTGGAGGCTGCAGTCAGATCTGGACTGACGAGGAGAACTCTTTCAGTGCATTCTAGTCCATGGTGGGTTATATATCACAAGTTGTGATGTACAGGCTGGAACAGAGTGGTGTGGGTCTGATGAGGCAGTTTTAAGTGTCATTTTTTTTTCAGCATTCACTGTTGAGTCTTCCATCCTACCATCACAAAACCCTTGTACACCTGAATAGGTATTTGAAGAAGCTTATTCCAACACAGATATTTCTATTGCTGGGTTTCTGATCTTACGGTATTTTTCAGTTCGGTTCGGAGCCCAAAGTGACTTGAGATTAGTCTGCCCCCTTTCCTTCTTAAAGCCATTTAAGCTGTAGTCTCACTTCCTCCTTTTCCTAATTTGAATTGTTTCATGATTTTTTCAGCATTAATTGGTTATGCAATCAGCTTTGCTACTGTATCACAGTATCACAGTAGTTTTGTCCTGGAAGTAGCTACACAGCTTTAAGGCTGCAGATACTGTTCAGTTAGTTCAGATCTATTGGACAGTCTGAGTATAAGTTGGTGTAAGGTAAAAATAGTTGTCTTAAAATTGCCAACTGGTAAATTTGTAACCTGTTTTTTCTGACTCAGATGTCAAATAACAAACACCCTGTGGTCCCTTTCCTCCTGCCAGCTGTTTCAGTTTGGCTTGTAACTAAAGCAGTTGGACAAGTCATAGACTGACAAGTTTTCTCTTCTAAATGTCTGAGTCATATTTTAAGCATGTTGGGATCTGTTCTCCTGAATTTAATTACTTAAATCACACCTGCAGTAATATGATTTCTGTGCTGGGAAAGCCATCCACTCTCGTTAGGCAAACGTGACCCAACAAGTTGCATTTTGAGGGGCCTCTGCAGTCTCTAAGCACTTCAGGAATTGGTCTCTGGTCTGACCTTATTTTTTTCCCCCTCCTGTGGATAAAGTGGTTTTAATTAGGAAGTTTAATGTTCTCATGTGCTCAACATTGAAATTCAGAAGATTTAGACCATCTCTGTCTTAAAACAGTTTTGGTTTTTTTTCCTGCAGAAATTAGCCCAGCAGAGGAAGAACCAGTATGACCTCCTGAGGCAGCGCATCGAGAGAGAGAAGGCCATGTTTGTCATCACACAGAAAATCCAGACACGGAAAGATCTCCTGGTGAGGGATTTGGTTCTGATTCTGCAAATCTGTTAAGGTCATTGGGGCTGGTATTGTATATGTTGTTGTGTATATATATGTGTGTGTTGTATATGTTTCTTCATTCTGGTTTTATAGTGACACTTCCAGAGAACTTCTAAAGATAAGTAATCCTCTTTTAGTATGGAAAAAGCAAGGAGATGAAGCATTACAGTAAATTATGTCTGCTACTCCAAGTCTCACCTTGTGAGCAAGGACAAAGACTCAACTGTGAAATTGTGCTCACAAGTAATTTCTCAAGCACTAAATGAATACTTTCAGGAGTCAGAGGCAAGGAACCATTTCTGTAGGTTACAAGAAACTCTTAAAAATCCAAATGACAACAAAAATTACTTGTCTCAATCGGAAACTCCTTTTCACTGGTGCTTTTGAGCAAACCAGACTGTGCCTGACAGCCTGAAGAGGAAAAGAGCAGATGAAATTTTAATTCCCTCCTAAACAGTTCAAAGTGACCATTTTTCACTAATGGTCAGACCCAGACAGGGATTGATTTATATGAGAGTGGGTGGGGTGTTTTTCTTCTTGCATGCCAGCAAATATTTGTTCTTTTTTCCAGGACAAAACTCATAAAGTAAAGGTGAAAAAAGAAACAACAACTGGTCCAGCTATTTACAAATTCAAGTTTCAGCGGAAGCGTTAGCCATTCCATTGAATAATTGTTACAGTCTTTGCTCAGAAAGGAGGGGGCTTCTCCCTTGCAGGAGGGCTGGTGCCAGCTTGCTTTTCTCTGCAGCCCAGCAGTTTGTTCAAACAAATTACTGTGGGCCTGTGGTAGCCATAATGTGTTATGTCTAACTAATTAATAAATCAGAGCTTGTTCTCTTGGTATTTATGGCGGTGATCCACGAGAGGTGTGAGTGTCCTGGCAAGATGCACCATAAACAATCTGTGACCAGTCAAGGCCGGAGTGGAGCACAGGGGAGGTGGGTTGGGCACAGCCCAGGGACAGGGAAGGTGCTTTGGGATTGTCAGCATCAGCTCTGGGGGTGACCACGACCTGTCCAAACCCGTGAGAGTTCAGATCAGCTTTTTCAGCTGTCTTTTTCATGCGAGTTAAAGGTGAATCACCCTCTAGTCACTCCCCCAATATTCCCCAATCCCTCTCGTTCTCCCACTACTCCGCTGTGTGCAGTTCCTGTGCTGTGCATCCAGAGTTGCCTCAGTTCAAAAAAATACCAAAATTCTGTGTAGGGAGAGACAGTGCAGCAGCCAAGTGTGGGACAAGGGTTTGCCCCCTGCATTTTCTTTGTGCCAGCTAGAGTGCCAGGGATGAAGGGGGATGTGCAGACACATCCTGAGTGTCCTGGAGTGGCCCAGGCATGGCCAGAGAGCCTCAGCGTGAGCATTCCTTTTTTTGCCTCTCTCCGCTGTCATTGCCAGCAAGAAGTACGTGGTCTGGAAGGGGGTAAGAAGAAAAAGATGCACTTCTTAGGTCCTTCCCACATCAGAGCTTTCCCAGCTTCTCAGCAACGAAATGTGATGTTTTTACGTGCTTGAATGCAGCTTCAGACAGTCCTGCTATTGCAAAGATTTCCAAGTTGCCAACAACCGTGGGGTGAATTTTCCCAGGGAAGCATCCAGGGACTCTGCAGAACCTAGAGCATGCAGGTTCTGTAACAGCTGTAAACCGCCGGCCGATCGGGGAGGGAAAACAAACACCGGCAGGGGAGAACGGTTCACCTCCTCCTTGCGCTCGGGAACACACAAAGGGCCGAACGCCGCGGAGCTTTTCCCGGGAAAAGCGAAAAGCGCCGGGAACGGCGGGAGGCGCTGGTCGGGCTCGGCCAGCAGGGGGCGCCAACGCCCCGCGGCGGGACCCGCGGGCTCGGGCTGAGGGGAGCGGGGCCGGGCCCGCCGAGCCCCCCGACCCTCCGCGGGGCTTCGGCACCTTTTAGTCCTTCTAAAGCGCACCTCGGGGTCCCCGCCGCACCGGCTGCTGTCTGTGAAGGGAAACGTCTTTGAGACTGAGTTTAAACGGATAAATACTTGATCATTGTCCTTGAGTAATTTTACCTGCATCCAGAGCCTTACTGGAAAGGATGGGAGAGAAAAACACCAATTCCTCTGGGAGACTCTGAAGGAATCACTGTGGCATGGATCGAAAAGCAACAGCCTGGCCAGGCCCAGGGTTTGCCTGATGTGAAAAGTGCTTTATGAGCCGCTGCCCCACTCAGAGCGAGTGCTGGGATGGGTGCAAGTTGCCCAATCCCTGGAAGAGAGGCGTCTCTCCCCATAAGGAGTGAGGTTCTGTGGGATGCAGTGGGCAGCTGTGAGGCTTTGTGCAGTCACTGGTCAAGGGCCACACTGCTCATCCTGGGGGTAGTGGTGTCCACTGAGCTCCCAACAGGACACGCAGCCTTGTGTTCACTGTATGGGCCCTTGGGAGCAAAAATGGTGCCTGCTCCAAGTTACTTTTCCCTGGGAAGCCACAAATGTCTTAACACAGGGAAACCAGAGCACTGTTATGTCTGTGGTGTCACACTGAGCAGGCTTCTTGCTGGACCCTGACTGCCAAAGCCTGGGTACAAATCCCATGGGCTGTGGAGCAGTTTATCACCTTGTGGCCACAACAGACTGCAAGGAGGTGCCTGCTCTCATGCACAAACATGTTTTACCTACTCCTGCCTGCAATGGTGAAAGATTTGGTGGGTGCTGATCTCTGAACTTCTGCCTTAGCAGACAGGGCTGATTCACACCTGCTGCCTTGCAGAGCTCCCAATGGCATCCAGGAAAAAAATACACCTCAAAGACTTTGCTCTTGGTTTGACTCCCAAAACCTTTAGCTTGGTTTCCTCATCCTAAACCACTGCAATGTTTCTGCAAGGGTCTGGAAAGAGCCAATACCTTATAACTGAACCAAACACCCAGCCCACTTGGCCACAGTGCAGGATTTGAAGTGAGACATCGATGGGATCTGCCGTCCTCTAGTTGGGCCCTCATGGGGATGGCCCGAGAAACTGCCTACAGCTATTTTTTGTTTGTGTTGATTATAGCATCAAAGGCTGAACCAACAGGTTCTCTAGCAAGGAGATTCCTTGCAGCTTGAAAGATACAGATATCAAAATACCCCACAGATTCACAGCTCAGGTTTCAGGTGACTCAGAATGATATTGTGCTGTATAATAATGTCATGTAATTCCTTGTTCAAACTGAAGAACTCAATTGATAATGACTGTCTATAAAAGTTAATAGCAGACTGTATTAAAACGCTTGCAGGATTATCTCTAGGCAGCTGCAACGATATATTTTACTAGCAGGAGAACCATCACCAGCCCTTAGGCTTCTCAGGTGGTTTCCTGTAGGCCTCATGTTCTGAGCCTGAACCAGGCTAGAGGGCACAGTGGGATCCCTGGGGCACAGCAACAGAAGCTGACGTGCCTAGGGAGGCTCAGAAGCCCCCCCGGACAGCCACTGCAGGGTCTGCATCAATGGCCATGCGCTGTGGCAGCCAGAAGGACTCACGGAGTCTCTGGAGGCCCCCATGCCCTGTTCTTTCAGCAGAGGAGGCTCTGATCCCACCCATCCCACCACTCGCAGGTGCTGCATTGCGTGTTATCTTCCACTCACCACGAGCCCATCGGCTCCCACTCGCCCTCTGGATGCTGCTGTTCTGGGGTCACCAGGGGGGTGGTGGTGTCCAGCTGCAGGACTGGCTGCCTGGGCCCTGCTGTCACTAGGACCCTACAGTCAGGTTCAGCTGAGGTGTCTTGCCCAAGGGCACCAAGGAGAAAAGGGTGGTGGAGTTCCTCCACTTAAGCCTTAGCAGCTTCACAGCAGGGAGTTGAAAGAGCAGGATGTAAATCAGGAATGACTAATTGCTGCTCAGCATGGCTGCCCTAAACCTCTCTGTTCCATGGGCTCCTTGGCCACCTGGACTTTTCCCCACCCAGTGAGGAGCAGCGTGGGAGCTGTAAACGTCTGAAGCCTGGGCAGAGGGTACTGTCCCCATTCCTGCTGCCAGATGCTTGGACACAGCCATTCAGTTCCCTTCAAACAGAATGTTCCTGCCCAAATTCCGTTACAGAAGGTTTCAAATAAATAAATATCTGCTGCTGCCTCTGTTGGCAGATGCCAGGCATCAAGAGTGGACTCAATGCTGGGCAAGGTGAAAGAAACAAATATTTGTTTTGTTGTCTCACAGTTCTATACCTGAAGCCGTTAGCGCCTTGAGAGAACCCAGGTGAGCAGCAGTGCTTCGAGCAGGCAGGAGCCCATTACTTAGAGAAACATATTCCCAGGATGTCCCTGGCTTGGCAGACCTAGAGACTGCAATAGTGAGATAGTGCATATAGATCATCATTTACCAAAGCACAACCCCTGATGCACCTTTCTAGGGAAGCACTAATTTATTATGCATTGTCATTAGCTGCAGCAGGGCCTTCATTAGAGCTAGAGTTAAGGTCTGTTTTGGCTGCCTCATCAGCATCAGTGAACTGCGTCCCTGCGAGGTTTGATACAATTTAATTAACCTAATTAAAAGCTCTGATTGCAGAGATGATTGGGGTAGAGCCAGCAGCAACTGCATATTTATAACGAGCTGGAAGGTGTGGGACTGGAGCCAAATGATATGCATCTCTAATGAGCTGGTGCTATTGAAGTGTGGATTTGGAACACTAACATTTATTTTTGGCAACAATGGCCAGTTTATCTTCATGATAGAAACGATCATGGATTGATTGGATGTAGCAGGGAGCTCAGCACTGTGCTCCCTGGGCTTCTCCAGACCAGTGGCAGCCTCACACAAGAACCCACAGCCCACCTACTCCCCACCAATACCCCCCGCAGGCAGACACAGCCCTCCCCAGCTCAGGCCATTGCACCTCTCACACAGAGCCCTGCAAGGGGCACAGCACACACGCACACCCTGGCAGTCCTGGATAAGCCCTGGAAGATGCCAGCAGGTTTCCCTTCCCCAGCCACCACCTCCTCCAGCTCTCCCATTCCACCTCCACCCTTGCCCAGCCCTCCTGCCTCACAGCCAGGCTGGGCTGTGAGAGAGAACCCACCTCCATTACTCCTCCAGGCATCAAATACTCCATGCCCTGATCTCCTGCTGAGCACCAGGCACCAGTGCCCAGATAACACGAAGCAGCCCAGAGCAGAGATCTGCCTGTGCCCCAGCACTGGGGCTTCGGGGCTGCTGCTGCCTGGGCTGGTGAGCAGCAGCACCTGCCCACAGCATACCCACCACAGTCAGAACCTCCTCCTCTCCTGTTTAGGAACAGAGAGGCCATCAGCCCCTCACAGCCCTGCGCTCTGCAGGGGTGCTGTGGCAGAACAGGAGGAGTCCTGGCAGTCCAGGTCAGGGGAATCCTCATTTCTGTGCTGCAGCAGCTGCCATCTCAGTAGTGCCCCTTCTCCCTCCATATTTAAAGGCTACAGGGTGCTGTGGGTAGCTGGGGCAGTGGGATGTCCCAGGCATCCTCAGCAGCCAAGGAACAGCAGCAAGTCTGCCACGTCACTTGGAAAATTTGATCCATGTTAATTATGCTGAAAAAAGCTCTTCTGATAGCGAGTATGAAATGGAAGCGTAGATAATACTCATCTCTGAGTGCCATTAATCTTTAAAACTGGAACAATAAGTGAAAACACTGCAGGGCATATGAAGCAAGGTGTGATTCACATCTGCTCCTCCATGGCTGCTGCCTGATTTATTGGCACAAGGCAACTTTCCTGCACTGTTTCAACAGAGCTGCATTACATAACACCATGGGCTGCTTTGTTTTGCTTGCCTTTCCAATCCAAGTATCTCCTCAGAGTTTTTAATGATCTGCTATCCTTTCCTGGGACAGCTTGGGAGCAGAGGAGTTGAGTCCCCTAAAGCCATGACTCTCTCACACGTCTTGGTCTCTCCAGAGATGGCTCTTTCTGCTTGGCCATGATACCTGCCGTGGCAGCAGGGACGCAGTTCTGGGTGCACTGGTGGAGCAGGGCAGGAGGGGCTCCCAGGGCCCAGGCTGCTCTGTGCCCCATGGACAGGGGAATGGGGCTCCCTTTTCATCCCTGCTGGGGCAGGTGCTTGGTGGTGCCCCGCTCAGAAGAACCTGGGGTACGTGTCCTCTCCCTGCACTGCACAGATACTCTCTCTCTAAGCTGGAGCTCTCCAGGCCCTCTGCCACTCAGACATGCACCTCTATCTCACCTTTGATGCCTTTCATTTTCAAATAGCTCTCTCTGGGATTTACTTTCTTTTATTTAAATTGTGGATTTGCTAAAATGACCTTTTAGCTGACTCTGAGGAGAGGTGGGCAGCTGCTTCCCACTGCAGTCCCAGGAAGACTGCTGACCCTGTGGCTTTGAACAAGTTCAAAGCATCGCTTGCCTTTTGACCGTATCCCTCAATAGTGCCTTTGCATGGATTTTTCTCCCACACTCCTGAAAAGACATCATCAGAGACATTTCCCCTCTTGGGCTCTTTAATATTTACAATGACTTTGTGAATAGATAATATATTCCACCTTTATTTTAGACTTTTAAAAGCACATGCTCCTTGTGCAGTTGGAGGAAGCAGTGGCCGGCTGTCTTGGAGGGCTGGGAGGACAAACAGATCTGAGGGGGATGCAGATTGCTCTGAACTGTGTCTGTGCCTGCAGCTCCTGGCAGCATCCTGGGGCAGCCGCAGACCTGGGGTGGCCCAGCCGAGTCCCTTGTCTCCTGCCGCAAAAGTCCTTAAAACCTTCCTCCCAGTACTGACTCACCCCGAAGCTGATCATCTTGTTAGCTGGAAGACAATCCAAATGCAAAACAAAATGCTTCTAAAAACTGCCCCACAGATTGCCAAGTGTCTTATAAAGCCTGGCCATGGGCTTAACTATATCAAAATCATATGGATGCTTTTTGTCAAAATTGTTCTAAACCAGGAAGGCAGCAAGCAGCTTACAACCCAGAAGTGTCATAGATGTACTCATGAATGCTTGTCCATGATTTTGTTTATTCCAGGCTGCAAGTCCAGGAGGGACTGTCAGATCCTGTGTTCTGATTGCCTGCATGCTGCCATCCACTGCACTTCACTCAGAGAGCCAAGGCCAAGTTCAGCAGCTCTAGCTGGGTTTTGGCATGTCAGTCCTGGGGAGGCTGAGCCACAGCAGCCTCAGCAAGGAGGCTCCCCCCCGCCCAGGGCCTCCTGATGGCAGAGAAGTGCTGAGGGGAAAGATTTCTGGGTATTCCCGAGAGACAAGTTGTGACCCCTGGGGCAGAGGAAGTCAAGACCTCTGTGGTCATTGGCATTTTCACTTGGACATAAACTTCTTCCTTGCCTCAAACCTGGAGAACATATAAACTACAGACACATGTGAATAAAGCAGAGCAAGAAATGTCAGTGGAGGTTTCAGGGCACCTGTGCCTCACTCTGTGTTGGGTGAGAGGCCCCAGGGCAAAGTGCAACCTCCTGCCACAACAAAACACATCAGGCCAAATGTTCTTTAGGGCAACAATCCTTCTTCACCTTCAGACATGACAGGACTGGTGCTGATGCTGAGGCTCAGGGACTGTCCTCAGGGTGAGGCCAGGCTGGGGGTTGGCTGGCCTGAGGTAGCTGCTGAGGTGGGCCAGCCATGGTAAGGCTGATGAGGCACACAGCTGTGCAGATGGGCACATTTTTTCAGTCCGTATTGCCCTAACAAACAAATGTCCAGGATGCAGACAATAATGTTTTTATGAGACTCTAAATTCTAAACTCAAACGCTCTTTGTAGTGGACTAATAGCCAACACGTGGCCCTCCGTCTCATGTTGAACTTTTGTGGTCCTACAGGGATAGAAAAGGCCCTGGTAAGCATTTACACTGGGCACTTTGTTCTCACAGATTTGTAGAGCAAAGAGAATAATGTATTGAGACTCTCATCCCGTGCCAGTTTGGCTTCATTTGTCCTTCTGAACTTGCCCTGAGAGATAATGTTTCCTTCTAATCTGCTGCCGTCCACCTACAGCAGGGACCTAGTGAATAATTCTCCCAAACAAGCCTTTATTCTTAAAACTCTGCCTGGCCCTAACCCTTTCTCCCCCTTACAGAGTAATTGTTGTGTTCATTACATGCTAATAGCCCGCGCTGTGTTCCAGCCCACACTGGCTGTGGCCACACAAATGGGGCTCAGGCTGTGCTGCTTTCAGATAATGCTGCTCTTTTGGTGTTATTTGAAGGAATGTGCCAGGCCTCTGAGCACCAGGCATGCTCGCTCCCAGCCCGCCCGCCTCAGAGCAGAGCTGGCTTCGCAAAAACCAGCACATCCTCCGAGGAGTGAGGCTTTTCTTTCCACACATGATAATAAATGACTGTTATCCTCCTATGGGAAGAAGACACACGGAAGAGGAAACAAGACTCTGCTTAATGAGACAAATATTTTCTATTCTTTTCTGTTCAGGTGCTTATGTCACCCTTTCACAATGATATTTTCATAAGCCTTTGTAAGCTCTACAAATTGCCCTTTATATCTGCAGGAGAAGGGAAGCTCCAGGGGATGAGCAATGTACACACTGAATGCACAAGAAACCCATTATCTAGCATGCTCCTGGAAATCACTCTAGGGATATCTGGAATGGGTGTCCCTCTGAAAATACCCAAGGGAGAGATATTAGTAATATTAGCACTGCCTTCATGGTGTCTTTCAACGGGACAAAGCTAAACTGAGGTCAGACCCCGTGGTCAGGCACTGACAGGCAGCTTTGTTCCTTTGTTCCTAACCCTGCTCCTGAGCTTAGGAAATGGCCAAGGGTCACGCTCTGATACCTCCCAGAAGGCTGCAGAGAGGAAAACCTTCAGTTTGTGCTGGCCTAAACCTTGGAGTTGGCTGACACAGTGTTCTTGTGCAAAGGAAAGGCTGTAGCAACTGTTACTTGCTGCCAAGTGATGGGTTCATTCCAACTGACACCTGCATTGCATGTGGGTGTCACAGGGTCCGTGCCAGCACTCAGGTGTGGGACACGGAGCAGGGTGAGCACCTGCAGGTGTGTGTGAGCACATACGTGTGCACGCAAGTGTGTTTAGGAGCGTGCATGTGCAGGTATGTGTGCTGAATGCAATCTGTGTGGGCTGGTCCCAAACTAGTCCATGCATGGCAAGGGGGTTTCTCTCCAGGAAATGTAAGAAAAAAACCCTCATATGCAGATTCACACATGAGCGTGTATATGCAAAACCAGGCAAGTGTCTGCTGTACATATTTACCCCTAGTGGGGGGACAAACCCCTTACAGCTCAAAACAGTAGAAAGCCCAAAAAGGCACTGAGAGAGGCTCAGCTTCCCTGGCTTGTGCTCAGGGCTATGTGCCACAGCCCCTGCACAGCCAGTCCCTGCCCCCAGCTTTTCCTCCCCCATCCCCACAGCTCAGACCCTGCCCTGTTCCCAGGACTCTTGAGCTCACAGCTGCCCAGCCAGAGTGCAGTACTCTCGCGTAGGACAGCGTGTTCTGAGAGAGCAGGAGCTCAGAAAACCTGAGCAGGAACGGCAGTGTATCATGAGCCTGGGCTCCTGCCAAATTCCTCTGCACCCACTGCCTCTATTAAATACGTCAATCATTTCTTGGCAATCCAACCCCCGGAGAAGAGTTGAGAGGCAACTTCAGACAGTTCAGCTGCTTTCATTAAAAGGTGAAAAATACATGCTGAGCAGGATCTGGGAGTGGGGCTGAGCTCTGCGCAGAGAGCAGGGCTGCCGAAGCCTCTCTGCTGGGGAACAAAAAGTGGCAGCAAACCACAGACCTTCCCATGGCAACAGGCTTTGTCAGCCTGTGAAATGCCCCCAATGGCTACTGTTCAAGGACAGTCATAGACCCTCATGTGTGGGTCTCGATCTTGTTGGGTGCCTGGGAAAGGAAAGGGAGAGCGCCAAGGTGCAGGGGATGTGGCAGTGGCCTGCATGGCCATCCTGGTGCAGGTGGCCAGGGACTGGGGTGATCATCTGGCACAGCTGGGACAGCAGCCACTTGGCAGAAGGTGCTGCCTGCAGCCCAGCCACCAGCTACTGCCAGTCAGCACAGGGGTGGAGGGGAACCGGCACCTTTCTCTGGAGCTGAATGCTGGGGACAGGCCACGGTGTTTGGCTCCCCAGCCTGGACCAGCTGCAGTGGCCGTGGTGCTGGGCAGGAGGTGCCCTCAGTGTGGGCTGCCACCACAGGGCCAGCAGTGCTGCCACTGGGGAGCAGCGGGGCTCTTGGGAACAGAACAGGAAAGTCCAGGTGACTCAAATATTCCTGGCACAGGGCACAGCTGGTGCCAGTTGAGCACAGTGAGAGAGAGGGAGAAAAATGGGCAGAGGACCCGCTGGAGGAGATTAGGCAGAGAGCCGTGGAGCTCAAGAGTGGGGACGAGGGGCCTGGGAATGCTGTCAAAAGTGGTCATGGGGGGTCACTGGAGGAAGACCAGGAGGGGGCCAGGCCACCAGGTGATGGTGGATCCAGGGATGTGAGATCAGGAGCCACACTGTGCACGGACACCAGTGTCCTGAGAAGCTTACCCTTTGCCAGGAACTGCTCTGCTTGGGCCACTGTGTCTGGTTGGCCATGTCCCTGGGGCTCCTGAGAGCCACTGCCTGTCTGCACCGCTCCCACAGAGGCAGCTCTGGTCTCCTTGCCTGCTGCTCCACTCCTTCCCTTTGCTTTTGCCTTTGTCTCCTCACGTAATTGCTTTGACCTTCATTCCAGGGGCTCACTGATGGATGCTGGTGCCCATGGCCTGAAATATGGCTTTTCTTCCCCAGGTGGTGGCTTGCACCAGCTCCTGAAGGACTGTTCTGCTTCAAGTTAAACAGATGGGCCAAAACCTCTTGGGCTCCTCATGCCTCGGTTCAGGGCAGGATGCGACCTGCTCCTACCCCTTGGAGCTGTGCTTAGGGGAAAAGCTGTGACCACATTATGGTGCCCAGGCCATCCTGGCAGGCTTTGCCAGTCCCTGGAGCAGCCCTGCCCTCCTGCCCAGGCTCCACCAGCCATGCCTGCTCCACCAGTACCCACCTCCGCTGCCTCCTCTGCATTGGAGAGAAGGGGGCTGTGGATTGGTCTGGGGGATCATTCCCCCATGATTAGCAGAAGGGCCGGTGGCAGGTGGAGCGTGCCGTGCCCTCCATGCCCTCCATGCCCTCTCAATGGGGCTTTCTCCCTGGGTTTCTCTACATCCAGGTGTCAGCAGCCAGGGGAGAGCACTAGTTCTCTGAGCTGGTGACAGAGAGGTGTGAACAGCAGTGATTCCCCCAGGAGTCCCAGCACCCTTGTCTCCCCTCACAGAAGGCCTTGCCTCATGGTGCCAGGGCCCAGCAGGGGCCCTGTCCCATCTCTCTGGCCCTTCTCTGCTTGGTGCTCTGCCTCAGCCAAGTGCTTAGCCGAAGGCAGCCCGGGGCGAGCACAGCCTGGGAACGGTCCTCTCTCCTGTCCTGCTGGGTGTTTTGGGAGGGAAGGGATGCAGTGCCCGAGGCAGCAGGGTGGGTGCAGCAGGAAGTCGGGCTTGCCGAGCTGGGTGTGTAGCATGTGGGGATGCTTGTCTGGGCTCCCAAAGCATTTTCCAAACGCTTTAATTATAGTGATTTATATGGCAAAAGTGTGGGGGCGAGAGCTTGGGAAAGGCATTAGCAGGTTTGTTCTGAGGGCTCTAATCAGAGGTAGGCGATGGGAGAGGGAGGGTAGAGCACTGGGGCTGTACCTTGAACTGTAGCGTCAGGACAGGTCTGAAGGATGCAAAACCTCCCAGCTGTGCCAGGGATGTGCTGAGGGCATCCCTGAGGCCTTAGTGGGTTATGTGCTCCTCCAGGAACAACCCCGGCATCAGGAGTACCACCAGATGTCCTGTGCCTGTCCCCTGTGCCGCTCCCGAGCCCAGGTCTGTGGCACCAGGGCATCCTGCCCCCCCGCCTGCCGGGCTCAGCCCAGCTGAGAGCAGCGAGGCTGCAGCCAGTCCCACACACAGCCCCAAGACTGCCTGTGCATCACCCGTGGCAGCAGAGCATGAGACCACAGGTGAACACGGCACATGAACATCTTTACTACAGTCACCAGAGAATGATCAACAATTCAACAGCTACTCAGTGTTCTTGGTGGTGTTATCTTGAAAATTAATAACCTCAGCTGTTCTTGTTTTGTAAAACACTGTTCTCAAATCCCCCCCATGTCACACACATGCACAGTCACACACACGCAGAGTTTCCTGCAGTCCCAGCAGACAAAGAGCTCCTGGTCTCTGCACAGAGACAGCAGCTCCCTGAGCCTGGGAGCCCAGCGATCGTGGGGAACACTACAGGGCAGCTGCACTCGCTCTGCAACCTCAGCTCCCTCCAAGACTGGCTTGCTCCGAGGAGACTGTCACTCCTACAGAGTCCTAATTGCACTGGGGAAAGTGAGAGAAACATCGGGCCGCTGCCATGGCTGGTGGCACCAGCCTGGCCCCAGGCACAGCGTGGGGCTGCCAAGACGAGCCATGGTGATCAGTGGTGTGGGGATGCAGCGCTGGCTCTGACCCCTCTGAGCCACCACATGCTGCCCTGGCAGCATGGCCGCAGCACATGTCACCCCTGCTGCAATCCTACTTTTTGGTCTGTTTTCTGATAAATAACCTTTTCCTGTCCTTTTTGACAGTGATGTTTATTGATGTCTGAAATCCCTCACAGCCAGGTCTGGCCTCAGAGAGCCGAGGTGCCCCGTGTATCCTGTGGCCATGGAGCAGGGGGAGAGCGGCAGAGACAGTTCTGCTTCTCTAAGATGCCCACAGCCTCCCTGAAACACTTGCTCCCAGATGTGTCAGGGTGGGAACACGGCACTGAGGACAGAGTGAAAACAGTGCTTTAAATAACAGTCCCTCGGCCTCCCAGGGTGGCTGCTCCTGCCAGAGCCAGCAGTGCTGGGCAGCCCCACCTCGGCTCTTGGGAGCCCCAGTGGCAGAGGGTTCACCAGGGGCTTGCACCCCAACTTCCATCCAGGGGACACAAACCCTTCTGCCCTACCTGGGGAGAATTTGCTGATTAAGGGATAAGCAATCACTGCTCTACCCATAGGCTCACGTTATTACTTAATTGAATCCAATTGATTGAGAAGCTAAAAGCGGCCCTGGCTTAGAGCACTGCAGATGGTGCCTGGGAGCGGGGCAGCACGTTGAACCTTAAAAGCATTGGCATCAAGGGCAGACACAGGCTTGCTTTCCTAAACTGTCTCACAGATTGTTATGATGACTGCGAACCAGCAACAGGGCAGTTCCAGGGGATGTTATTTATCATACTTCAAGTCTGCACAACCAACCTCTTATTCTTGCCCCTCTGCCCTCAGTGGGCAGACTCTGCTCCCACAGAGATTTCAGGGGAAGGAAGTGTGTATCTGCAGGGTGATGTGGGGGCAGCCTGGCTCTTAAGTGGTCTAACCACGAGCCCACACTGCTGGGAACGGAGCCAGAAGACCTGCTACCCAAACACAAGCTTCTGTGTATGAGCAGCTGCATCCAAGGCTGCTTGTGAACCTGCATCCCCTAAGCAATGCTGGAGATGGGAAGATCCAGGAGCAAGCCTGTCACAGCTGTCCCCTATGAAGGATAGGGTGCAGGCAGAGCACCCTTAAGGCACAAGAAAAGGACAGGGAGGGAAGCAATGGGCACCTGCACCTTTCCCAGTGCTCGAGCTCAGAGCAGGCAGGGGAGCCAGTGCTTCCTCAGCAGCCAGCTGAAAAGCCCCTGGATGCAGACGGCACACAACACTGACTGAGGTTGCTGGGGCATCTCCACACCAAATAACAGCATGAGCCCACAAACAGCTTTTCTGCTGTGGTGCTGACCATGGGACATCACAGGAGTTGGGGTACTCTGTTTACAATGCCACCACCCAGACACAGTCAGCCTTAGCTCACCTTGTGCTGGTCTTTCTGATTTAGTCGCATTTTCCAGGCATTCAGCACTGGCATCCCTGCAAAAGGCAGTGCATACTTTATTAACTATGCTACTTTTCTTGTCCACTAATTAAAATCAAATTATATCTGATGCACACTGCATACTTTGCAGTGAAAGCAACCTGCTTTCCCAAACTGCTCTCTGAAGCAATTTATTTAGCTGAGCTGAAAAGAGTGCAGCCCTGCAAAGACCCTCAGGGGTGCTGAGGACCCAGCTGGCTGGAAACTCTCCTGGGCTCAATTTTTTGGTGTTATTCCAGGCTGGGGCCAGGGTCCCTCAGGGCTGAGGGGAAAAGCATGGGAAAAGTGTTCCAAGGGAATTGAGCCCAGCTGACAGCACACAATGCAGCTCATGGGAAGGTGAGCAGCAGCAGTCACCCTTGCCCTGGGCTCCATTTTGGGTCCATCTGTTTCCTCTGCCATGAGCCTGGGCACCAGCACATGACACCAGCATGTTTGGCTGCCTGGGTACCAGGAAAGGACGAGTTTCCTTGGCATGTGGTTCAGCCCCATGCAGATCCAGGCCCTGTGTGAGAGCACAGTGTGATGGGCATGCACAGCACAGACCCAGAGCAGCCCCCTCGCCAGAGGGTCTTGCCCTCTATGCAGGAGACACCCATGAATGCCTCAGCCCCTGTAGCTCAGCAGGGCTGGGACAATCCTGTCCCTCTGCCCACATGCACTAAAATGCAGGTACAGGTCCCCAGAAAACAGCACGAGGCTCAGCATGGAGCAAGTCACAGTAAAGGGCCTCAGGAGAGAGGGGCCAGCCCCTGCCCAATGTCCTCTCAATGAAGCCATTATGCTGGGATTTTTTTCCTTAGAGAAAGAGTAGAATTTCTGCAAAAAGACAAGACTTCCCCTGTGGCCCTTGTGCTGGTGTTGGCAGGAGCCATGTTTGGAGTAATACATCATCAATGGAAGGTATCTAATGATGTATTGCCCTAATATATCACCATAGCAACGGTGCTCTAATGATGTATTATTCTAATGTGTTACCCAAGTGCCCATTCCTCTGGATGATGTATGGTTGGGATGGCTGTGCTCTGCCAAGCCCAAATGCAGCAAAGCTCTCCTGACTGCCAAGCACCTCTTGAAGCACTGCCTGCCACTGCATGGGACTCCCCAGCCGCTTGCTCCCACCTTTGGGGGCATTCTCAGGCAGAGGTGTTACCTTGGCACCCAAGAGTGGGGGAGCTCCTGAACTTGGTGAACATCATGGTTCTCTGGCAACACACACCTGGGCAACTATCACCACTGTCCCTTTCCTTCCCTCCCCACAGCCGAGGTACAGTGTCTCACTTGTGGAGCTCTGAAACACAGTTTGAAAAGCATTCCTTCCCTGGCATTTGGAAAGTCCAGAAGGGGAAGTGACAGGCTTGTTTGTGCATTTCTCCAGCCCCTTCCAAGGTATTGAGGCCACACAGCACCCTGTGCTTGCTCATTAACAATGAAAATACCAGCTGGAATTCTCCTGCCGCCTGTGACAGGGACAGCATTGTTTCCAATTCACACTATCTTTTTGACCATTCAAATGCCATTAATTCAGTCGCCCCAATGCGTAGGACAGTTATCTGAAATGTTTTCCCAAACAGCTTAGTGTCTACAGAGCAACAATTCATGGAATTGCTTGGGGACATCTGTGCAAAGCAATGCTCAGTAAAGAGCTGTGGTCGGCTGAATGCTCCCTGTGTGGACTCCAGATTCCAGAGAGGAGTAGGGAAGCTGGCAGACAGAAAGACTGAATGAATGGCAGGAGAAATCATTTCATCTATGCAAATCCATGCCAAGCTCTCAGTGCAGCTGCTGTCAGTGGGGAGCTCTGCCCCTCTGGACTGACATGAAAGAAGATTTTATTGTACACTGAGATGCTCCCTCTGCCAGACCAGCAGCCGCTGATGTCCCCTGTGGCCACCACCAGCGTCCGGGTGAATCTTTTGTAGCAAGAGCAGGGCCCAGTGAGGGTTCTGAGGGACAGCACTCACCGTCCCTCTGCTCTGAGATTCCCAGGTCTTAGGACCCCCTAGAGAGTGGAAGCAAACTACCACCCTAAAGCTAATGGCTTATTCCATTGATGAAGGAGCAGCAGCACTGCCTGTATCAATATGAGCCTTGGCACAGGCTGCCCAGGGCAGAGATGGAGTCCTCATCCCTGGAGACCATGGGGGCAATGACAGCTGGAGTTCTGCTGGCTCATGCTTCTCCCACAGCAGCCCAGTCACCAGGGTCAGCAGACATGCCTGGGGAACCACCTATTGTCCAGGCCTCCGTGAAGTACCCAGAGCTGAGGGGACAAGGTGCTTCAGAGACCCAAAATAGTGACGCTCCAGAGTGGGGGCCCCCTGGAACAGATCAGAGCCCCAGTCTTGACCAGAACTTAAGGAGACATCGAGCCTGCCCAGTCTCCCCAGGGCTGCGTCAGACTGTCCCTCAGCTGTGGCCATATGCCGCAGCTGCAGGTGTGGGTGGTGAGGGATGCAGAGGACTCCCCTCTCTGGACTGCCTTTGCAATGCTCCCGTGCTGCACCTGGAGAGATTCCAATCATCTCTAAACATTTCAGGGGAGCAGCAGTGACAAATTACAGGATGGGCAGCAGAAAAAAAAAGTGAAACAGAGTGACCAGAGGAGGAATGATTGTATTATCAATAATGTTTCCAATAGCTGATGGATGAGGACACCCAAATGATTTTTAAGGTTTCGGTAGAAACTCTCCAAATGGCAGCACAAAAGCAAAGTGTGTATTAATCCAGGATCTCCTGAGAAAATCCTCCAGGGATGTGCACAGCCATACCGGGCGCAGGCCGAGTATGTGCTCAGCATCACTCAGCCCGGTCACCAGCAGACGAGACGGGACCTTTCCCTTGTTCCCGCAGACACAGCAGTGATCCTGAGAGCACTCCAAGAGGGGTAAACAGACAGACACACTGCTCAATGGGACTCCTCCAAAATGCTGAGGTTTTCCCCATACTTCCCTCCCCAGCGCTCAGTGAGAATATTTCCTTAACAGCTCTGGAAACAAACAGCTTTTTGAAAGTTTCCCCAAAAGCCCTCTGCTTTCACCAAAATGAGGAGTAGGGAACATCAGGAAAAAGATTACCTCCAAGTTCTTTGGGGAACTGCATTTGCAGAAGAAGCATCCTAAAGATAAATAAACATTCCCCTGAAAAGGCAGGCACAGCCCTTGCCCTGTGCATGGTAGGACGTACAGCTGATGGCTCTGTGATGCCATATGTCCAGCACAGCCTTGGAAATGCTGCCGTGCTGGAAACACACCAGATAACATTGTCGTGTGTCGAAAACTGGCAAATCTCCAGACTGGGGTTTCAAGGGATAATTTGTAGATTGAATGTTAATGAATATTATTGCTGTTATCTCAAAAGGCTGTGCTGACTTCACTCTGTTGCCCATTGTACATCTTGATTTTTATGGTTTTTTTACCCCTATAACAACCAGAATGGGCAATTCCAGCACAGCTGATGAGTCAGGAAGCCAGTTGAAGGCATATTGTAAGAGGTGATCACTTCTGTGCCTGTGTCACTCCTTCCCCAATCCCTGCTGCTTCAAACACTTGCTGAGACAGGTTCGTTGTTTCACCTCAGTCCTGTCTGTCCTTCTGCAAACTCACCCAGTGTCAGTGGCAGGGTACTCAGAGCTCAGGAGCAGGCATCAATTTAATAGCATAAATCCTCTCTTAGCTCCATGGGGAAAGAGACATGGAGGGGAAATGCTGTCATTTGTACCACCCCGTGCTGCCCTCAGAGCTGTGATGCAGCTTTGCCCTTGGGAATCTTTTTGTGTGAAACACCAGTTCTGGGAGCAGCAGCTCATCTGAGCACACCTTCAGAGGGTGCCCCCGCAGCACAGCACAGCCCAGCCCTGGTGGTGCCCCCCCACAGCCCCAGGGGGACCCTGCCCTCCCCATAGGCAGGCTGTCCCCAGGGGCCATTCGCGATGCACCGCGGCCCACCATGATTTATGTGGCACTTGTACAATTGATGCACTTTGTGCCTGGGGACAGTTAAATGGTAGCTCTGTCATTAGTTTAAGCAGAGGTTAAAGGTGATCAATAACAAGGGTTTCATGCCCAATTGATCACCCCTTGCTATTTTTTTCTGCCTTTTGCTTTCCATTCCATAGTGCTTTTAGAAATACTAATTAAAGACATAACAAGTGTTCCACTAGGCAGAATATCAAACACTCCAGGTATCGATTCAATCCTCTCCCTCTTAATGACACTGACCTGCTCCTGTCCCCAACACCTGCAAGGCTGGGCTAGCCTGCGAGGTTGCTCCTCAAGCCAGGGCTGGGGAAGGAGAGAGCCCTCCTGGCAGCAGAGCCAGCCCCCACCCCAGGCAGAAGGTGGAGAACTGCATGGTGTTCTGGGACAGGCAGCTTTTAGCTGTCAGATCAAAGTCACTCCCTGAGCCCAACTGCTTGTCTCATCCTGTGACCCTACAGCACGGACTCATCAAGGGGAGCACCGTGGGGGGATGGCAAGGGACGCAAGAGTGAGGTCAGGTTTGGCAGCAGTTTTCATCCCTTTGCTCCCAAATGCTCTGACACCTGAGCCCATATCAAGGGATATCATGTGGAAAAGACGTGATGAAAACTGTCCCGAACCCTGAGTGTTCATGAGCTCCTGGCACTCCCAGCTCTGCAGAGGACACAAAGGTATAAGGGACATGGACCTTGGACCTGAAGAGGAGAAATTCAGAGTTGCACCCTGACCCCCACATGGCGGGGATGAGGGCAGGGGACAATATCCAGCCATCTCAGCACATCAGTGCTCCTCCAGATAGCTCTGCCAGATCTGCACCACAGGCCACGTCGGTAAAAATAACCCCGTGCTGCTGCGAGGCTGCCGGGAGCTGCAGGGACGGCTCGGCTGCGCTCGGCGGAGATCCACGGCTCCCAGAGAGAGCTCCAGCAGTGGGTGATGCCTTCCACAGCACTTATCCTCAACACACAGAGCAGCCTGTCCTGCTGTTCACATCCCTGGGCAGCAGAATCAGGAGCACTTTTCCCAGAGCAGGAACATACCCATACACAGAGCAGTGAGAGGGGGGAGCAGGGGAGCAGCTCTCAGTTCCTGCAGCACAGCTCTGCCTGCACCACACCACCAACCCAGCACAAGGGAATGCTCCTTCCACCAGAGACATTGAGAAATCCCTCTGCATTCCTCACTGTGTACACAAGCAGCATCTCACACTGCTGCAGCTCTTTTTGCTGAGGTTCCTCAGCAATCCATATAAATTAACCCTTGCAACCTAAGGAAAGATTTATGACATCACTT
This sequence comes from Lepidothrix coronata, assembly GCF_001604755.1. Lineage (NCBI taxonomy): Eukaryota > Metazoa > Chordata > Aves > Passeriformes > Pipridae > Lepidothrix > Lepidothrix coronata. The sequence goes on from NW_016690327.1 coordinate 2,153,488, forward strand.
CAAGAGAAATAAAAACACTGGGGGAAAAAATCCAAAACATTTCTCATAGATTTGAAGAAAATGAACAGAGGACCTGGGAGTAAAATCCAGAAGCTCGAACAGCATTTTAGAGGAATGTCTCCATTGTAGCACATCTGATAATTGCCCTCATGTACTGTACCTCCCTCACTGCCCACCCTTCTGTTGATTTATTTTATCTGTCACCAGGTTAGCTTCAAACATGACTGAAAAAAACTTCTCCAATTTAAAAAGAACCCTGAAACATAAAAGATGTGATGTAAATATCTGATGTAATGGCCTGACTCTTTAGAACCAGTCCTGCAAATGTGTAAATTAGTTTCCTAGCATTTTGTCTGGCTACAAATTTATGATTCAGTATAATCTCAAAGTTGCACAGCCTTTAGTGTGAGTGAGAGGTACTACTACACAGTGAGCTCCTGGTAATGAAAAACACAAGACAAATTTCCACAGAATTGAAAATCCCAAACAAACCCAACAAACGACAGTGAAATGAAAAGATGCCTATTTGTCCATTGGCTCTCTCATACCTTCTACTGATCCCCCAGTGCAGAGCAGGCATTTCCATGGAGGACCTGGCAACTCTTGTACATATATGTGACATTTGCAAGAAGATTTTTGTGCACTTGTTCATTCATTTACTTTGAAGGACGCAGCTGTTTGGAGTGCAGCTCCTGAGAGAGAGCCGAGCGGCTTCAGTGAGCCATCCCCCTTCCTTAAACACGCTGACAGAAGAGCCAGCTTGGACACATTCTGGAGGAAATACTGTTCTGTGGCTGCAGTGACTGCTGAGCATTTTGGCCCTAGAGAATCTGGCAGAGCGATAAAAAGCAGATTGCCCCTGCGGAGAGAAGCCAGTGTCCAGGAGGAAATAGGGCCTGGGTGCTGGTGGTGCTGCACAGACGCCTTGATCAGGTAGAATGCTCCAGAAGAAAGGCGGGAAAGAGGAAAATAAAGAAATGTTTTTAAAGTTTGACATGAACAGCATTCTTCTTTGCAGCAAGTACTCTCAGCAGCATATGAGCCAGGGTACCCATGTAACCAGAACACCTTTGCAAGGCTTACAAGAAATAACACTTGATCTGCCCAACACCAAAAATAATGTGACATCAAGGAACGTGAAATATTCACGAGGTCGGATTTAACATGCACATTAGATCTTGTGTATAGCATCATAGGCTTTAACACTGCTGCCTCTGCAACCTTGTAATCCCCATGCACGGCATGGACACTGGGTCTTGTTAGTTCAAACTGAAAACAGGGGAACTTCCAGGGGCAGAGCTTCCTTGAAGAACACAGAACACTAAGGCAGTGCAGTTGGCCATATCTCTAGTGCTGTGCCCATGCAAGAGCTGTGTGTGCACACATGCACACCTACACTCACAACAAATCACAAGTGGGAGCGAAGCTGAACACCCATAAATCAGCTCAGCAATGCACAGTGGGGGTTCACATCAGAGACTTTAACAGGTTACTTCTCTGTGCGTTTCCTCTATAGGCACATGCACGTAAAACAGGGATGATGCTGCTCAGAGCTGACATCTTGCCGGTGTACACCTGAAGAAAATCTGTTCTTTGGAGCTTCCCATTTCAGGAAAGTACGTTGGGCCAGGTCTCCCAGAGCAGCAATATCAATCTTAGTGAGACCAGACACTGTCATCTATGGATATTTAATAGCATTTTAAAACCAGAACCCCTCCCACCTCACCTCAGCTTTCTCCTGCCCCTGCCTGGGGCTGGTCTGCTCCCAGCGGACACAGGGCAGGAGCCCACGGGAGCCACACGCCCGTCCTCAGCACACACAAGCACCAGCTCCGAGTCACCAGCCAGGACGTGCTCATTTCAAACAACTCAACTGTAAGAAAAATACAAGGCAGCTACGGAGGAGCACTTCCAGAGTTGTGGACTTCTGCCCTGGGGCAGGATCCAAACCTGCTTCCAGTACCCGTGAAATGGCAGCTCTGAGCTGTCTTGCGGCTGATCCAGCTCCAAGGGACCAATGGTAGAATCAGCATAAAAGTAAAATATATGAAACAACATTAGCACAAAATTAAAAGATTTGCTTAACCAGACAGCGCTGAAATCTCTCCTTCTGGGGGACAGAGCATGCAGGGGTGGGAAGAATTCGGAACAAGAGTCCATGGTGTCAATACTGATGCTCCGAATCTTCTCGTAAAGAGATCACAGCATTTCAGCTGCTGCTTTAGCTCATTAGGGGACAGTCACATCATGGCACTGTGATGGGATCAGGCTCCGGCTGGGAAGCAGGCAGAAGAGACCAAATTCAGTGGAAAGTGTAAGATGAACACGGCATCACTAATTACGAGTGACTGTGCCTCATCAGGCAAACTGCTGTGCTGTAGTCACCTCAGCAGTTATACAGCAAGCACTCCTCGCCCTTGCAAGTGGCAGCAATAATAGTCTAAGAGAAGAAATCTGGAAAGAAGTTGGATACTGGAACACCACAATCTTTTCCTAAGCACGTAAGAAAGCTGAGCAGCAACCGTCCACATTTTTAAAAATAAAAGAGAAAAAGTGGTACCCTGCTGAATATTGTCTGCTATACAGAAAACAGCAGTGTCTTAAAATTGTTGATAACCAATTTATAAGATGACAGTATTTGGGAAGCACAGCTGCCCTCCCACACACCTGGAGCACACGGGCAGGCTCTCTGCCCAGGCAAGGGTAGCACAACACGGCTTATGCCCTTCTGTGAGCCCAGAAGGGCTAAGCCCACACCAGGGATGCGTTTGCCTGGTACCAACCGCCCCACCTGGCCAGAGACCTTTTGCTCATCACCTCGGCTCTCTTCACCAGCCTGAGATGTGGACTCCGGGTCAGCAGCCAGGCACCAGCTCCCCTGGACTGTGGGGAAGGCAAGCAGGTCACCCCAGCCCCTGCTGATGGAGCACCTGCCCCGAGCGCAATGGGTAAAGCTCAGTGCCACCATGGGACTAAGCACAACCTGAACGCAAGAGCAAGAGCTGCTCTGAAGAGCATCTGCTGGGGCCAGGCACTGCTCAGCAGCAGAGTGTCCCTGGATTAGTGCAGGACAGACCTAAACCCCTCTCACAATGGCAATGTGCTTAACTCCTGTTCCTTATCTACACTTCCTATTTTCTATATTTACTATTCACTTTGTTTGAGCATTGTTAAGTAAGCATTTGTACATCTGCTTTTCTTTAATATACCAACACCACGGTCCTACCTTCCCTGTGCTTTAGTACTGAAATAGTAGTATAAGCTCACACTTTCACCTTAGTGAGAAACAACCAGCGGGGAAAAAAAAAAGTCTCCCTCCAGTAATTGCTATTTAATCCCTGACCAGGAAAACTAACAAGTTATTCTAAGAGAGGCAAACCTTTGGGGCATTTGATTTTTAGAACAGCTGAGCACTGCGGCACTGCAAAAATGAGATATACAGAGTATTTTATTTTTGCTGCTCAACAGCACGAAAGAGCTAATGCAGTGGGGCTGCCAGTGCCTTATACAATCTGACACACCGAACAACCCAAGGGTGCTCGTCCTCCCCAGCACTCACAGCACATCTCATCCATTAGGAGAACACAATGTGAAAACTGACCCTTCCCTTCTGAGTATCGATATAAATCCTGTTTGCCATTCAGGTTAGTTCAGAATGAAGAGGCTACTGAAATGACTCCTAGTATAGAAAAGCAGTACAATTCACCATTCAATGCAAACAAGAGTTTGTTTTCTTTAAGAAACAAGCAAACAAACCCTCTGTTGTTAATTTATGATTTTGTTTCTTCTTCCCTTAAAGCCTGGCTGTCACACAGAAATTCTTAAGCAAAGGCTGCAGTTACAGCATGACCAAACACTAAACACAATAGTACATGTGTGGGGAACACACAAGAGAACAGCTGAAGACAGATTTTCAGAGTTGGAAATTAATTTAAATGTCATCATGATACATTGTCTGAAACCCTTGAATCATCATCCTCCTTTACCTTTTTACTGGAATGTATCATCTAAGCTACTACATCTGCTCAGCTATTTGGAAATTAGTAAATATTCAGTAAAAACAGCAAAACTTTTTGAATTCAGGATCTCTACAACAGCCCCAAAATTCTGTGCTCCTCTATAAAAACCAGTCTCATCACAAAAAAGGAAGCTAAGTCTGTAACAAAAGCTAACAAAACACACACTACACACTGAATCCTCTAAGAGATTTCTTATTATGCTCTGCATGCCACGAGAAGTTATTAATATCCTAACCTGCAGCATTTGCTAGCTTGTTTGTACCATAAAGTGAAACATTTCTTTACAGAGTACTTGATGAAATAACTGCTCAAAGTGACTTTATTTTAAAATCTCAAAAATCAGTTTACTGTAATTTTGAATGAGAATTTGATAGTCCTATATTAGGTGATGTAGAATACCTACATTTTAAGAGACATTGAGAATGCAGTAAGTTATAACATTATCAATGGCAAATGCATCGTTGCTTAGACAAGTAGTATTCACCCCTCACCCAAGGCACAAAATGCAACAAAATCAAACCACACTGAAGACAAGAATTTTTAAGTATAAATTTTTAAGCGTAAGTTACATTTGAGATGTTATAAATTTTTATATCTATTAAAAAAGTATACACGAATTGCTATTCAGGATGCATTGCTTTTGCTAGAAAATCCCTTTTAAAGCTGCTGTTTTCACAGCACATATTTTGTACTGATTTAAGTGGGGGAACTATCAAGTGCCAGGTGTCTGAGAACACTGGAAAATCCTCTGCCAACTAAAAGAAAGAATTAGGTCCTTTACTACCAGATTTCGATGAAGTATTTCATCAGTGCAAGAGCTCTGTATGGGCTCATATTTCAAAAGTTCTCCCAACAGACAAAACGCCGCAGGAATCCAGGAACCTGCAAAGGCAAACACAATCCCCACATGCGACTTTTCTTGATGCTGCAAGAGAAGGTTTAAAGTAGAGATGCAGGATCATTCTTCCAGGAACTCAGAATGTAAAAACTAAATTTTCAGCCTTTCTTGGCATAACGGCAAAATATTCGGGCATGAAACCACGAAAGGGAAAGTTGGTGACATCAGACAACCGGAGAGCGTGGTTTGAGTGGAATCTACTTAGCAACACCGGTGTGCATGTATTACCTCTGCGACACGCAGGAGGAAAGTTACGTGCGGGCTCTTTTCTGCTCAAACTGCGGAGAGTTCCCTTCGGATCACTAAAACACCGCGGAAGGTGCGCGGACAGTGCAGGGCACGAGCGCATCCCCGCAGGGCAGCGGCTCCGCAAAGCGCGTTACCGGGCGGGCAAACCCCGCCGAGCGCCGCTGGTGCGAACCGGGGCACCGGGGACACCGGGGGCCTCGGGAACGGGGCTCCGCGGGCGGCACGGGGGGCTCGGCGGGGCCCCGCGAAGGCAACGCCACCGGCCCCGGCCCCGGCCCCGACGGCCGCCCCGCTCCCGGCCGGGCGCGCAGCCTGCAAAGACGACACGAGACCGGTTCCTGGGTAAATGGTTTATGTAAGTAATAAAATATTTACTATAACATAAATAGAAACGTACCCTCGCAGTCTACATTGGTTTTGCAATAGAGATACAAACAAAAACCGAAACCCAAGGGGATGGGACCGGACCGAACCCACCAACGGGAGGGTGCGAGCTCCGCGCACGGTTAGAAATAAATAGAGACGGGCCGGGAAATGGTGTCGAAGCGTCCCCCCGGCCGCGCGAGGAGGGGAATAAATTAGAGATCGCAAACCTTTGGCTACTGCTGCGGCGGCCGCGGCGGCTCCGGCGGGAGAATAAATAGAGCGCGGGGCGCGGACCGGGCGGCCGGGCCAGTCTGAGAATAAATTAAAGCGCGTCCTCCGCCGCCCGCCGAGCCGCCGTCGGGGCCGCGGGGGCCCGGGCAGTCACTGCACGGCGCCGGGCAGCGCGTGGTGTAGCGGCGACGTGTCCGCCTGTGCGTAAACGTCCTCCATCGGGGGGTGCGGGACCCCGGCCGGCGTCATCCGCTTCTCCTTCTGCCGCCGGTTGCAGAACCAGACCCGCACCACCTCTTTCTCCAGCTGGAGGGAGTCCGCCAGGGAGGTGATCTCGTGCGCCGAGGGCTTGGGGCACTTGAGGAAGTGGTTCTCCAGGGCGCCCTTGACGCCCACCTCGATGGACGTCCGCTTCTTGCGCTTCCGACCCTGCGCCGCGATCTTGTCCAGGTTGGTGGGGCTGCCCGTGCTGGAGTCCGTCTCCTCCAGCCACTTGTTGAGCAGCGGCTTCAGCTTGCACATGTTCTTGAAGCTCAGCTGCAGCGCCTCGAACCGGCAGATCGTGGTCTGCGAGAAGACGTTCCCGTACAGGGTGCCCAGCGCCAGCCCCACGTCGGCCTGCGTGAAGCCCAGCTTGATCCGCCGCTGCTTGAACTGCTTGGCGAACTGCTCCAGGTCGTCGGAGCTGGGCGCGTCCTCGTCCGACGGCTCGGGCGGACCCAGCGGCGGCGGCGATGCCGCCAGTTCGTGCCCGCCCGCCTCCTCGGCGCCCAGCGGGTCGCGCAGCCCGTGGTGCAGCGCGGGAGCCGGCGGGCCCAGCATCCCGTTGAGGCCCGCGTAGGGCTGCGCGTAGAGCAGCGGCTGCCCCGACGGCGGGGACATGGGCGGCAGGTGGTGCGCGCCGCCCTGCGCCCACCCGCCCGCCGCGCCGCCCGCCGCCGGCTGCGGCACCAGATGCGGGCGGTGGTGGAAGGCGGCGGCGGACAGCTCTTCGCGGGGCCCTGGCGGGCCGTTCTTGGCGTGCTCGGCGGGCGGGAGGTGCGCGCCCCCGCCGCCCCCGCCGCTGCCCCAGTCCGTGCCGGCGCTGGGCAGCCACTGGTGGTGCGCCAGCCCGACGGCGTGCCCGGCGGCGGGGGCCAGCCCCTGCAGGTACTCGTGGTGCATCATCTTCTGCACCTCGCGGTACGTGGTGCCCTGGTGCAGGCGGTCGCTGTCGGGGTGCATGAGCGCGGCGGAGCGCGGCAGGTACTGCGCGGCGGCGGCCATAGCGAGTGCGCCCGCCGGCTTTACCGCCGCGCTTTAGAGCCGCGCGCCGGGGCGCGGGGCCGCCGCGCGCCGGCCCCGCCCCCGCCGCCCCATTGGCCCGCCTGCCTCCGCGGGTGGCCCGCGCCGCGTCGCCATTGGGCGCCGCCCCGCGCTCCGCGCCGCCATTGGCCGGCGGCATCGGCCGGCGGGGGCGCTCGGCGGGGCAGCCCCGCGGCGCAGCGGCCGCCGATTGGCTGAGGGCGGTTCATTCATGCCGAGCGGCCGCGTGGGCCGCGCGCGAGCGCCTCGCCCGGGGGGGATCGCGGGACCCTCGGCCCGGGGGGCTCCGGTGGTGCGGGGAGGGGGGGACGTGGCCCTTCCGCAGCCGATGTGCGGGGCGGCCGCTGGCGCTTAGCCACTCGACGCAGTAGTAATCAAGAACAACTTGGGACATTAAAAGCCCTGATTGAGCCTTCTGGTAAACTTAGACCCTGGGAATGTGGGAGCTCCTTCAAACGCTTCTTAGGATAGAGCACCAAGGGCCAAGAAATGAGGGTTTGAGACTGTTTGGGCATCACGGGAATGTGGGTCTTGGATGCTGCCTCAGAGGCAAGTCTCTGAGCCGGTTTGGGAGTTGGCATAGGATAAAGGGTGGAGGAATTAATGGGAAAAGACAATGACAACAAGCAACAGACGTGTCTGGCAGTGCTGGGAGAGAGGCAAGGGATGCCTTAATTAAGCCAGCTCCAGACTTCGTCTGGGTCTTGAAGCCCAAAGTGAATCAGGGTGGGCACCAGGAACATTAATCACTTCTAAAAATTAATCTTCCTCTCTGTGCTCCATTTGTAAAATGGGAGCAGAGACAGTGACCTTTGCCAAGGGCTTGGGTGAACAATGAACCATCAGATCAATATGTGTACGAGTCTAACATGTCAATGTTAGATGCCCTCCGCTCTCGCCGCCTGGGCAGGGTGGCTCAGCAGTGTTAAGGACAGTAACAGCAGCCTCCTGAAAGGTTTTTTGTGAGAAGGTGTGCCACATCCCTTCCCTCCATGTTGGAGGCACTTTGTCCTTTCGGTGCGCCAAAGGACTAGTTTGGACTTGGGACACTCCAGCCCTACACTCTGGGACCATGGGGAGAGCAGACAGAAGAGCCACTGTTGGCTTCTGGGCTTGGGGGGACCAAGCAGGATGCTGCAACACCCCACACTATCTTGTGTGCAGCACAGGGCCTACCTCTGCCTGCACTACCCTCCTGGTGCTGGTGCAGCCACGGCCCTGTGGGCTGTGGTGCCCCTGGTGCTGTGGGGCGAAGGCACTGCCTACACCCACCCTGTGATCACTGATTTGGTGCACACCGACCCCTCTCCTGGTTCATCCAGCTCCTGGAGCGGCTGGTCGGGTGGGATCACACGGGGCTGGAAAACTCCGTCTCCTCCTCCAGGCTTGCAGTGGGTGGGTGGCAACACCCAGCCCAGCAGGAACCACTCCTGCCCTTCAGCAGCCAAGGACCAAACCGGATCAGCTGCAGGATCAGTGCCGGTCCACGGCGAAGGCTTGGCATCCCATCAGGGGCCTGGGGAGCTGCTGGGCCTTGTCTTGCTGAATCACAGAAAGACCAGCCACAAGAGCCATATACCTTGCTGCTGGCAGGCTGGACTTTGTGCTGGACTTTGCACTGTCCTTGGGGACAAGTTTAGGATTGAACATGTGCATTTTTGGCTGTGGAATGATGTGTAATTGGTTCCTTTCACTGAACCCAGTGTCTCTTTTCAGGTATACAGCCCTAGAAAGAGGGTGGACTTTGCAGGAGAGGTGAGTTCCATAGATCATGGAGCATATTTCATTAGGAGAATAATGTTATCTTTATTTTTTTCCTGAGCAATCCTTTGCACACACTGCATGTGTTTGTAATGAATATAACCCTTTCAGATGATTCAGTGACATGCTGTAAAATATCATACTTGGCTAAGCATTTTCTGTATATTTTTTCCGACCTAGAGTCATTCATGTCAACTCTCCATGATGCAGTGCTATAATATTCAAATATTTGGTAGCCAATTGCTTTTGATATTTATATCCATTTTAAGGGAGTCACAATGAATAAATGTGTCCAGCTCGAACTTTATGCAAAATAAGCTATGTGTAAATCAGTAAATCATTAATAGAATGAATAATTTGCAAAGACTGAAGACTGGATTGTGTTTCAAGCTTTCATCTGTTTTATGTATTTTAGAAGTCGCCAATGGAGAAAACACATTGTGTGTGATAACTGAGGTCCCCATCACAGACCATGTACACAGTAGTGTGGTTTATACTTGATCAAATGATCTTTGTAAACCAAGGCATTTTGTATAGATTGTGCTCTGGGCTTGTTCTGCTTAATAAAAGTAGAATTTAAAGACTGGGAACAGCAAACAGCAGAGGAAGATGAGACATTCCTATTTAACACCTTCCTCGGCAACCCCCAACTCCAGAAGCGAGAGCTGGGTGGCAAAGTTCTCTCTTTTATTAAACAACGTGAAGGAGGTAAAAGCAAAGGAGGGGGCTGACACTAAGTGAAGAGGACAGGAAGGATTAAGATGCCCGTATAAGCACTAACTTCACAAGCTGGACATGCGTATTTGTGTTCCTGGTGTCCCTGTCTCCACTGAGGTCTGGAACTGAAGAGTTGTGCAGCTTGAAACACCCTGCTAGCATTACAGTATATTGAAAGTGTCTTTCCTTTTTTTTATTATATGTATTCTTATTTTTACATAGCTTTTTCAGAGCTGTGTCATCCAGCAAATCCCTGTGGGAGGGCATCCCGGTTTCCTAGCAAAAGCCGGTTCCTTCATTATGCCTTACTGGGGATATTGGCATGCAGTCCATTCCCTCTTCAAGGAATAAACAACCCCATGGGCAATGTTCAATATGATTCATTCTCTGTGTGACTGTGACAGCATCAAAACCTGCCTAATGCAGCTGGATCTGAGGCTGGCAGGAGGACTGGAATAAGGAGGAGGCTTGGCATGGGGGGGAGTGGAGCCTGAGCCGCTGTGAGGGGGCTGCTGGCAGTGCAGTGCTGTGCTGCTGCTGTTCCCCTGAGCAGGGAACAGGGAACAGGAGTTGCTGTTCCTTGGGGATGGTCTGTGACTCTGGACTATGCCATGTCAGGACATCCAGTCACGGAGAAACTGCATCACATCTGGGTCTCCTACACTGAGTGAACCGGCTCCGGCTCGTGTCCAGGCCTGTCCCAGACACCAGTTGAAACAACTGGGTCAAACATTGGATCAGGAGGTCTGCACCATTTCTGCAGCAAGGAAAGACACCAGCATTACCTGTCAGCTGAAAGGAGGCCAAGAATCAATTCTTCTCAGAGTAGACTCTGCCTGTAAGTGTGAAACTGCCCTGAGGAGAGGCAGCACTTTCCAGAATTTTTAGCATTTTGTCTAAATGTCCTTCATCTAGGACTAGAGCAGAGATAATAAATTTTTACAACTTTTTGGATGGCTATACCTCTTGGCAAAATCTTATTTTTGCTTTGCTCATCTAAACTTGCAGAATTCTTAATTTAGTGAGTGACAGTTAACAAGTTAGTGGCTGGGACAGCAGTGAATTTAACCATAAAACTAGAGAAGAGAACTAGAGAATGAATCATGGAGAACAGTTAATACAGATGTGCAAGGTATGCTAACTATGATTAGCTTTAGTCATATACAGTCCTGTAATTATTTGAAAATTGTGCAGAAATATCCTCTCACAAGACCAAAATGAATCAAAAAATGCTGTTCTGATCTTTTATTGAATCAATGAAATTTAGATTAGGCAGTTACTAAATTCCTGTTTACACAACAGACCTTAATGGCTCCAAAGGAAGCCCTCAAATGTATTTGACAAATAATCCCTATTTATGAAAGCCCCATAATATGCATTTACATAATCCCCACTTTAAAAAGCTATATCGGCTCTAAAGTTCTTCAGCTCAGAGATACGCCCCAGGGGATTAACGTACCAAACAAAACAAAGGGAAGTAAAATGTACACACACATCCACCAACACGCACTACAGCCTTCAGGATTAACACATGCAGGAGGAAGCAGGGATAACCCACCAGCTCCCCTCACCCTCCTCCACCGCCAGCAGGGTTTGTGCATGTGCACAGGCATGAACACATGCACATGCCCATCTCTACAAGTGGCTCCACATGATTCTGAGCACGTGCGTGGTACCGCGGGGTCTCTCTGCATCGTGTCCCTCCCAGCTCTCCTGGCCTTTTTTCACACGTGCAATATTGGTTCATCCTGTATGTCCAGTAAGTACCATAATGAAACAAGCAGTCTGTACTCATGTTTTGAGGTGTGCATAGCAGCTTTAGTAAGCAGCTGAACTGACACAGAACCGGTGGATTGTGCATTTTATTCATACTCAAGATGACTGGACAGTTGCTGATATTCTCATGTGATGGATGCGGCATTTTGCTGTCGAAGTACGACATGGTATGGATCTGCAACAAGCATGTTAATGTTGCTGAAGGGTTTGAATTAAAAAAAGCTGTTCTTCACTGTGGAAAACAAGCTATCTGAAAAGCTGATTATCCCGAAGTGCAAATTTTGGATACTGATTTTTTACCTTCTTTAATTTTACCCTGTCTTTGCAGCTACCCCTTGTTTAGGAACAAAAGGGTTGGACTTGATGATCTCAGAGGTCTTTTCCAAACTGTTTGATTCTATGATTCTATGATTCCATGAAAATGCTACAGGTCTTGTCTCATGAAGCCCCAGTTTTGCAATTCTAGTGGTTGGGTAAAATATATATTGGATTCAAAGTAAGAAAGGGAAAATACTGAAGAATTCATTTCCAGCCTCAGAGAAATGCCTTTGCTGCCTGTACATTCTGAATTCTCTGTATGTGTCTTTTGCTTCAAACTTTTTGATTAGCATTTCTAATACAAATGAGAACACAAAAGCACAGAAATGGAGTTTACCCTCAGTGAATGGCAGCATTGAAGTTCTGTGGAGATTCGTGTGCACAAAGCTCATGCTATCCCAAAGGTTCCGTGTTGCCGTCCAGCTGCGGGGGCGCTGCAGGCGCTGCGCAGAAATGGGATTTCTCTGGATTGCCGGGGTCGGGCAGGGTCCGGTGTCCCCTTCTCCCTCTGCCAGGGGTGGCTGAGGCAATCCCTGCCCGCCTCCCTCCAAAGAGCTTTGGACTCCTCAGCCCAGGGAACTCTCTCCTCTCTCTGCAGAAAAACTCTTCACCTTAAACCCAGACTCATTCCCCGAGTGAGGTCAGGGATAACAGGAGGGCTCAGCCCTGGACTGTGCAGCTGCCCGAGGCATTGAGCATTTCTTCCCAAAATAACACAGAAGATCAGGAATTTCATTCTGTGTGTTCCCAGCTCAGTTCCACCTTAATGGTGAAACTTTTGGGTTAAGGTTTCCATTTAATAAGGATCTTTACATTTTTCATAAAACAACCACATGAATAAATACTCAGTTTAGAACTGATAAGAGCTGGAGGTGAGTTTGGCTGGGGTTCAGTAAGAAATATTATGCATTTGGCAGATAAAGGTTTCTATGGCTGTGATGTCACTTGATCTTGTCAATGTAATATCAATTCGAACATGGAGAAGGAAACAGCCGTTATTTTACTGGAGTGCAGTAATGGGGTCTCAGGAATCACCACACCCACAGCTGGTCAGACTCAGGAACTCTCCTGTGCTTGTCCCTCCCAGTCTCTGCTGGGGAGCAGTGACTGCAGCCAGCAGAGCAATCTGCAGAGAGCAGATTTCTGCTGAGAAAGGGGAATTGCACAAAGAATGGTTCATTTTTACATTTTTACATTTTCCAATCATATTTGGTTTAGGACATGTGTGTTCCTTTATTCACCCCACTGCACACTGATTACTCTAATGATGCACAGTTACAGAGCTGGTCTTTCCATATTGACAGGCCATGCTTCCTAGGTTGGCTTCCCAAACTGGGATGTTTTGAGAAATGTACAGATATAGAAGAATAGGGAGAAATTTTCTTTGTGGCAAGGCTGAGGTGCAAGGGTTGGGAGATGAAGGGATGAATTCCTGTAATTTTGTTGTTACTACAAATTATACTTTGTTTAAACTCTCCACCTCAGGCTTTGATCTGCTATACTAGTGCTAATCCATATATTTATGCTTTGCTAGTATGGATTCAAAGTGGCATAATTCAGCTCAATATCGAAACCAAGAGTCCTTCCTATCTTCTGCCCGCACTGTCACTGTGTCATAATTCTTACACTTTTGGTAACATGTCATCAGTCCTTTTGTGTTAACTGAGGCACAGGGCGAGTTCAGAAGGCAGAAAAAAATCCGTTTTAATGAGATTCACTTCTCAGGTGATTATGTGCTTCTGGAGAACAGAAATCAGGCACCAGCTTTCAGACTACTCTGCTTCTCCCTGCCTGTGCTCCAGCACACCGAGTACCCCACGTGCCTGGCTCTTCTCACACTGGGAACAGGGACCCGGAACTCAGCTGCAGAGAGGTGATGCTGCTGATCCCTTTCTCTGGAGAGAAAGGGAAGTGGTGAGCAACTGGTGTAGAGGATTATGCCTGGGACAGCATCTCACTAAGCATGTGCTGCTTTGTAATGGTGATGCCACCAAAAATTTTCATTTCTTCATCTCTTTTTGAGCCAAGCTCAATGATGGAAATATCAAACCTGGTCAGTTCTGAGGCTCATCTTTGACCAACTCACCCAGTAACTTCTCCTTGTGTTTTGCTTCCCAGCAATCTTTGGGTTTCTGCCCTCCCTTTGGCAATTTCCTTAATAATTTAATATTAACCTGTACTTCCTTCAGTCTCATAAAGAGCACTTATGAGGGGTCCGCACCATTGAAATCCCATAGCACAGATGGATGTGTAAGGTCGTACCTGTCAGACAACATTTTCTTGTGCCAACAAACAGCATTGAACTGAGTGGGAAGAGCAGATGCTGTAAGGGACAAACCTTTCCAGACATGGACCAGCTGAACCAATTCATGCTACTGCTGTTGGGACAGGAGGAGCTGAGGATGAGGAGCCTGTTTGGTGCTTTGGCAGGATGTTCCATCTGTGAGTCACAGCTCTACTGGAGCCGTACCAGCCTCTCGGCCAGACAAGCTTTGCCTTCATTAACTCTTTCCTGCAGGAGATGCAGAAGCCAATTAATTACAACTCTAGTTTTTTTTTCCATTAAACTCCTCCAAGCTTCAGGGGAAGAGCCTTAAGACTCTACTCTGATCCTGTTGCCACTGACGCCTGTAAAAAGCTCTCCACAGACTTGGATGGGAAGAGACATTAATTCCATGTCTGCTTTCAGCCTGGAGCATGGCGACACTCAGTGCCACTGCCAGGAGGGCTGTGCCTCCAAACACAGCCCATCTTCCCCATCAGTGCCTGCCTTAGGGAGAGAATGTCAGCAGAGAATGATTTCTGATGGTCCCAGAAACAACGGACCCAGTGGCCATACTCTGTAGTTACTATCAAAACCTCGCTCCCCTGTCTGATCTCAAACTTTCATTCTGCTGCTCCCTGTAAAGACAGACCCTGAGCCATTCACCTTTCAAGCTGAATGGACTTTCGTTAATTGAATTTTCAAAGAGAGATAATCACATCTGAAATGACAGGTATCACACTTACAGTTTTTCTTCTAGAAGAGAAATCTTCACAAGCAGAGACTGTCACAGCTCCACAAGGCTGGCAAGTGGGCAAATCTCAGAAAAGAACTGTTCCTCAATCTCCTTTACAAAAACTACTTGTGTTTCAAAGAAGTCAGAGGACTGAATGCAGGTTGTCTGTGTCCCACTAGACTGCACAGTTGACAAGGCAGGAGTGGGTTCTGCTTTGTTATAAGAACAAGTTAAATGCCATCACCTGGCATAACACTAAAGACATGTCTTTGCATGGATTCCGAGGTCACAATTCCCCGTACTCTGCACAAGCGGCAGTTTTTTATTCACAGGCAGATTGCTGGCGTATTTGGTGTGGAATATGTACAAGGTGATAAAAGAAGTGATATTATTTATACAGCATATGAAAATGCAACTGGTCTTCTGGATTTAGGATAGCAGAGTTCAAAGTCAAATTTCGCTTTGTTGCCGTGTGTTGCAAGTATCTCATTGGCGAGGGCCCAGCACTTCTCAGACTGGTTACAGGACTGTTTCATCTGAGCTCTGATCTGTGCCACAACTTGTATTTCTTGTATTTTGTTTAACTGCACTGTAGGCCATCAAACTCCCACTGCAGTCAACAGGCCCTCAGGATCTGGTCTTTCTCTCCAATCATGGTGCAATGATGTGTCATCTCTTCACTCTGACTACTGTTCTGAACACTTTCTTTCCCAGTCCCACTTTTTTTGGGTCAATATTTCTTACAACCTTATCAACAAAATTTTTTACAGCAACACAGAAGACTTGCTTTCCATCGGTGCTGGTGATAGCAACACAGGCTTCCCAGTGGGAATGACGCTCCCCTTGCTTTTCAGACACCTATATATCCCAAGAATCATTGGTTCAGGGGCTCTGCCTGTTTGTGAGAACACAGTGAGCACCTTCCTGCAAGCCTACCCTGTTCACAACTGCACCCTCACTGTCAGCTAGATCGGACTATGGGCAGGTTTAGGCACCTGTCACAATTCTTATGTGGGTGAGGCAAGGCTCACAGAATGGTAACACAGAGCCATCAGCTGCCTCAGACAAAACAGCTGTTTGTTCCTGTGTCAGCACTTGTGGGTGGGTGGTGCACTGATGACATTTATAGGAAAATTTCCTTTCCATACTAGGCAGTGAAACAGACTTTTGCTAGAATGTGTTCTTTTCACAAGTAATTTTTTTCTTTCAAATTCCTATCCTGAGATCCTAAAGTTACGTATAGTAATAAGGCAGAACATCAAAAACTGCCCCGGTGTGGAAGCTTGTATATCCCCTCTGCTTGCATTGCTTCAAGAGCTGCAACTGCTTTCCTCCACGCTAGGTACTATTTTCATTAGATACCCGACCTCTGGTTCTGATTAAATAACTTGTATAATTAGATTGAGACATCTGCTTATCCCTGGGGGAAGAAATCCCTTTCAGCACTGGACTAAGCCTGATTTGGTTAATTACCTTAGCAGTACTGTATTAATACATAGTTTCTTGATGGCAAGAAGCTGTGGTATTAGGTTTATTCCTCCTTGCTTTCACAATACTATAGTAAGACAGTTTAAGGATTAAGAATCAGGCAGTGAGCCCAATATTTCCCTCCTCTCTTCACTCATGTCAACACTCTCCCCTCATTTTATACATTAAAATATTCTCTGTTTTACTTGCCTGTGAATACAGTTTCCAGGTTCTTTGTTGTAGATGTAAGGATAATCTATTCCCAGTGACTGCTAGAAGCAGTGCACCCTGGGGTACTTGTGAGTAATTAAAGTTCTCAGAGCTCTTTAGCAATGTGAATTTCTATCAACAAATGATTACTATTGGCACTGCTGTTTTCCAGCTCACCCTCCAGAAGCAGAGCAGCCCATATGTAGATGGCCAAGTGGAACATGGGGAGAGCAAGGTGGGAGTGCACTTGGGTTTGCAGACACCATCCTTTTCCTCTGGTGTCTGCAGGCAACTGCACTGCAAAGCAACTTCAGGAAACTGCGGGAAACCCAGATTCTGTCCTTTGGTCAAGCTTGACCAAAAGTGAACAAACCTACGTATACTGAAAAAGAAGCAGCTGAGATTTGCATCCAAGCTTGGAATAAACAATTCTCAGAAGAGAAAGGAGCTCTAGGACAGAGGATGTCCTTGAGGTGCACAGCCAGTGCTGCTGACAGTGGCCCATGGGCAGAGGCTCCTGCCAAGGCACCCACCAAAGCTCACCCACCACACTGAGCACCCCAAAGTGCCACTGGCTCTGAGCTGATTATTTAAACAGGCTGGTCTAGGGGGCCAAAAGTGTTTCTGGCAATGGTGAGAACTGAAGCAGGAGCAAAAGGAACATTATGCAATAGAACATTTTTCTATCAACAGATGGAAATACCTAATAAGACGTAAATCATCTATTTGATAACCAAGCCATCACAAAAATAGAGATTCAGGCTTCCTAGGGAAACTTCGATTCTCAGAACCATGTATTTACTATTTATATGACTTGTCAGCCTATCTAAAGGCTCATCCTTCTTAGAATGCTCTATGGGTAACCAGAAGGGACTTTCAGAAAGAATTGTCTGGACACTTTTCAAAGCAAAAATATATTCAGAGCAGAATTTAATTGTAACACTAAATCTGTGAGTTTCAGAAAAAGGTGATGGGGGTGGAAATCATGGAGGAGGAGAGGCACAGGAACATAACATCAAATGCCCATAGGAGGTGAGAGCAAAGATACCCTGTCCAGCAGCAGAGGCACAGGGAGGACTGTCAGGACAGCACAGAGCTCGCACCAATGCCTCTACAGAACACTTTCCCAGGGCCTGACAGCTTGCAGAGAGATATCTCCCATGACAGAAGTGAGGTTTGTTATTCAATAGCCTCTAGCTTATTTTTCCCCTTTTACAACTTTGTCCAGGTTCTTTTTTTTTTTCTTTTTAATGTAAACCTTCAGCATGCACAACATTCTGCAGCAAAGATTTCTGCAGATAAATGGCACATTGTCCAAAGAGCCACCTTCTTCTGTTTGAAGAACTAGAGCCAGTGAACAAGTTACCTCTGGGTGACTTCATGCTATTCATGATTCCAGAGACTGCTCACATTTTGTCCCACAGTCACATCTTCCCACACTGAGGAATCACAGTCCATGGAGCTGTGCCTCCTATAGATGCTCTTTGATACCCCAGATCAGTCTTGATTCACATTTCGGAATATTTTCCAGGTACATAAATTCTTCATCACCTAGAAGAGAAAAAAAATTGAATAATTTAACTGGACTTCTGTGGCCTGTGTTCACAAGACTACCGGGCCACCCAAAGCAGCAGTCAGGAAGGAAGTGCCTTCCAAGACCTGAGACTGCTGTGGGGCAAATAAATTCTGTTTGGAAAGATTTAAAGGCAGCAAAACTGAGGAACAGTTTGGGTTTCGTTAAGATATAAACTAGCCCTTTGCTGGGCAAATGGTGTCAATAAGCTTTCTCACATTCTTCTGAACGACCAAGTGGGGAGATGAGCAGGCACTGCAAAGGAGGCAGAAGCAGCAGAAGTGTTTCTTGCAGCACCCCTCAGCACAGAGTCCAAAGGATGGCTTCCTGGCACACTAGTTCCAGTTTCAGGTAAGGAACATTTTGCCTCCACTCTTTTCTTTAGGTCAGAAGGTGAGTACAGGTTGGGCTTTGTCCTGGGTACTTTTCATTCCTTGTAACTTTCACATGGAAGCATGAAATATAGCCGGATACATTTCAAACAAGGCAATGGATTACATCCACCAACGTGCTGGCCCAAGGTGTCCATTATTTATAGACCTCATTTTCTTGGAGCAGATTTGCATAGCTGAGCTCCCCGTGGCTGACAGGCTGTGAGCAGCTGTGAGGCTCTGCAGTCAGCCTGGTTATGGGAGCAGGAGAACCCGGCAGCAGGGATCACTTCACGTTACATTGCACCAGGACCGACCCAACCTGTCCACAGACTGCAGAAGTGTCTGCAAAAAAAGGGCAGAGGAAAATTTTGCCAGAAGACCAAGACTGCTGTGTTCTGGAGGGGATATTTCATGATTCCTCACATCACTTTGGCATTATGAGTGCTTAGCAAGTACAGTGGCAACATCCAGATCAGCCAGTGCTGTGCATCCATGGCATGTTTGGGGGATGCAGGCCCTGTCAGGGCCTGGCCGAACTCTCATGCACACATTGTTACTAGCAGGAACTTTCAGCTTGAGAGAAAGCAAACTGCTTTGTCAGATGCTACACAAACAGCCCTACATCTGGCTGGGAACAGATGCTGCCAGGTGTCAGCTGGGTGGATTGCTGCTGTTTTCATCAAATGAATTAAAGTATTGATCTGCCAGGAGCTGGAGTTTGTGTTTTGGAGTTTGTCATTTCCTTCAGTGGTGGCAGCTTAAAACCAGTCCTCTGTGGATGAGGCTTACCAGTGCACATTGCAGGAGAAGGGTCAGCCCTGGAGTCAGGGAGTCACCACTGTAAGAGAAAAGGGACAGCACAATGTACACCTGTTCCTGGGAAAAAAGTGTCACAGAAGCCATACAAAGAAAGTAGCTCATGAGAAGGGGCTGGTGGTTCATGGTGCCTCCAGAGAGCTTCTGCAGGGAGAATGCCGAGTTAAGAGAAGACACTGGTGGGAGGGAAGGGACGGACTGGCACAAGCCCTGCTGCACTGCTATGCTCTGGCATCCCTGCTCCTGAGCAGGTTGTACCATGGTGATGGGACTCCACTCCTTCAGCTGCCCTGGCCAGGTCTCCCCTGCTCCCCACCAGCTGCTGCCATTCCTCCACAGACCCACAGCTGTGGGTGGCACAGGAGTGAGCCCCATCACCAGGGAGAGCCTGAGCAACGTTAGATCCAATTGCACAAAGCTGGATCATGTATCACAAAACCAGCTTTGCTTAGTTAATCCTCTGATTGATTTTAAGGCCTTGCTGAGACTGGAAGACTATTAAGAGATTTGTGCTGGCAGTATCTCCCAGCACAGGAATCACCTCCCCTGCTGTGCACCTCACATTTCCTGGCCATGGCCCAAGCCCTTTCCCAGCACAGGTCAGCCCTTAGATCTTCCACTTAAATTCTATCAACTTTCTCCTCGCTGAGTCTCCATCTGGAAGAGGAACACTTACACACAAGCAGAGGCCACAGGGGGTGCCAGTCCCAGTCCAGCTTTCCAGGCATTGGCTGCAGCCAGGCACCCACAGGGACATCCTATCTGGGGTGGGCTGCTGCTCCCTTGTCTGCCACTGTGGGGGCAGAGGGTCTCTCATCACAGCTTCAGGAATTGCAGCCCAATATGCTTTGTTTTTCCCTGTATTTTTCCTCTCGATCCTTGAATCTCACTGTTGGAAGTTCCCTTCCCCACCTCTCATATGCCTGTCTCCCATATGGGCACTGGTGTTGCCTTGTGCTCAGTCTGGCAGAAGCCTTGCAACACATCCTTGGTGTTCCCTGTTTCCCTTCTTCAACATCCCCAGCCCAGCTTGGATGGGGTGCTGTGTGCTGAGTGTGCAGACCTGAAACGCTTGCTCTTGCCTTTGACTGCTCATGTGCCTGCCTGTTTTCCCCAGCACCTGCCTCCTCATGTCCAGATTCAAACTCCAGATAATGTAGCCCTGCTAGCCTCCTGGGCAGGGCTGTGTATGCTGGGAGAAATGCTAACCTTGAAAATTGGGTGTGAGTCTGTGGGATTCCTCAGATGCTTTCAGCCACTGGGATTGTGTGGAAGATGCTGAAGTCTGACCTTCAGTTCCAGATATCTCAAGTTCATGTCAGAAATTATGCCTAAGTAACTACCTGGCAGGCCACTGTCCTAGATATGGTAAACCAAGACACAAGAAATTACATTTTCTCCTGTGGTTGGGCACCTTCTTTGTTGCAGCAGGTAGAAGCTCTCCAAGGAGACATTTTTAAGGAGCTCTGATCATTGCTCCACTCCACAGATTCTCCAGGGACTGGGGGCCCTGCTGAGCCCCTGGCACCCCTGGCAGGAAGAGCCACCCAGCAGAGACCATCCTCAGCACAGACTGGTGCTGGGCTCAGATGCCACTGAGTAGGATCTGGACACACTTGGCTGTGGTGAACTAATCCCGAGGCACACAGAAAAAGCAGATCCCAGCCCTCTCCCTGGTGCTGGCAAACTGTTACCCCGTGGCTCTGGCCCCAGGATGGTGTCTGAGGCCAGGCTGTAAGTGGAACAGAGAGGTGCAGCCTCCTGGATTTCCTCTCTTGGTTATGCTGCAGCTGCAGCTGCAGATGTGGAAGTCTTGGACTGCACCCAGCATATGCACTCCTGAGCCTCACCACCCAGTCTGCTTATTGGGCACAAAGGCTTGGTGCTGCACAACTCCAGCAGAGCAGGGCAGGTGGCAGGTGGCATCTGGGACATGAAACTTTCAGTCCTTCAGACACTGCTGCCAGATCCACTCAGCACAGGCCAGCAGCCTCCCTGCCAGGGGAACCAGGTAAGCCAGGTGATGCTCAGTCCAGGTCTCAGGGCACACCTGTGCACAGTGCAAGAGACCCACCACAGACTACAAGCTGAGCCAGCTGAAAAGGAGGTTTATTACGGCACCTTGAAAGAGGATGAAAAACTCAGGGGAGGGCTTGTAAAGTGCCAGAGGCCTTCAAATGAAAAGATCTTAAACCAAGACCTGATTCTAAAGCACCAAACTCTTTGTCTGGCTCTAATGCCACTTCCCGTCCCTGCTACAGGGCTGAGAAGTGTCACAGATCTGGTGCCTTTTGTTGATGTGACTTGAGCAGTGCACATACCAAGAAGAAGAGCACAGGATGGGGATGAAGCTCTGGCAGGATTCCCAGCACAGGGAACACTCCAGCACAAGTTTTGGAAGGTTTGCAATGAGCACATAAAGCAACTTTGCTCCTTGTGAGAATGACCAGGAAAGGGAGAAACAAGAGATTGCAAACCCTGGTATCAATTCCACATGACACAGTGGAGTAAACAGTGTGAAAGACCTGGGAATAAGGTCTCACATCTACTGTGTAATAGAGGCTTACTAGAAGTAGGTTGTGCCATGCAAGTCCAAAAGACTCCTTCACTTGAGACACTGACTTTGCACGACAGAATTCATTTTTATTGCAATAAAACAGTTGATATAATTCTGCATAATGAGCTTAAAGCAGGTAACTCTGAGCAAAGAAGTCCCAGAGACAGACGGGGGGGCAGGTAGGCAGGGTCCAGGTTTACAGTGGCAGTGCCATGCCACTAGTGGGGTGCAAAGTGACCCCACAGAGGATCTAGTTCACAGACACATTCCTCCTGGGGGGCAGAGATGACAGCAGGATTTTGTGAGCCTCTAACTTCAAAAGATCAGTGGCCATGACAGGCTGAGGATCTGCTGGGATCATATGAGCTGACTTGTTCCTGCTTTTTAAAATAGTATGAGAATTGTGAAGCTGTAAGACAGGTATGTGGGCAGAGACCTGATGGAACCCTGTTGCTCAGCTGAGCAAAGCCCTGTTAATAACCTGAAACCCCTGAGGGAGGGAGGGAAGGCCCGTTCCGGTTTTGCTTAACCAGGGTCTCCTGCCATTACAACATTATAATATCAAAGAACTTTGTGCTGAGAACTAGGTACAACAGCAAGTGCAGACCCAAAAGGACAAACTGAGACAAAAGGATCTCAGTGGCTTTTGCTGCAGGAGGGTAGAATTTAAGCTACAGTTTGGAGAAACAAAGACTTGGGGGACAGGATCCGTCCCCAGTTACCTTGCAGTTAACGTGAATGTGCAGCAGGATGAGGAGAGAGAGGGGCAGGAGACACGACACCAGCATAAGCACTGACCTGGAGCTAGGGAAGGGAAAGTTTAGGCTAGATATAAGGAAAAAAAAAAAGCTATCAAAAATGACTGGCATAAGAGACTCTTATGGGAGAGGGCTAAAAACAGAAGTCAGATGCAGTTTTAGCAGGCAAGTTGCCAAGAAAGACTGCAGCAAAGAGCCTGGCTCAGAGGCTCTGCCAGGACCCAGTGGTCCATCCCAGCCCTCCCTAGTTAGTGTCCAAACAGCCCTGGGGACTCAGTGCCTTGACCGGGAAAATGAGGGGGCTCCGCTCACATAATCAAGGCACCATTTTCGTCAAGAATTGTTTGGACATTTAACATACTAATATTTAAAAAAGAGCAGAGATGTGTTATTTAGAAAACATTCTAGATGGGTGACTGTCTTTTTCCAGGAAAAAATGCATTTGCAGCAAGCACCAGGTGCTGTTGTATTTTAATCTAAGCTAAGTGACTCCTGTTCCAGCTCCAGTACTGATTACTCTCCATAAATCATGCTCTGTCTCACATTCCCTCAATCATACAAGACATCCCTCCATGAACACATCCAGTTAGACTTCCACTCAATTGATCATGATCACTCAGACTTCCACTCAGCTGATCCCAAACAGCCAGCCTTCAGCTGTATTATTCTCCACTGATCACAGATGTTCATAATGTCTATTTCCAGTAACCTCAAACTTCAAACAGAAGGTAGTTCCTGGATAGGATGGATGAAATAATGTAGAAAAACAAATTGTATGACCTAAACCCCAAGTAACAAAATATGTGTTGAAATAGAAATGTTAATAAAGAACCTTCTGCACAATTAGGAGTCATCCCACTAATACTTTGAATGTTTTTCAATGAACTGTCTGGCCTATCTCTCCTGAGACTGAATAACTTCAAACAGTTGAGAATTAGAGCTTGGCTGCACTTGTTATGGATGGAGCCAGACAACAAAAACAAGTAAACCAAATGGCAACAAAAACTTCAACGAAAATCTAATTCTACTCTGGTTGTGGACTAATGACTTGGGCTGAGAATGTGCATTTACCAAACTGCCCCTTTGTATTGTAATGAGTCAAGTCCAATTTCCTATCATCAAACTTGTAGATGGCAGCCAAGAAAAATGTTTAATTGAATGTTTAGTTGAACTATAACACTGAATTTGTAAGTTTGCTGATTGTGGATTGTCTCACTGTCCAGATTTCTCCCCCTAGTTTGAGGTCTTACTTCTGCATTTCAGGAATTAAGCAAGAGGCACATCTGGCAAACAGGTTATTTAGGAGACTACACAGAAATAAATGAAGGAATTTGGACCTGGTCTAAAATCTCTGAGTCCAGAGCCTCTTGTTCCTGACAGGATTTATGGAAGCAGTGCTTCCATATTTATTTAACAGTGAGAAAATAGTAGTTTGTTCAAAAATATGGAGGTTCTAATAACCTCTGGGTTACACTTACAGTTGTGGTAAGCCCTACTGTGAAGCATTGTCTCCCATGGGAGATGACCTGGTGGTCCCAGCCACAGCAGCCTGATAAAAATTCCCACTAGCAATAAACATTTTATCTTTCCACCTGACCTTGTACTTAGTTACCTCCTAAAAGAACTGTCTAAGGTCAGGAGCAGAATTCCTGCTTTGGACTCACAACTCAACCTTTGAGTTTCGGGAGTGGGTCTGTCCACAGCTGAGGAGAGTCTTCTGTTCCTTCCCACCAAAAACTTGTTTATTGTAGCCTCAGATGAATCTTTCCTACAACTGTGGTTAACCTCTTCCTATAGTTAGGCTCCTTATGATTCACCTATGCTAAATATTTTGCAATTAAACTCCCCCATAGAGCAAACCAAGCCTTTATTACATCTGCAGAAGGCCTCTTTGTCTGGCTGAACCGGGTCTTCTACTTTTGTTCCCATGACTTTTTCCTAACAGGTTTGCAAGCCCTTTTCCTTGGACTGCTGCTGGGACCATAAGCTTTCATGAGGTGATTTTAAAGTACAGACAGAAAAGGTGGCGGTGCTGGCAGTGGAGGGGTGGGGATGTCTTTCAGTCTGCATCATATAGGCCTCTATTCTTTGAGGCTGATAATTTGTTCTTTGGTGAAAAACAACAGTTTGATGAGACGGTTGACTCATAAATTCTCCTCTAGCAAATGAACCCCCAAAAGAAAGCAAGGGTTGGGATGTTGCTAAAATCACAAACATAAGAGAGTAGTGAAAAAAGGACATCCATTACAGTGAAAAAAATCTGTGTTATACAAACAGCTCCAAAAGCAAATGCAGGAAAACAAGGTCTAAAATGTTACATCACAGTGACAGACACTTCTGAGTTAAAAAACAGTACTGGCAATATGTCGTTATTGCTGAAATCTATTAGGAAAATGTTTTATATTCTGAAAGACTACTCACAGTTCAGTAACAGTCCCTCAGGATTTCTATATGAGGGTTTAAAAGCTTTTAGATAAATTCAGGGGGAGAAAAGAAAGATTTAGTTCCAAGTCTAAGCCAAAGTTTGCTGTGTAGTTAAAAAGAGTAAATGAACTTGTGGATGTGACTCCTCTGTTTCCTTCTCACACAGTGTCTTCTACACTTGAACGACAGAGCACAGAACTTGAACACGAAAGCTTCATGTTTTATTAATGGTGTCCAATTCATTTCCTGTTTTCGTGCTGATAACCTGCTGAGGGAGAGGAAGGGAACTCAGGTGGCAAGACCTCAGATCCATTTTTTTTATACCCATGAACAGTTCACAAGTGGGGTATTTCACTAGCAAAATCTCTTTTTTGCATGTATTACTGCATTCTCTGGGAAGCTTCACTGGGACTTCTGGCACACATCTCTGAAAGGCCAAATGTTTCCAAGGCAAGTTCCCTTTTATGTGATGGCTTTTAGTTTTTGATTCAATCAGTACTCAGTAGTTATTTTCTCTACTGTCCTTTCCACAGGTCTAACCTCATAACACACCAAGTTACTACTCTGGCAGAAATCTCGTAGTCAAACAAAATTCGCATTAGCGATACCATCCACTGTTCGTAGAAATGCCAGTTTATCCCTCATGAAAGATAAACCAATGCAGTGTTCAGCCAAATAGATGTTCCCAGAGATTTTTAAACTAAAATAATGTTACTGGTCCTGCAAAATGGGGTGAAGACATCAGTGTTCCAGAAAGAATACCCATTTTCCTGTTTCTCAAGCTGGTAATACAACAAAGGCCTGGGTATTCTGAAACACTCCTGTAGCTAACATAACTTCAGAGAAAAAAAAAATTGAAATTCCCCAGTGATTTTGTACCGGCCAGAGATGCCCCAGTCTGTCTCAGTGCCTCCCATTCCCTTAGAGCAGCAAAAGATTTAACAGCAATGACTTTGCCTTCAGCTGCTTCTTCCTATAAAAGTCATTGGCCACTTTCCCAAGGACAAGAGAGCCCTTCTCTGCACAGCCTGCGAGCAGCCAGTGTGGCCATGCTCCATGGCAGGGGTGGGGCTGCACCACTGAGCTCTTGGGGTTTCTTTTAGGACATTTTTCTTTGAAAGATAACCAGAACTGCAATGAGATTGTAACCTCCTGCATTGGCAGGCAGACGTGGTGCCTGGAGGTGCAAGTGCAAGTGTGTGGTCTTGGGTGTGGAGAAGAAAGGAGAAGGGTGGTGACCTGAATGTTGGAATGGAGTTCAGAGTAGGATTTTATTATTATTTTTTTTTGTTTTGCCTTTCCCTCCATTGGGAACCCCAAGGATGAAAAGGCAGGAGTTCCCTGTCCCCGCAGTGGTGGAATGAAAGCATATCAGTGATATGTCATCTAATTTTAGGCCTTCTTCTGAAAGCGTGAGGACTAGAAATAGTATTATTTTTATCAATGAGAATGGAGATTCTCAGGTAAGTGAGGACCTGTGGAGCTGGGACATGCAGGACTATCCAAATGCTGCCATAGCAGTTTTAAAATATGAAAACTGGCAACCTCACTTTTCTGCTATAAACATTGAGCTTGGATCCAATATAAACAGACCTGCATGTTCTGCTCGAGACTCAGTGCTCAACTTCTTTGTGCCTCAATTGTTTAGACCTGGACTAACAGGGCTGGAAGAGAGACAGGACTGAGGTACTCTTGAACTATAGACAATATTCTTTTTATATATCTTCAGTGACAAAGATTCCACATGTTTTCTATTTAGTTATTCTTACTGTTCACTTCCAGATGCTTATCAGCTGGAAAAAGTCTCCCAGATTTCACTGAAAGCCTCACTACTGTTCAGTGGAGTGTAAGAATTACTGCGTGCCTTTAAATGACCCTCAGGCTTGGACATCTTAGTATGGATTTTTTTTTTCCAAAATCTAAACAAAAGGTTAGATTGCATTTTCAAGCCATGAAAGTAAAGTGTGAGGAAGTACAAAGTGTTAAAGGAGTTGCCATTGCTGAGGCTCTGAGTGGGCACAAAGATAAGAAACCACATTTCATTCCCAACACTAAGATATCTGCTGCAAATAACACTTTGGGAGTTGTTGGCTCAGCCAGCCCAGCTGGCATTGCTGACAGACAGTTTTGTTCTCTTTTTGAAGTTTTGATCCCTTCCCCACAGAGGTGTATGGCACCATATTTAACTACACAGCAGACCTGCAGCGATTGACTCCCCACACATGTTGCCTGGGTATTTGCTCATCCTTTGCTTTAACACCAGAAAATGGTGAAGTCCTGTGTGGAGGCAGCACATATAATAATAATCAGTGCAAGAAGTTTTGGAAAATTAATCAATTTGAAATCATTGACCTTTATTTATGGGCATCTGTCACTTTGAACACTGGTTATTCTCATGTTGGGCTGTAAAAGGAGGGATATTTGCAACTGAAAAGTGAAGAGCTACCAACTACCCAGGCATCACCAGGCTCTGCAGACAAGTATTGTCATAGGGTGGCATGTTATGTAAGAACTCCTTAAATGCAAGTTATTCTACGTTCTTGGCAGCAGACCACATGAAATTTCCCTTTAGATGTTGATGGGATTTAAAAAAAATATATATGAAAATCACCTTATCATTTACAATGCAAATCTTGCAATGAAAGTTAGTAAATTAAACTACAGATTCACCTAAATTAAGCTGGCATTCTATTCTGGTGCTTCAAACTCTGAAAACATTGCTGGCTGACAAAACAAGTCCTGGAATGATTAGCAAAAACCCTCCTTCAGAGGCAGTAGATGAGCAATCCCTTTGAACCTTCACAGCACATCATAAACGCTCAGCAGAGTTACAGTGTGGCAGTCCCAGTGCTATCAATTATTTACCCTTTTTCTGTTTACCTTCAGGCTGCAAGTAATTATTTTTAAATATTAATTTAGTTGTGTCATGTACAGTTTGTGGTTTAGCCCTGAGATCTGAGATATAGAAAAGCAAACTGCATCTCAAATCACATTTAGCTGGTGACGCATTGATAGCCAGATCCCCACTCCAGCTACTCAGCAGCTACACTCAACTTCTGCCATCATTAGAAACAGAACTTTCTTCATTGCAAGAAAGTGAAGGCAATTTTCTTAATAGGAAAAGACACTTTTTTGTAGCCTAAAAGTCTCAAAAATTGAAAAAACTAAATAGGAGAATATTATTTTATTTTAAAAAGTTTGAGTTTTTTCTGATGAATATTTTTTCTCTCCTCTTTCTGTTTCCCTCAGAATTTTTCCCAGTGTGGTTTTTTTTTCTTTATTCTCAGCTAATTTAGCCTAAAAAGGACAAAAAGATCCTAGGAGACAAGGCTTGCCTTCCTGCATTGTGAAGGCTCCACTTCTTAGAACCTGAAAAGAGAGGATGGCTCTTGTCAGTGCCACAGGAATGCCTCTCCACAAGGGACTGGTTCTGTCTTTTTAATACTAGAAAAACAAATACTCATTTTGATATCTCTGCATGAAGGCAGAGATGTGTGCCCACAGATGTGTGCCCATGCAGTACCAAGTTCAGAGCAAACTGCTGGCTGCACTGATGACAGCAAGACATTTTTAAATTTTAGACTAGTTTGGTGTTCATTTTTATTGCACTGTTGCACTTCAAGCTTTTTCTTAGCATAAGTTCTTGAAAAAAACCTTGATTTTAGCTGTTTCTGAGACAGAATCAAGGAGAAATGGAATGCTGACAATCAAACTTGTGTAACTTCATTGGTATTGCTGATGCTCTGGTGGCACTTGTCGGTCCCAGCATCCATTTCCCATCCTTGGAATTGTGCTTGGCTCTGCAAAATTCTATTAATGCCAGAAGCAGCTCCTGACAAAGAACATGCAGTCACAATTTTGGACTGAGATGCTGCACTGGAAAACAAATATGAGAAAAACTATCAAGTGTAACACCATTCTGGTGAAGGAATGTTTGTAAAATGATCTAGTGAATATTGTTTCACGAAGAGAAAAATCACTTCTGTTGAAACAGAAGTATCACAAAAGTAGTCATAAAACCTGCAGCAAAATTGTGAAAATGGGATCAGAAATTCAGTGTGAGCCATTGAAGCAACTATGCTTGAAACCGTTAGAAGATCAGCTCTTCAGACACAAGTGGTAAACAGTGTGAGCTTGTCTAAACCTGTTTTTTATTTTGCATGTCTGTAGATACCTCCACAACAACATGACAGAGTGGGCCTCCTGAACATTATTAAAGTTATTGAACTTCTATATGATCTGTGGATATTGTGGCAGTGTTTGCAAATATCTCTGAGCTGGGGAAATAACCTTAATTTTGTTAGCTTGGCTCCCATTTACCTCGGTAACAACAGTGACCAATATGCTGCCTGGACAGACGCCAAGTTTCTCTTAATCTTGGTCAGGACATTTAGATCACATCATTTAACAAAGTCATTTGTCCAAGCTGAAGAACAAATTTGTCTGTTAAGGGTAACGATGGTGAGTCCACTTTTCTCACCAGGCACTGCACTTTGCACCCTGTTCCTGAAGCAAGTAGGCGGAAAGCCACAGACCCCAGAAGTGAATCAGTTCTTTCAAAAGCGTGAGCTGAACCTGAAGCACCATGGACCAGGTCTGGAAACAGCAAAGAAGTCCGAAACACCACTCCTGTGTCATTTCTGAGTGTAACATGCCATCGTACATTGCTTGCAGGGTAAGTGCGGCAATCAGACACCCTGGTTTCAGGTAGAAAGCAGCCTGTTATCAATACAGGTTCTGCAGGAGCTAGACAAGACCCAAACACCACTAGCATTCAAATGCAGACTTTATCCCAGCTCTTGTTCTTGACACTTTTCACAGAAGTGAATCTCACAATTAGTGACGTCACTGTGAAGCAAATGGGAATGTCTGTGATACCTCATAAATTTCAGGTGTTGACCTGTTATTTTTTGACACAATTGTCTAGAGGCAATTCAAGCATATGTAAGTAGAAAATCTTTTGTGTGTTTCAAGGGACATGGACACCCTTAAAGCTACTCCAGCACGTGCGAAGTTGGCTACTGGGCTGCTGGCTGAGGCAGAGGAGGGTTGAGAAGGAGAAGGAAGGCTGAGGAGGGGAACTGCTTTGCAGCGCCGGCCCCGTGCGGGGCAGGGCGTGGCAGGGCAGGGCAGGGCAGGGCAGGGCAGGGCAGGGCAGGGCAGGGCAGGGCAGAGCTGCTCCCGGCGCTGTCTGCGGTGCTGAAGGGTCACCCCGACCCCCGCCGCTCTCCCAGGGCACAGGAGTGCTCTGAGCCGTTTGGGAAGTTGGGGCGGGCAGCAGCCCTCGTGTTATCTCGGTGAAAGGGAACCTACCAGGAGTTAGGGAAGAGCAAAGGCGGTTTGATTTTCTGCTCAAGATGAATTCTGATTCCCACAGATGGTTTTCAGGGACAATCAGGGCAGCCAAGAAAACAGTGACATGCAGAAATGGCTGATAAAATTGCAATGAAACGTCTGTTGACATTGATTTTGAGCCTGCGGGCAGAGATGAATGATTGAAACACTAGGCTTGTTAAAGCCAGAATGCTTTTGATTTCTCTTCTCTGTGCTGAACAAGATTTAGCTGGAGGGAAGTTAACAATCAGCTAATTGACATTGAATTAAGCATGAAATGCAGTATAACTACTTTTCTTCTGAAGTACTCTTCAGCAATGTTTTAACAAGGCTTTTAATTATTGATTATTGCTTATAACACACAGTAGATCTTTTATTTGTTTTAAAATATCATGTCCTTCAAAGGTATCAGTTTAAGTACTCTCTGTAGGTTCATGTCTCTGGTAATGGAAACCAAACAAATAATCAAAGAAAACCTGTAACTTCTTCCTCTGGCAAAGCGTCATAGCATTACACATTGTGGGCCCTTCTAACTCAGAATATTCTGTGATAAGAGTTATCCGGGTCAGGTTAAGAAGTAAATGTTCTAAAACGATTTTAGGATGTCCACTGTATCCTTCTGCAAAGGGGAAATTGAGGGAGAACTATGGTGCATTTACAGCCAGCTCACTGAATTGCTCATTGGCTTTGGGACAAGCTGTGGCTCAGCCTTGGCAGGCAGCTCAGCACCACACAGCCCCTCGCTCACTTCCCCACAGCAAGACAGGGGAGACAATCAGAAGAGTAAAACTGTGGAAACTCATATGTTGAGATAAAGATAGTTTAAGAGGTAAAGCAAAAACTGTGTGTGCAAACAAAACAAACCAAGGAATTCATTCCTGACTTCCCATGGGTGAGGCAGGTGTTTGTGATCCCCAGGACAGCAGGGCTCTGGCACACCCAACAGTGACTTGAGAACACAAGCACCATTGCCCTGAATGTCCCCCCTTCTTCCTTCTTCCCCATATGATGTCATATGCTGTGGAATATCTCTTTGGTCAGCTGGGGTCATCTGTGTCCTCCCTCAGCTTCTTATCCACCCTCACCCCCATCCTCCTCATGGGGAAGGAGCAGTCAGAGAGGCAGAAAAGGCCTTGCTGCTGTGTAAGCAATGTTTGGCAATAACTAAAACATCAGTGTGTTATCAGCACTATTTTCATCTCAGTGCAAAAGGCAGCACCATATGAGCTACTGTGAAGAAAATTAACTCTATCCCCACCAAAACTGGTACAGATCAGTAATAACATTTGAAGAACTGCCACATGCATGAGCAAAAAAGGAAATGCTTGTTTGCTGCACTGACAGCAGTGGGCACAATCATCACCGCTGCAGCTGCATATGCTGCATGTCAGCTACAGCAGGGTTGCTGCTCAGCACACACTGGGGAGCTGGCAAAATCTATGGTGCTAATGGCTGTGGAGAGTGTGAGAGTACAGGGTTTCTCAGAAAATGACACTGAATGCATCAGTACAATTACCAGGAAAGTATTGGTAAAAACCAAACACAAGAGAAGATAGATTTTTGTGTGTTTAGAACCTTACTATTGCAGCACTAGACATCACTCCTTAAGGTAACTGCTTTCTCACCTGTGAGATGTTCTCATTTCCTTACAGCAGCACAGAGGCTTGGGGAAGCCAGCATCTTCTGAAAGATCTCTACCCTGTCAGCAACTTTAAGACAGTGGTCCTTCTATCTCTGATCCTCTTGGGTCTGTTTGTCCAAAAATCCTCCCTTGACTGTGAGAAATTATCGTAATCAAATGTTCATAACTGTAGGAACGTGCTACCACCATCAACACCAAAACTTTTTGTAGAATGGAAGCCCCAGGAGCTTTCATGTTGACAGCAAGGCAGGTGAGGAGAGGATTGCAGCCAGCAGGGCTGAGCCAGATGGGGCATTGTGGGATCAATCTGTTACATCGAGCACAGAAAGGCAAGTGTGCACACAACAGTAGGGAAAAAAGCTTGTGGGAATTTCTCTCCCAATTCACTATAAATGGGACAAAGAAAATCATTCCAGTGGTTCACAACACATCTAGCACATTACACTGCCTACAACTCTCCAAGGGGCAGTCTGAAACACTGTGTTCCCTTTCTATTCTCCAGTGCTGCAGAGCTTTCCTTCTACCCTCATCAGTAGCCAGGAAATAAGTTTTAGGTTTGTTTTTGTCTGGTTTGGGGTTTTTTGTTTGTTGTTTTGGTTTGGTTTGATTTGGTGGGGGGGGTTGTTTTGTTTTTTCTTTGTTTTTATTTTCGTGTTTTCTTTTAAATCAAACCTAAGTTGTAGAGCACAATTTATCAAGCAAGGCTGCCTAGAGGGAGTGGAGTGCTGAAAAAGGGAGAGAGACAGTATTACTTCAAGCTTTCAGTTCACACACAGCATTCCCATTCAGCAGGTGTAGACATCAAAATAAATAGCCTTCTGGCAATCTTCCAGATGGCCTAAAACTCCAGGCATATTCAGCCTGATTACCTTAGATTTTTTTCAGGCTTGCTGTCTCTGCATTTACTTGTTCTACATCCCTTGCCAGCTACAGAGAAACAGCTGTGTCTGGCCTAGGGTGTGAACATCTGGTTCAGATTGTCATATCCAGCTGTGAGTCTTCTGCAACACAACTCCATTACCTAACTAGTATAGACAAGTGCAAAATAACGAACATTGGAGGAAACATTTTTAAACTACTCATTCACAGGAAAGGGGGACTAAATAAGTTGTGGCTTCTCAAAAACGCGTCCAAGTATAAATGACCAGAACAGGGAGAATATCAGGTGGTACTCTAAAGTGCAGCAGACAAAAACAGTTATGTACTGAAAGGACAGGGTGACTATTATTTCCTTGTCAAATGACTGTTTTAATCTTTAATCTGCTTCAGCCTATTTTGCTGGATGTCATCTGGGTGTATATCTTAATTTGCAGTAATTGCTACTAGTAACCACCAGTGACATGCTGCCTTTCTGAATCCTGAGACTGGATTCAGTCCCTTTAATACAAAAGCAAGCCTTTAGGAAGCATACGAATGGCAAGAAGAGCTGGAGGATTGAGTTCATCTCCCACAGGCAACAGCCAGCCTGGGAGAGTCAGGCAGGATGGGCAGGTGAGAAGTACTTCAACTGCCTGTGCTAAGTAGCTGCTGCTGCTGTGCCATAAGGGACAGCCACGGGCCCTGCACAGGAGGATGTTCTACAGAAAGAAGGACAGGGATTTCACACATGTGAGTGCTACAGGCATTAAAGGTGCTCACTGGAATCATCAGTCTGGGCCAGACAGTGCTCAGCTGTTCCCCAGTGAGGACAGGTATGGATTTGGAAGGAAGAAGAGGAAAGAAGAGACAAAGAATATTAATACTTTCCTGCATACCTTTGGCTCAATGAAGGGAAAGCCAGTTTTCTGATTCACTCAGCTCATGGGTATACTTCATGGCACACACAGCCTGCACAGCCACAGGAGAACTGAGAAAACTTCCTTAGGACAATATAAAACTGGAAGAAATGAATGTTTACCAAAGCAACTCTGTAAGGAAGGTGGAGCAGGACTCTTGTGTTTCACATATCAGTATAGCTGCTAAGCACATATCAATATAACTGCTAAAGCCTCAATCTGTGCAACTCCATTAAGAGAGCTTAATTTTATGCTACACCTCCATTTTAACTACTGATCCTGGTAACAACTACCACAGCCTGTCTCTGCCCAGGGCATACCCATGGTATTGGGATAACCTGTGTTGCATGTTCTCTGAAAGCCGATCCCTTGAGTTATGCTGTTATCCCTCCACTCTCTCTCCAGGTGAGCACACACTGCCCTGTACATTATGGTGATGTTGGCCCCAGCATTCCCATGCAAGCTGTAGATTTGCAGTATGCTCAGACAGAGCTGGAGGCAGTGCTGCTCTTACCTGTCCTTCCAGCTGTAGCACTATTCTCTCCTGGGGGAAAATTACAGGTTCTTCTCAAAGAGGATTAGTTCTCATCTCCCATACATTTCTTGGCTACTCATCCAGGCTGCTGGTCTCATGAGGAAAGTGTTCCTAACAAAACACTTCTCAGCGTTAGGCTTGGCTGGTGGAACTATGGGTTCCACAAATTCCTCCATCCCCCATTCTCTGATTCTGGATGCATTTACTTGTCAAGACCAGGGAGTGTAATTAAAGGGAACAGGTCCCAGGATGCCTCTCCCACTTCTGGCAGCTGACAGAAGGTGTGAGCTCAGCATGGCTGAATTCCACATCTCAGTCACACCCTTTGGAAACTCTGCAGTACATCCATCATACCAATAGATCACAGTGCCAGCCATGGTGACCACCTACAATACTGGGTTATGGAGCTGAGAAAAACAGCAGTCCTATTTTATACTCCTTGAAGAAGAGTCTCCCTCGCTTGCAAGTGCTGGCACTTCCAACTCTCTCTGCCTATAGCAGTAACATGCTGATGACCTGTGCATTAGTCTTCCCCTCTCATTCTTCCATGTTTTCTTCTGGATGAGTGGGTTGGCTCTTTGTGATCCTGAGAGGAGTTCTCAGGCCATTCTGAGATGGTCTCCTTCACTAATCATTCCTGATGGCCCAACAGGTTCCCATTGTACTATTACTCTCAATATTAATATGAGAATAGTTATATACAACATAGAAAAAAGGACCCCAGATGGATCTGAGAGCAATATGTGTTTCAGTAGGCTAAAATGTTGTGAGTTGCTTTTGCTTTCATAGGTTTTCTGCCAACTGGGAATTTTCCCTGAAGGAAGTTTCAAAAACCTTCTCAGCCTCTAGGAAACTATTTGTTTGGC
This sequence comes from Lepidothrix coronata, assembly GCF_001604755.1. NCBI lineage: Eukaryota > Metazoa > Chordata > Aves > Passeriformes > Pipridae > Lepidothrix > Lepidothrix coronata. The sequence continues at coordinate 2,188,458 of NW_016690327.1, forward strand.
ACAGTTAACTTAGGAGCTCTTAAAATTTTGTCAAACACATCAAACCAAATGGCCCCTAGCCAAAGATCTTGCATAGCAAGTTTCAACCCACACAAACTTCTAACGCTAGCTTGTGAACCCCTGGAAACACAGGCTTACAAAGGACACTGCAAACAGAGGAGGACCCTCTAAGGCTTTGATCTTCCATAAAAAAATTAACAGGAGTAGTTTCCTCTATTTTAGCAAATGTGGTGGGTTGGTTGTGTGGTACCTGTTTATTCATTTGTTTCAAATTTAACTGTAAGTCTTTGGGGCTAAGTCTGACAGTCCAGGTTATAAAGCCCCTTATGAAATAGGAATCTGTCCCACCTGGAAGCTGCTTTAATATGGTCAATCATAACCAGCTGCAAGGCCTGGCTGTCTGTCCTTTTCTCCCCCCAGGCTTTACAAAGTGGTAAGCAATCTTTCTGCATACACCTTTCTAGAACTCTACCTTGTGTAACAACAAGGTACACTGTTCTCAACAGCCTCTTGTAGGAAGCTCTGAATAGAGGATGTCCAGTGCCAATGGGAAGAAGGCTGACTTCCAAAGCATGCTGCTGCAGAATGAATTCTTGCACACCTGGCCTCTGTACCATGACATATCAACACAAATGACTACTGTGATCAAACCTGATAAAATGAATTTCTATAGATGCTACATATAATCCAAGATGGATGTTCGCTTTTTTAATTATGCAAAAAAAAATGAAGTAAATGATTAATTACTCAAGACACAGGTGTGTCTTTATGGAGACTGGTGCCCTGGACACTTGCAGCTTTCTTCGTCATATTTACAAAGCAGTGTGAGCTCAGGTAACTTGAAGGACAAAGATCATGCAGAGACACAGAGCACCATGTCATGGCCTCTCCAATGTTCGTGTGTGTCTTTTTTAACTATACCTAATAAAGCTCAAATGACAATAGGTGACATACTGTATGTGTTTTATCTCATTATTAATTAAGCATATTTATCTCTTAAATCAGATGTGACTTGCACCACAACATCAGTAATTAAATTAAATATTGATGTGTGATGGTTGTGTGCCGAGGCCGTATGGGTAAGTGGAATTGCCATATCTAATTAACATCTTGCAGAAGTAGCCCCATTAGGTTTGTTAGTTAAATCTCAAAATGGTAATAGTAACAAAAGTGTAACTACCACTTAATGACACTAATTAATAGGAGCCTCATCAAATTTGATGAATATCTTCATCCTGTTTTGAGGGCTGTTGACTAGACTTTTGTTGTATTATTGTGAAGTCGTAAACTATTTAGAACTGGTAACTCTGCTATGCTTTACCTTCAAGATTGTGTGGCAAGGCTGCTTATTTGCTCCTTTGAAGAAACATACAGTAGCATCATGAAGCTAAAGATCAGCAAAGCCCCTGAGCAGACCCTTCCTGCCAGTATTTCAGCAAGCACTTGGCCTTCCCTCTTCTCGCGAGTACACTGCTTGTGTGTGAGAGAGGCTGTGACTGTCTAGAGAACCCACTTGCCCCCTCTCAAACATGCAAAGTTGGGTGGTGCCCTGGGTTTTGAAGTGTTACCTTCTGTCTCATTAAATAGAGCAATTTCTCCTTGGAGAAGACTACAAGGATTTATTTTGTTTTTATTTAACACTCATTAAATTCCAGTGCCTTATAAGCAGTTCAGTGATACTACCACAATTCTGATTACCATTCTACTGCATGCTGAACTGAGAATACAAAATTACTTCACTTGGGATTAGATACAGGTTTCAGCCAGGATTTCGGGATGAAGTCCAACTATATCACTACTTGCAAAACATAATTCAAATAGTAATTGTTACATAGTCTGGGTAAGTTACATCATTTGAATTGATTAATACTCATGTTCATTTAACTACTACAGATGCTATTCTCAGCTGTAACTGAAAAAAGAAATGCATTATGAGATTGTTCCCCAATTTGTGCTTTAGAAACTGTTTTGAAGCCAGCCATCCTTCCCAAGATTCAGAGAAAATAATTTTCCAATAACAAGACTCCTTCTGATACTCTTAAAAATGAAAATGACAATAAAGGGCATCATGTCTGACTAAGTGTCTCAGGGCTTCTGCAATTCCATCTTGAGGTTCTGGCAGTAAGAAGAGAGTTGAACACCAATTTTCTTCCCTTCTTTCTGATCACAGCTGATCTTGTCTGGGTTAGAGAATTTTATTGTTCTCTATAATGAAAGATTACAAGAGATATTTCTTATTCCATTTCACCATGCCTGTCTGCCCTTTTTACTGCTGTGTCTTCCTCTCCTATTTTGTTTACCTTCCCACCTATGCACAGAGCAAGTTACTGTAAAATGCTGTAAAAATTTGATTAGGAAGCAGTTGGATATTTTGACTTACACATGATGGTCCAACAGCACAGAACTGAGCTGAATCACAGTCAAAACAAACTGTTTGCTAAGTGGAAAAGCAACGATGTAGCAACATGCACCTCTGCGCAGACCGATCATTTAAAAATTAACAAATATTACTGCTAATGGAAAGAGGTCATCATTTTTCTTGAGCTTTATATCTTCAATTAATTTCTAGGATCATCTGGTTAAGCAACCCATGAGATGACCATTTGTCTATGCAAGAAGCTGGTTAAAACATCTGTGTCTTCTGGGAGCCCAGGCTCAGCTGAGCCATAGGTCCCACGGACAGAGTTTTACAATGTATGGCTCTTCCAAACACAGGTCTTCACCACCACTACAGGACACTTCAACATAAACCATCAGTCAGCAGCAACCAGCTTTTGCTCAGTATCCTGGACCTTTACTTCCATGACCCCACCTGTGCTGCACACTTGTGGTTTCATCTGGCCACCCTGCCTGATAGAGTGTGCCAGGCACTCTAGACAGAAAACCAGGCTGCTTCAGCCCTTAAAAATAGCATGATTGCATAGAAAAGGCTTTTTGGTCCTTCCTGGAGTCTAGTTGGCAAGAAGAGACTGAAGGGAAATAGAAAATACGAGGCTGCATTTTGGCAGATACTGCTCTCCAGGCAGCACAGCATCCAGCCAGTGGGGAAAGACTTCTTTTGGTCAGGCACAAATGTTACCTGGGCCTGTTTAGCAGGTATAAGCAAGCTTAGAAGTTCTCTATATGCAGATACTAAATGCAAATGTTACCTGTGACAAGTGGAAACATATTGTATGTTATAGTGAAGTAGTAGAACAAGTTCTCTTATTTTTTCTACAGAGCAGATTCATACCTGCTTATGGGATGAATCTCCCAAAGCACTTTGGGATGCAATTTTGGAAGCTCTTTTCCTAGCACACTAAGGGCCAAATGAATTATCCTTTGTGCTAACCAATGAGGCTGCCTGTCAGATTCACTGATATTCCAGGAAGCTTCCTGCCAAGAATCTCATTTTGTGATTGATTTTGGCCCAGTGAGGCAGAATTTCCCTTTGCTCCAGGCTGCCACCCATCTCTCTGGTCCTGCACTACCCTGGCTCACACTTGGCTTCTCATGGCCATGGCCAGATGCTCAAACGAACAGCATCACACACACACTCAAACGACTGTTCCACCCATTATAGTGATTCATGATGTGGAATGCAGGTATCTTGTAATGCCACTGGTCACAGTTGATCCTATTACTCCTGGAGAGGGCACAAAAACAATCTAAACAGGAGGAGATGTTGAAGAACAAGCCTGGTCCATGAAGGAGAGTTTACAGCAGAGAGGAGTGGAATGGCAGAATGACAAATGACTTTTAGTAAAACAACTTCCATTTCTGACTAGCTCAGGACCCTGAGTTACTGGCAGAAAGCCTGCTCCCTAAAGATGTCAGCAGCAGCCCCTGCCAGTGCTCCCCTGGCCCTCCATCGTCCAGCCCTGTTCCCAGGCCCACTCGCCCATTCCAGTAACGCTGAGCTCCTGTTTTCCCTCTCCAAGCCAAATGAACGTTGATAGCAGTGGAACCATCCAGATTTCATGCTTTTAAATAACACATGCTGTATTCAATGAATTTCAAAGACACGCTAAACCCAAATTACTGCTATCCATGGATCTTGAGAAGCTTTTATAAATGGCTGCATTACAGTGTAGTACAAAGCAGTGATTTCCATAATGCTTGTCTAATGTATAGAGCATTTTACATAGAACAGGCCCTGTTTCATCTTGAAATGCTTTTTAATTAATTCAATTCATTAATACTGCTTGTCATGGCTAAACTCTTGAGACTTAACAAAAACTTTAGTTGAGCAGTTGTCAACACATTTCATTTAAACATATGTTTTTGAATGCTTTCTGGTAACATCACTATTCTTCATATGTAGAGTGCAGTACTTAAATGTATTAAACAGAAGAAGGGGGCCAACAAAAACCTTTCTATTGACAATGCTGCATTTGGAGATGAGAGATGGGTGGGCCAATCTAGGCATCATTCTTTTCACAACCCTTAGATTAACCTAAGTGAAACCTCTTCCACAGTGTATGTAGGGCATATAAACATATCCTGTTCATAGAATCCCATAATGGTTTGGATTGGTAAGGACCTTAAAGACAATCCAGTTCCACCTCCCAATTCCCACCTTCTACTAGACCAGGTTGCTTGCAACCTGGCCTTGAACACCTCCAGGGATGGGGCATCCACAACTTCTCTGGGAAACCTAATCCAGTGTCTAGTAAAAGATATTCCTGCCCATGGCAGTGGAGTTTGACTAGATGATCTTCAAAGGTCTCTTCCAACACAAACCATTCTATGATTCTTTAAAGAATATAAGAGCATTACTATTCTGGAGGAAATTAAGGAAGGCTCTTTATGGACTCCCATTTGTATCAATCTATAATTGCAGATTTTATTTGGACCGATCCAGGGATGTGTTCATCACTAGGAAGAGAAGTGTTCCCTTTATAATCCTACAACAAAGCCCATCTGCTTTCAAGCGCTGCTTCCATTTCAAAATACATCTCCCTTTCCTTTTATCCCCTCTGAGACTACCGTTACACAGCTGCTAACACAGCACAAGGAGGAAAGTGCTGTTTCCCCAGTGCCACCAAAGTCTTTTAATGCTTGCAACAAATTCCATTGAAGCAAACCATTGGAGACAGGGTGACAGCCATACATTAATATTCAAGAGTTCAGAACATTTGACCTTTAAACTGCATACCTGGACAGAATGATGCCTTACGGTCTGCATGTCATTAACCAGAGCATGGTGCTGACCCTCAGATCCAGGAATAATCTGCTCTACCTAAGGAAGAGGGAGCAGGATCACATTGGACAATATGTCCTGGAGTATAGACAATACCTCCTTCAAACAGATCAAACCTGCCCTAGAACTCCTCCCAACACTCCATGTCTGTGTTTGCTCTGCATGGAAACTGGATAAGGAACAAGACTGGAAAACTGGGGCCTTCTCTTGACGTATGAATTACAGTAAATACCTTTATTTTAAACAATGGGAAAAAAATATTTTACTGGATATTTTTTTTTTAAGGCCAAATTCTGTCCAAGGAGAGAATTGTTAAATGTCTCAATAATATAAAATGCTGAAAATGCTTTCTAAAACATTTCCACTGGTTATTTGGTGTGTCCTTCCATATCCCAGGCCTCGCTGTCTATCTGTATTTTAAGCCACCTTTCTGGCTATGGTCTCCAATGCTTTTTAATGCTGTCTCCTGTGTGTGTTTTGTGTAGTGGAATACTTTACAAATCAAAATGTTACTGGGGAATAAGCCTATGATCTCCTGTGTAACATTTCCTGGCTCTACTGCACACACATCTATTGTTCAAGATTGAATTGGTCCCAAGAAGCAACAGAGCATGTGAAAGCTGCTATGAATTTTGCAAAGTGGCTTCAGGGCAGTAAAGCACATCAGAAGAATAAGGTGCAAAATCTGAAAGTCCAAATTTAGGAATGTCGGTCAATATTGAAGATCAAAAATAAATAAATGCCCTTGGTTACAGCTTTTGTACTTTTATCTTGTGACATTCCTAATAGAGTTGAAAGGAGCATGCATAGCCAGGCTACAAAATAAAACTAATTATTAAATAGGTTTATATGTTTATATGCTAGCCTTTACTTAGTACTACACGTGATTGATTTTGTTAGCCCTTTCCTTCCCCCCCCCGAGTTCTTGCATTCCTCACCTATTCAGTGTTTTTTACCTCTCTTACAGGGTACCCTCTATTTAGTCCTCAGGGAACTGCAGGATTTTGGAAGGGGTAATGCATTTCTATGGAGCTAGCTCAGTTGAAGTCACTCATATTCAACTTTGTGCAGCATTTTTTCATGCAGATATCAAAACAAAACTGCAAAACCCAGCACATTCCACTGAATGAAGACTGAGAGAACATGCCTTTACCACAGCTAATCGATGCAAATTTCCCTCAAAAATTCCAACAGAGATTTCAAAAACTCCCACACAGGTGCTTCCCCAGACACTGTTCTAGTCACCAGGGTCCTCTGGCCAACTGGTGTTTGGCCAATGTGCCGAGGGACAAACACACCGTCGTTCCTGACATTGCTTCCCTTTGTTCAAATGGGATCCTGGGCACACTCCCAGAAGTAATAGGATCCTTTTCTACATATGGCTGCTTTGTTTTTTTTTCTTTTTCCAAAGCCACAGTGTACTATGAGACTAAACTGCAGGTTTGATTAAGGTGAATTAATTGTACACATATAATAATAATAATTATGTATTTAAAAACTTATAGAGAAAACATTATACTTCAGTATTTCTGTTTCACTGAAACCATTTTGTGTGGGAAAAATCACCTGGGTCATCCCAATTTACTTAAAGATCTGTGCAAAATAGTAACATGTGGAACCAAAAGGTAATCAAAAATTCTTTATTTAAAATTCCCTGAAATTAATTGAAGTTTCCATGTTTACTGAGAGACAGAATTCCTCAAGGACACTGTTCAGAGAATTACAGTGATAAAACAGATAGGAATTATAGAGAGAAGCATATGTGTGGGGAAAAAAAGAATCTTTTATGTGTAACTAAGCACAAGAAATGGTAAAAAATAAAAACCAGTAACAAGAAACTATTTCCAAATTTGTTATGTATGCATACAGCATATAGCCTAATGCAAAGTAATATGTTGCAGTTATTTAATATCTTTCTTCAAAGGTTTTGTTAATACATCAATGACTGAACATCTAAAGGGGAAAAAATATTTCTCTTTATAGTTTTAGATAATTGTCCCTGAAAAAAACCCAAACCTTTAATTACAACTCAGATGAAGAAAGCTTGATTTGTGTGCTGTGCCCAAATGCTGAGGAGTCGGATGTAAAATATTTGTAATATTTAGGGAACCCTGAGTTTTACATAAAAGTAAACAGCATTGCCTGAAGGCACAATTTCCAGCAACACAATAAAATGTGCAGTGAATTTATGGCGGCCATCCATTAGCTCTTACCAAGGCAACGTCGCCCATATCTGTCGTCCATCATTATAATAGAGGGTTAATGCACCGAATTTACATAAAAAAGTCATATTGTCTGCATGAATTATTTACACTCTCAGCTGTTTTTACAGCTTGGTTTCAAGCTGGATTCTGGGAGAGATTCTGCCAGTAAATTACTCTGTGGAGACCTGACTGTATAACTACAAACAGAGCCTGCAAAGAAAAGAAAAGAAAAGGGGAATGCACAAGCCAGTGGTTGTAATGGGAGAACAAGCTGAGGCTTTTCTTTTACATGCACAGGAAGAAAAGGAGGGCAGGGAAGTTCACCTGAAAAGTCCTGTACATACAGCTAAGCATTAGCATCTTCCTGTCTCACAGCTGTACACATCAATGTGATCCTGTTGTAGGTATGTTTAATTCCCAGGCACACAGTCACAGAGCCGCACACTCTGCCTTTGCACAATGACATGCTGATGAAAAAATCACGTCTCACACCACATCCTCCCCCCTCCCCACCCCAATCTATCTGTGCACCAACACCAATGGGCACAACTGGGTATGGGCTGCCCCAGGACATGGGAACATCAGCCCTGTCCTGCTACAAGGATGACAATGAGACCTGCATGTTATATTCACAGAATGACATGTGGAAATTGTTCTGGATAAGAAATGACATCCAGTAAGTTCAGGACCATGATTATTTGATGACAGACACGGAACGTCACCTGAACCTATTACAGTTACATGGTCAGGGAGGGTTTATTATTATTATGAAATCCATTTTCTTCTTGAAAAAATTGAATTTCAAATGTTATTTTGGGATTTATTTGAACTAGCTTGTTTCCAACTCATTCTATGGTTGATCAAAAGTGGGATGATCCAATCCAGGTTTACTAAGAACTTCCACAATCTTTACCTGGCTGCTTGCTCTGCTATTCCATAATAATCGAGCACCATAGCTACCATGGCAACCGACATTAACTGATACAAGTGATATTAACCACAATTCTTCTGTCTCCTCTACAGTGTGTCACAAATTTGTTACGAGTCTGACTTAAGATCCTGCTGTGCCAGATCAGGAAACACCAAACTCATGCATGGCAGAGTCCATGACCCTGTTGAGTGACACCTCTGCCCAGTCCCCAGTGCCTGCCATGGCCCAGAGGAGTATCCTGCTGTCCTGTCACACTGATCCCATACCTACAAGAGCCATTTTCCCCTGAGGATGTTCAGAGGCAGGCTTTGCAGCCCAGTCATACTCTGAGAAAGCTCTGTGCAACAACAGCATGTGACATCACCAAATTACAAATAGACTGGACCAGTATTGGTAGTTCTTCCTCCTGATTGTTTACACCCTTTAAATATTTGCAGACTTATGCACCATGCTGCAGGTAAACCAAGATATACATATTTATCTCACTTAATCTTCCCTCATAAATCAATCTTTCCAGTCAATCTCTCCACTCACTAATTATTTTTGTTAGTCTTCTCTGAACTCTCTCCAATGTGTCAATCAATATCTTATTGGTAATGAAGTGCTCTGTAAGGGGCACAGTATTCTAGAGGCAGCTGTATACAGTGCAACGATGTAACCAATATGGATTTTCAGTCTTCACAGGAAGGATGATGTCGTGGTAAGGGCACAAGACCAGGGTTTTGGAGACCTGGACTCATGTTCTTACTATGAGAGACTCTTTATGTGACCTTGGTCAAGTCATTTAGTCTGTTCTTTAGTTAAGTATCTATAAATGCTGTGTTGTTTGGGATACACTCACAGTGAAATATGATGGTATGTGCAGCCAGATAAGGGTCTGGCTATGTAGACAGGAAACACTAATACCCAACCAAATAGCAGTTTTCTGGTGTAGTTCATTTGCTTTTGCTATGGAAGTACATCCAGCTGGTCCTTGGTACAGTGCTGTTAAACACCACCAGACAGCAGTGGCTCGCCAGTCATTGAACCTGGGACTTTTAGCATTTGCTATATTGTGACCACATCCTTCCGTTTTACTTTTAGCCAATCTCATTTATTGCATACTGGTTCAAACATCAGGGCCAGCTTCAGTTGCATCTTCCAAAAAAAAAAAAAAAAAAAAAAAGTAGTTTGAAATGCCAGAACTTCCATTTCCTAACGGCTGAGTTGTAGATTTCCTTTACTGGGCTCAGTGGGATGCAAAGAACAACTATCAGTACAGTCCTGTACCCAATCCTGGGTCCACAGAGGGCTCTGGGGGTTGATCTGCTGCCTCAAGGCACAGTATTGTGCAGCCCCTGTGTGCAGAAGGACCTCACGTCCCACATCTGTCACCTTGCCCAGGTGACTTGCCCAGCAGAAGCACAGAAGCTGACCTGGCTTGATCAATCCGGTCTTACTCCAATACAAAAGCAGCACTGGACTCTCTGAAATGGTTCACCCTGTTACTTTTCCATAAAATGTATAAACACTGCGTACCATTAAAGATATATAGGGATATGTAATTAATGCATGATTAAAACCTGCCTAACTAAATTGTTTTAAGCTTTTCTTTTATGAATCTTATGCTCTTTTTCTTTCTTTTTTAGAGGAGAAGGCTAGGAATATCAAAATAACTGAAGAAAGCAAAGAAGTCTGAGGATTGCAGTTATGATTCATCAAGCTCCCAGAAATGCATTATAATGTACTATAGGCTGTAAGACTAAAAATTATTCCCCACTGAAATGGTATTCACACAGCTTTTGCTGTACTGAGGCGTACATCGTAATATAATCATAATAACTAAAGTAAGTTTCCCTTGGGGATTATACCTCTGTGTGATTTAATCCTTAAATTTGTTTTGCTTTCATCCCCAGGAGAAGAGAGATTTCAGTTATAAAGTATTCTTCCTAGAAATATCAGACACTGCACATGCATTTGTAATCTGCACTTATATTTACAAAGCCCAGGCCAGGGGAGAAGCAGAACTGGGAGCATAAATGTTGCAATTTTGTTTGAAGAAACATGGGTTTTTTTTCAAAAAATGAAGGGCACAGCAGGGGATGAGTCCTGCTCATCCTGGAAAGTTCCTCACAGGACTCTCCCTCCATTTGACAGAGGAAATTATTTGCTTTCAAGAGAAGGCTGTCACTCAGAGTGTCTGAAAAGGACAGATCAGAGAGAAAGGGTTTTGCATGATAACTAATAAAGTGTGGAGTGAAATGGAAACTTGCTGTAAAAACTTCTTGAATTTCTGTGTAATAATGGGTCAGTTAATGTTTTAAAAGACAGTGTGTGGACACTTCAGAGGTTAGGTCACAGTGATTTTCTTATCACAAAGTGTGAGAAGAAAAGCAGTTAGCAGCATATTTATAATGCAAGTCAAACTATGATCTATCTATTCCATTGTTAAGACTGTTGTTAAACACAGCAGTCCTTTACTGAGTGATTTTACCAAATAACAGTGATTTTGTCAACACACTAGTCATTATTCATGCTTTTCTTCTGTACTCAAGTTTGTTCCCAACACATTTTCATAATACTAAGTGGCGTGTCCATCCTTCACCTGGGATAGAGTGTGTTCACCTTAAAAAAAAAAAATTAGCTCACAAGCCAGTTGCACTTCAGCGCTCTTGAAGCACAGATGAATTAGATCACAAATCAAGGCTTATCTACCATCAGCCTTCCCCAATAGGAAACTATAAGGAAAGTCTGCATTATGTTACAGCTTTATCACCTTTTGGGAAAATTACTAAAATAATTTTCTTCACATGACAGTGAAGGGAAACTGCTCCAAATACTAATTTGAGAAATACAATTCTTAATTAGCCACTTTCAGTGGACAGTAAACCACTACACTCCTTTTTCAAACATCTACTAGAGAACAAAACAGTGTAGTCATCTAGTGGAAATAATGAATGCCCTGCCATTTGAGCAATTTAAAAATAGCCTGGGAAAAAAAAAAAGAGACAGAAAGACCCAGTTTGAATCATAAATATACTATTAAAGATGAATTACACGTGCAGCTGGTATGCATAGCTCCATCCAGGCATCAGCTGCAGCTGACATGTAACACATCCCAGGCAGCAGAGACAGCTTTTCACACACATGAACAGCTTGTCTCAGATGATGGCCGTGGAAGGGGTAGCAGCAATGCTTGCAAGATAAATGTCCCCTTGATTTTTAAAGACTCATTTGTTTATACTACACCTTCAAAATCAATAGTCAACTGCCAAGATATTCCCAGTTCTACTGGAGACAATGCAGAAGCAAAACCATTTTCATGATCTGTGAAGTCAGGACATAAAGGTACTTCCCTTGCCATTTTTTCCCTTTTAATTTGGCTGCCAAGTATCAGAAGAAAGGGCAAGCTCGAGGCTCTGCCATTGGTTTCACCACTCTCAAAAGCAGCCCCAGCTCTTCAGGTTGGATGTCAAAGCTGTGCCAGGAGCTTGTGAAGCCCTGAAAGAAAGAGGTCACAGCAGGAAAATAGTTCCTAGCTGGTTTCTCCAAGGCAGTTAATCAGATTGTATTTGTAGGAACTTCAAACCAAGCATGTGCTTTTACTTCCTCATTGTGATGAGGTTACAGTTAAGCAAGATCTAATGGGAGGAGACCTTCTGACATGAAAATCACCTGGCAGAAAGTCAGTTGTGCACAAAGATGCATGGACTTCTCAGGCCCCCATCTGGGTGCAATGTGTTGCAGGGGAGCAGGTATCAGTCCAGAAATCACAAATTCCTGAAGGGCTACTGCAGAGCTGAAAAGCTCAGACAGACATTGCTAAAGCTTATGGGACTTACTTCTCCAGGGAGGCAAAGCAAAGGACAAATGCCTTCTCATTAGAGTGTTTTAAGGCAGCTTCTTGCACAGATAGTTCACCAGCACCTACTGGCTTTACAGCAATGCATTTGTATAATTGCATGCATTGTCCTGTCCTGGTTTTAAGTGTGAAATGTGTCTGGGAGCACATTGCCCAAGGTCTGGGGTCTAATATCATCGCTAAAAGCTCTACAGCATTGTCTTTTCACATATTTGTCTGGTCTGTCTTAGAATTTACTGCTCAGAGAATGTCATTTTGTGATACTGTCTTGGGTTACACATGTTTAATAACATGGATATAATGTCACACCAAGACAGCCCTTGGCAGTCTGCAAAAAATAACCTGAGATGAGATGATACTGAGCCACAGCTGCGTAGTACCAGTCAGTATGGCAAGTAGCCCAAAACCATCAACCTGTCATGGCAATGCTCTTGGTGGCTGAATGATAAGAACCTTCCCCAATTCACTGCTGCTGCTGCTGTTGTTTGTGGCCAAGTGACAGTGAAGCTTCCAGCCCATGCTCAAGGACTGTCCCTCTGCCCTGACCACCAGTGTGCCCACTTGACAAAGGCCCTGCCGTAGCCTGTAGCATTCACAGGGCACACACATGTCTGGGGCAGAATTCCTGTCTGTGCACACCGAGGAAGAATGTCACACTGCAGCCTCACGGTCTGAAGCACCAGAGTAAGACTGTCAATAAGCAGCTACCACACTACTTACTCCAAACCATTTCTCTTCAGTCAACACCTATGTAGGAATTTTCAAAAAAACCTCAAGTGAAACATTTGAGCAAACATTGCTAATCAATTTTAATCTGAAAGATGCTACAGAAATTTTAAATGTGAGTCACAACTTCAAAGCAGAAATTTAGAAAGCTTTTAAGTAAGTTGTGATGCAGCCTTATGGTGATTTGAAGAGAAAGTTTCCTTCACACTTCCAGCATGTTTGGAATTCTTTAAGTTCAAATCAATTTTGCCAGCACCGTGCCCGACCTGGTCTCTCTTTGTGACAAGGGTTCTGAGGCCCAACAAATACTTCAATGGAGAACTAAACCCCAGGTTTGGTTACAGCCATAGCTTTGAGGAAATTACTCTCTTTCTGTAATAGGTTCTGGGGTTATTCTGAGGTGATACACAGTATGAAGTTACTACACTGTAGCTGTGTTATTTATAGCACAGCTCTATTGATCCCATAAAGCTTTCTTAAAGTATAGGGTAATGTGAATTAATAGCTTTTACCTGGTGCTAGGGGGCATGTAGACACGCTATAAATTAGACAGTCCCTGCCCCAAAGTGCTCACAAACCAGATTAGAACAAGATGCAGCAGGTGGAGGAGACGGACTCATGGGGAGGGAGGAGGAGGAAGTGGAAAGGCAGCAGCATTACACATGAAGAGAACTCTCTGCTCAGCAACAGCCAGGCATTGCCAGCTGGCAGGGAACTGCAGGCATCAAAGACGAGTCTACATAGGGCCCTAACGAAGGTTAAGGAAGTGACTGTTTTAAGGGAGTTTCCCTTATGTATGTATAAGAAATAGCCTGTGGGTAAAGCACGTGGTGCTTGTGGGTGAAGCAGACTAGTAGGCAGCTCCGTCCTCCCAGGGGCTGGGTGCTACTGCTGATCTACTGGGTCAAGAAAACTGGCCTGTGCAGTGTGCCTGACTGTCTTCCATTCACTCAGATACCCCTCTCCATCTCTGAATTTCTCTTCAGAAGATAGCGAAATAGTCTTTAGAGGTGCTAATGATGTCATTATAAAAACACACAAAAGACATCTCAACATTTCAAAATAAATTCAAGCCAAGTGCACTGCCAACATGCCACACTCCGTGGTTCCTCTTTGAAATAAATGGCTTTATGCACTTCAAAGAGGGCTTTGTTTCACTTGTTTAGCACAGGATGCAAATACCTTGTCAGACAGAGCAAGAGAGAAAATGCATTTTGCACATGGGGAGCAGAAATACCCAACCAGACACACAAATGAGAATGAGCTCAGGTGTGGGAGGCACGGCAGGTAGGGGAAGCATTAGATTTCTTCTATCTAGTTTATTCAATTTTTAATTAAAATTATTTGCAAAATCAAATCTCCTTGCAACAAGGCCAGTAGAGAGATTTTCTGAAAGAGCTTTCTTTGCACATATAAAGCCAGAGTAGGAGAACTGAACACAGAAATGCGAGCATGGCCATGACACAGTCTTCCATCTCACTGTAACAGCTCAGACATTTTCATTCTTCTAGAAAAAAACTAACACTTTTTTAACAGCTCACACAACTGACACATGGGAGAGGATCTTCTGATATTCCCTAGGTAAAAGATCACAGATGCTCTTTACCCCTCCAAGTATTAGTCCAGGAGAGGTAACATTTGGAGGGCAGCACCTGTGCTGAGCCTGGGATGAGCTGTTCTGACAGAGAACCCGTGTCCACGCTGCTGAGTGTGCAAGCACTGCTCAGGCCCCTTACAGCAACTCTCAGGCAGAAATACATCTCCCATCTCTGGGCCCTCCCCTCTCAGTGAGGTGGATCACCTCAAATCTGTGCCAGAGAGGAGATTATTTTATCTGGCAGAAATGAAGCATTACCTCAGAGCCCTACAATGAGCTTACTCAGTGTTTCTGAAAAGTCGACCGCTCAGTTTGCTCATTAGCAAATGTGCTTTGCCCCTCACCAGGAACTACCCCCTGAGCCAGGGCCTCAGCCTTGACCATACAGAACTGCAAACCCACATTAGCTGGATGCTAACCAGGGCAGGGAGAGGGAGGAGGACACAATACACTGCAGGCTGCTCTTCCCTGGGCTGTCCTTTGGGCTCCAAAGGGGCTGGGAGGGAAACAAAAAAAAAATTCACATTCTTACTTCTCCCAGATGCTAAGAAGTTGTCTTCCTTGAAAAAATCTTTCTATTCTGCCTGTTGACCTGCTTCAGCAGAGCTTGTCCAAGTTGGAAATTACAACAGAATCATACAGTAGTGTGATAATATGGGAACAGCATGGTAGAGGCCCTTGAGAAGGAGATGAGGCTTTTGAATAGCAGCTGATAAACCTAATGCAGGGAAGAAAGAAAAATTTCTGCACATTTGAGCTGGATATCCACTGACACAAAAAAAAATCAGAGGTTGGCTTTTCCCTTCACTTGCCAATTCTGCAGAGCAGGCAAGAGAGATTGTGAAAGACACTTCACAACTGGAAGAAGTTACACCATCCTGAAATCCATTCACTCCTGATCTGGCATCTCTTTCCAACCATCTACTTTTGTCAGGGGTCCCTTCACCAAAAGGCAGATATCTGAAAATGTTATTAACCTTCCTGAGCAAAGCAGAAGAGCTTGCAGGATTCTGAAAATTTTAATCTGGGGCTGTCTGAAGAGAGACTGGAAGGGGGTTGAGGCCTTTCATCTTAAATTTAATAAGGTAGTGGCTAGGGTTGGCACTGCCTATCCTCTCTACTCTCCAGGCATTTCACTCCACACCTACAATTTACTGGAGTCTTTCCACAGGCTTTGTCTTTCCCAGGCACACAGGTGGTATAACCGAGAGGACAAAGAAAAAGAGCGTGGTATTGTTTTGGAAACACTCCCAGTCCAAACACCAGTTTCATTCCCCAGCTGCCCTCCCCATGATGTAATGGCCACTGCATACGCACTGCAACTGTGTCCAGAGCCTCTCAGAGCACCACACCTGGGCTGCTCTCACCTCACATGCACTCAGGCTCAGGAATGTTCTAACAGCAACGACTTCCCTCCA
Organism: Lepidothrix coronata; assembly: GCF_001604755.1. Lineage (NCBI taxonomy): Eukaryota > Metazoa > Chordata > Aves > Passeriformes > Pipridae > Lepidothrix > Lepidothrix coronata. Next base: position 2,204,357 of record NW_016690327.1, read on the forward strand.
CCTGCTCAAACTTGGCACCCCTGTTTCCTCTATCCCAAAACAGGACAGGGAAACTCTCATGTATTCCTTCCCAGACATTATCTGGCTCAGCAAAGTGATGACAGAATGACTAAAGCTCCATTATGAAATATGGAAACATTTCAAACCTCCTGCTCCATCTTTAATGTGTGCATTATAGCTGCTGCAAGTACTCTGTTTATCATAATAGAGTCCTTTATTTATTGGTTCATCCAAAAATAAAATTATGAAAATGGATTTAAAAAGAAAAATATGTTTAATGTGTCTGTCTCTGCAGTCCTCTCCTCTGTGCTGGAAGGAAGGGCTGCAATTCGAGCACACTGTGGGAAGCTCAATAGCTGCACTCCAGTGCAGCTGCCAGAAAGAATATACTCAAGAATGGAACCAAACCTTAACATTTCACCATATTTCTTCCAGCCAAAAGCTTTCTGTATATAATCCTGTGTGGCAAGTAAATGCTGCAAGTCAAGTTCCTGACTTAGAGAGATCTCACAGAAACTTCCACTTCCTATTCACAGAGTCCATACAGTGTAAGCTCAAAGGACAACCCAAAGATGAATGGGAGCTAAACCCTACTGGGACAAAGTGTCACTTGGCAGTTGATCTGAATGAAACACAGCTTTTCTTTGTTGCTTCTTTATATAAACTTTTCAGTCCCTGTAATGGATGCTGAAAGATGTATCAGGTGCCAGCCTGACAACTCAGGACCCACAGTTGTCTCTTTGCCCACAGAGCAAGTAGCTCCTATGAACTATTTCTCAAAATTCATACCCTTACTTGCAATTTTAGACACTGTTGACTTGCAGTTGCTCTGTAACACATTCAATCAGCTTAAAGGGGTACGGCTGAGACCTCAGTTTATTTATAAAGAAAAAGCAGATGTGAATTTGGCATAAGAATAGTAAAAGGTTGATGCTGCTGCTCATTTCCTCAAAGCCATGTCAGAAGGGTTTATACAACCGCCTCAAGACTCCCTCATTTTCTATTTCCTTGTATCAATAAGCCAAGGCCTGGCCTAGAAAGTCAGAGGTTTTCTCAAACAGAAGGGAGCACAGGTCCCCAACTGCAGCCTCCATGTCAGGAGGCTGAGGCCAGGTGCAGGCTTGTCAAGTGGATGCTTACTGCAGAAATAGGTAACTTATGAATATTTTTGGCTCCCTGATCTGTATTTCTTGAATAAATAAGGTTGTGGCTTGTGTCACTGGGGGAAAAAAAAGGGAAAGTTTCTGCTGTATATTCTGAAAGATACCATGACCTTGAGGACAATTTATTTCAAGAGGAAAAGCACAGTAAGACTTCTCACAGAGTGCTCAGAGAAGCAGCCTCTGCTCATTCCACAAATGTATTCAGAACAGAGGCAAACACCTCTTACTGCAATTCAAGGCTGCCTGAGTTTTCACCTGTAGATACGCAGATAAACTTATATCATCGGCTTCCAGGTTTCTGTGGGCTGGTATGTCAGCAACAGCTACAGTGATTTAGTGCAGCAGCTCCAAATGGATTAAATCAGAGTAATTTGAATTTTACCCAGGCTTGTCATATAAATCTCAGAAACTACTGTCTTGCATAAAAACTTCCTCTTGATACTCCTGAGGAGTCATGACATAAACCAAAAATTTGGTCGAAAATGAGAAACAAAGATTTCTAGTATGGGAAACAGAGACAGCACAAACAGCACATCAGACTGAAAAATCTTACTTGCATTATGGGAGCAACTTCCTGTATTTTATTAAATACGTTTTCCCCATTATTTATATATTACTATGCATCTTAAAGAGTATTTCTTAAATGAAGTCAGTTTTCATTTGATTTCCATTCAAATGGAATATTCTTCAAATGTTCCACTCTTCAAAAAGAATGTTACTGTATACTAAGGTCCGGAATATTTTAGTAAGTACAATACCACTAGAATGTTCCCTGTGTGCACAATCAAATATCTTTTCTACTTAAGAACCTCTTCTAAGAGTGGAATGGCAAAAAGAAATTTCCTACTGACTTCGCTGATGTCAGATTTTGGGTTCTATCTTGAGTGATAGAAATTATCTGTGATTTTATGGTCCTCAAAGTTTAACTATATCTTGAATTTATTTCAGCAGTGCCTGTGTAAAGATATTTGAAGCAACCCAGTAAAAAGACTCTTGTTGTTACTTCAAAAACAAATTAAAATGACTCCTAACGATAATATATCTGATGCATGCACTTTTCTTCATCTGTGTTGGATTAAGACAGAGAGACACATCTACCTACAAGCTGTTCTATATTTCTAATGGCGTTATGACACCCTCTGTGGACTATATTTACTCCCTGGTCCACAAGTAAAGTTGCCATTTGCCTCACATGAGTCACATGTCATCAATCCTGATCCCAGTCCTCTGTAAGTTACTAGACATCAAAGGCTTTCAGGTTCAAATGCTTCCTGAAAAGGCATTTTAGCTTCACTTTTGCAAGTATTGGACATGGAATAAAGACTTTCTTCATGTAAAAATTCCTGCTCAAAAAGGATTGTAAAAACTGTGTAAATGTATGTCAAACACATCTAAGAAAACCTCTTTTTTTTACATGTATTTGTGACTTTTTCTCCCAACAGTATTTACTCAACTTTTCATTTTTTTGTGAAAAATCTCAAAAAAAAAAATTGTTTTGCTTAGCTGATTTTACAATTCATTCACTCTTGTACTCACACCAGGCCACTGCTGCAGCAGCTGCCTTTGAGGAATGCATGAGAGTGTTCTAGGATTTATTTCCTCTGACTTTCCCAGCAGGAACAACCAGGGAGAAGCTGCTCACAGCAGCCCTGTGCTGCCTTCCCTCCCAAGATACTGAGCAGTGACTGATCCTCAGGAACGCAGGGGAGGCAGCGACCACCTCGCCCTGACCCTCTGCATGGACTGGGGAGAGCACAGGGAGCAGCAGGTCCTACAGCAGGGAGAGAAATGACCCACTCCACAAAGCCAGTCCATAGGAAGTGCTCTCCATATGCAAAACTGGGATGCAGGGGTGCAGTTTAGCTCCTTTGCCTTAGCAGGAGACAGGGGACAAAGCTTGACTAGCACACTCTACCACACACATGCAGACTGGGTCCACTTACCTACCACTGTAGTCCAGGGTTTTGTTCTGTGTCCTATCTCACATCCCAAAAGGGCTAGGAAGAGTTAATAACAGCTCACAGCACAGCTTAGCTGGTCTCAGGACAAAGAGTTAAAGCTGCTAAATGCAGTTGTTTTTATTTCAGTGAGACCAACTGGGAGAAGAAACTTAGGTGCAGACATGAGTTAATTCCATGATGAAGGCAAGTCCTCAGTAAAGTGATGACCAGGTGTAGGTGTTTCTCTTATGTCACCCCTTCCAGAAGGCTATTCAAAGGCCCCCTGCACCTAGACTGACTTCAGGTCAGCAACACAGTGAGCACACAACATCAGGTATTTGCCTATAGTGCACATACACTGGAATAATCATGCAATCTCTTTTCTTTGGTTTTAGAGGCACATATGATGGTACCTAGAGGAGATACTAATCTGTTTACCTAACAATCACAAATACCTTATAAAATATGTCTGAAATTAATCCATTGTAAAAGTAAGAAGGGAAAACATAAATATTCTCATTAATTCATATGTACACACACCAAACTTTACATAACATATGGAGTAGTTGGAAAGATGCCTGCAGATGTAATTGCATTTCTGTGTGAAGAGCATTTACACTCTCTTGTCTCTGCTTTCTCCATTCATTTTGGTAATTACATGGAGAGAAGCAGCTAACACACTTATAATTAAAACAAGCAGTGAAGGATTTTTAGTTGTTTTGATACAAGAGAATTGACATAGTAAGCAAGCAGAGTGAGCAGGAGCAGATTACTACAGTCATATAAAACAATGCAGCCCCAGGAAGAGCCTGTGCTAGAGTGCCCACAGGGTGCTCATGAGGACATGGATGTGTGCAGGCAATGGCAATCAAAGTCCAAACCGTGCACACTCTCCACATTCAGTGTTTGCTAAAGATATTTGATCACAAGACCTCGAACTGTGTTTTGCTGCAGGAAACCTCTTGTTTCTGTCCATTAAATTCAGGGTTGAAAACAGTTGCTTTGCACAATCTACATTGCTTCATCTTTTATCCATTTCATTTGGCATTTTATTGGCAAAGGCTGTAACAGTTATTTCAGTTTGGTGGGTGGAGTTGCTATGAAAACTCCAGATCTTTTCATTTAGATGATGAATATTCATGACTCAAGCAATCTGTAGCAGGAAGAATTTGTTGTCCTTTCTTTCCCTTCCCTACTAACCAAGTAGTAGCTGTGCAGTGTTATATTTGATGTGCAAATAATATTTTCACACAATCACAGAATATTCTGAATTTTCCTTCATTTTAAAATGAAAACTGGACTATGTCTATGCTGAAGCTGGAAGGTCCTTGTATTGAACTAAAGTATGGTGTGCTTGCAGCCCAAGTATCAATAATTCACACAAAGGACTAGTCTGATGGTAGAAAGTGGGAACAGTAATTGAGTAGTTAAATCTTTCCCTGGGAGCTTTTGCCTCAATGTAGACCAGAAACCAGCTTTTATAAATGTGCTTTCTGGGGAAATTTACAAAAAAGAAAAAAAAAAACAAAAAACAACTCAAGATTGTACCTCTAGCCTTTTTCTACGGCCATCTGAGCAGCTTTGCAGGTTCCTGCAAACCAAACAGGCAAGGAAATCCCATTAACCCTCAGTATTCTTTCAGCAAGAACAGAAGCATTCATTTCAGAAGAGACATACTCGACCAACACATGACTGAGACCATGGTGAGGCATTAAGATTTGGTTTTATTTCTCATTATTCTACTCTGATTTGATTGGTAAGAAATGAAACTCAATTCCCCAAGTTGCACCTGTTTTATCCATGACTGTAATTGCTGAGCAATCTCTCCCTGTTTCTATCTCGACCCACAAGCTCTTCATTATATTTTCTTTCCCCTGCCCAGCTGAGGAGTGGAGAGATGGAAAGGCTTTGATGGGCACCTGTCACAATCCACAATGAACACACTTGGCAATATTAAAAAATATTTAAAAAAACCCCAAAAATTGGAAAAAAAAAAAAAGAATGAGACAGAGAAAATGTGCAAAAAGTGAAGAGCTGTGATTACTTCTGGTGCAGTGAAAACAAGAGCCCCACAGCTCCAGCGTGATGCACAGCACTGCCTGCTCTGCACACATGCAGCCATATACGTAGGGACTGGCATCAATGTTTCCCAGAGCTCACTTGTTCCACATGTCAGCGCCAGCTCTCAGCAGATTCCCTGATAGCACCATGGAAAACAGGGCCTGAATGCCATGGCCCTCCCCGATCCCAGCACAGCTGAGTACCCTCCCTGTCTGGAGTGGCCCCTGGCCGAGGGGCCATCTCTGTTCAACACCGTCCTGTCAACCATAGTCAGCTCCCACACCCCCTGGGGGCAAGTGCCCACTACCCAGCCACTGCTGGCCACAGGCTCGCTGGGCCAGGGCAGGAGGTGGGAGGGGGAGCGGTCCAAGGGCAGTGATGTGGCCATAAGCAGGAAAGGAATCATCCTCAGTGGGGGCTGAGCCTCCTGGGGTGGGCAGAGCTGCCCAGCACCAGCCCTCAGCTGTGGACTCGGTGTGGTGAACCCTCTGGGGACGAGGGTGCGGGCGCCTCGAGAGCCAAGCCCAGCCCCGCAGCTTCCAACACCCACCCAGGCCATCGGTGCACCAGCTCCCGCTGCAGTGACGAGGCATGGGGGTCCCAGGCCCCCACCCTCACAGGACTTAAAAACATCTGCTTTATTATGACAATGTAGTTGCTGTTGAAAGAGAAGTAATGCAAGAGTAGAGGACAGAGAAGAGCTCTGCCCAAGGCAGCATGAAAATAAGCAATAGCAGGTCTCTCTGATGAGTTTCTCTAGCGTGCCCTCCCCCTCCCAGGAGACACATCAAAGGCAGACAGGGAGATCAGTCCGCAGCAGCGAGCCTGCTGGAGCCCGCTTGCTCAGCACAGCAGAATTAATTAAGAGGGCGGGAGGGAGAGCCAATACAAGTCTGCTTCTGTCAGGGAGCACGGCACTGACAAACGGAAAATGCTAATTCAGGAGTTTTCCGTTTCTTTCGCACCTGCCAAAGAGAGAAAGAGGAGCATGATTCAGATTTGAAATAGACTGGATTTGGATACCCCTGAGATGTTGCATGATGCCACATCTACCACCACTTCCTGGAAGCCTACAAAAACTAGCTCAAAAGAACCTCAGCCCCTGTGATACAAGTTTAAGGAAAGCATTCCATCATGTTGGTTACTGCTGTTACAGAGAACAAAGCAAAGGTGAGGCCTCACACACAACAGGGGAAGCCACAAACAGGGACCTCTTACCCTGCCATCATCGAGCATCTCACTAGAACAAGATAAGCACAACCAACAAACAATTCAGGAGAAATTAATTCAATTGTAGTTGACATACTAAGCACTAAGACATTAATACAGCTTTTCTATGTACTGAACACTACAGGGTTGAAAATGTGAGACCCACACTAGCAGGAAGAAAAAAAATATCAAATGAAAAACTCTTAAAAAGTAGGATTTCCAGGCATTCAGGAGCTGTAGTAGGGAGTCCCTGGAAATGCTCATAAATTAATTAGATTAAAGATGTAAAGCTATCACTCCGGGGTATTGTTGCTCCACTGTTTTTTCTTGCTCATAATTCAAACAGAAGATGCAGCATCTGAGCCCAATTTGGGACTAATAATTTCCAAATAAAAGATAAATATGTCAAGGTTTCATAAATAGAAAGGAGAGCATGACACTATAAATAATCTTTAATATCTGTTTTATTGTAAAGTTTATCTGGTCGAGCTCCTGCCCTTTACAGAATGCTCCCATTCCTATTATGCATTCGGGGGCATTAAAAATTCCATGGAAAAGGGACTTGTTTTGTGCAAGAAGAACTCCTGACCCACAGCGTATGGAGTCCTCTGCAGCCCTGAGGCACAGGTCCCCTGAGTCAATTGCCTGTGAACATTTACCAAACAGCCATTGTGCTACATCTACTCTGAGAATTTTTTTTGGACTGTGCAAGAGGTGCATTAATCTATGTGTATTCCCTTCTTTTTTTCCTGATCACAGATATTCCAATCATAGTCCTCAAAACTACACCATACAGTTAGTCTGAAGAACTCCCACGATAGTTACTAAACTCCCATCCAAGGATGTGTGAGAACAATATTCCAACAGCTGGCAGCCCTTGATGACCAGGCACAAAGAGACATTGCCCAAGAAACCGGTTCACTACTGCAACACTTTCTAGAGGCAGGTGAATGACTATCAGGCTCCCATCTGCCCAATACTTTAGCAAAGTAATGCCTGTTTCATCTAGAGTGTAAAAGGTGCTTTGTTCAAGTCAAATAGAATCACATATCAGCAACATACATTAAAAACTGATAACACATAAATATCCACTGCATTTAATATTATCAACTAATTAGGTTTTGGTTTGCCATGAATAAAGGTGAGCTTTAAAAATCCAAGATCACATGATTAGCACTAAGTAAGACATTCTTGCTCATCCTGAACATAGGCTAAAAGCATAGGTGACTGAAACAAGTCATCAGGCTGGAAGCCAAATTTATTTCATGCACTGAATTTGTGAAGAAAATTCTAATGAACCAATCTTGGCAAGATAAAGCAGTGCTGCTCTGGCCAGAGGTCTCCAGCTCACTCTGAGGTAGATGTGGAAGCATTAACTTCCTGAAGGGTCACTCAATGCATGCAGCATGTATTCCTGCTAAAGCTGGCATTGCAAAAAATGTCAACTGCTATGAAAATTTTGCAGTAATGATGCAAAAGAAAAAAAATTTACTTGCCACCCTTATTGTAATTATACTGAAGAAAGTGCTTATTATTAAACACATGTACCTGTTCCACTAAGGCAGAGGAATTTTTCTCTGAGCCTGAAACACTGCATGTACCGACCTCTCATTCCCTGTGAGAGAGCTGATGTTAAATGGGGTCAGAGCTACACTGCTCTGGGGAGAAGAAAGGCTCACTTTGAAGACAGGCTGGTTACCCTGTTTTTCTTCCTACACCACAGCTTTCAAATTGCAGCTAGAACTAAAAGGGAGTTGTTCCCACAAGCTCTCCAGCCCAATGTCTCCACCCGAGAGGCTTGAGTAAATAGCAGAAGCTCTGGATATGAATCAGATGGAAAAGATTCAGCCTTCTCTGCTAGGTCTGAGTTCAAAGGCACCCATGGCTGAACAGCAAAATCAAGATCACTATCTGCATGTGAGGGCAGGATGGAGCATTCACTACCAATGAACTGCTCACCCTTACATGCTCAGATGTAGTGTAGATGTAAGTAGCATCCAGCTGAAGAAGTCCATGTATTGTACATAACACTGAGAGAGGTGGGGAAGTGTGATTGTTTTGGGAGACCTTCTTTCCTCTGTTTCCTGTTTGTTCTTCAACTGCTTCCAGCTGAAATCTTGCACCTGACCTCTCAGTATCAGTGTTCAGCCCCACAGCCAGAGGAAGACCACAGATGCCACAGAACACAGAGCAGAGAGCTCAGCCTCAGATCTGTAACAGACCTCCTCCTCCTTGTACATGCCAAGACCCAGAGCAGCTTCTCATCAGGAACAGCGTGTGTGATCCATTCCCCACGTGCACGCATTAGACCTGAGTTCTGTCACACGATATTTTGCTCCAACACACAGGTCACACCTATGCAGTCACTGTCCCCTGAGCAGGTACATCCCATGCTGCAAACACAGCTTGCTGCATTACACCTGTGGAAAGCAAGTTGTGCCATGATGAGCTTATATATAAGTGGACACAAGACAGAGACAAGGAGGATGCAGGGGGAAGGATGTGCCCATAAACACTGGAGCAGCTCAGTGTCAGTGCTTGAGAACACAGGTGCCTCTGAAGACCTACTGCTCCGTGACAAATCTGGTCACCTGCGACAGCTATGCAGGCCACGGCATTCATGTCTGTGTTCCCTTGTATACAAAGGCACAATCCTGATTCCTCACCAGCACAGGTACCCCACTTGGGAGCTGATGCTGGAATACAGCCGGAGCCCACAGCTAGGGTGTGCCTGTACCTCCCTCTGTGAAGTTGTCTGGTTTATTATCTGTAGAACAGCACACCTGGGAAGATGAGCCAAATACATATTAGATATAATCAGATACTTTCTGTCTTCAGGTGCCACCCATGTGCACACCTTCCCTACAAGCTGTGGAGTGAACCTGCTAACGAGTCTATTAATAACGAGCAGTATAAGTAGGTGAACTGGATGAACTTGTGTGAAAGCAAAACCCCAGAGGTAGATCAGTTGCTCTGTTCAAAGAAAACAGATAACTATCCCAGGCTTCAGGCAACTCTCCCTCTTTCCCACCTCCTCCCTTGGGACATCTCCAGGCATGTCCAGGTTGGTGCAGCCTGGCAAACAGACATTTAATCAGTGATTTATACATTTTAAAAAAGGATCACAAAGCCACCAATGACCCTGGGAAATGTAGAGTGCCAGAACTTCCTCTGAGGACTCTCCTTTGTATTCATCCTCACTATGCATGACACTGTTGGTACACAAAAGTAAGATTGTTTTTTCCTCAGGGGGTTGTGTCCCCTGCTGTCTGAAGTCCCAAGCTACCTGCAGGATCACTGCCAGCTGCCTGGGAAATCCCACGGCCAGGACTGGCTCAGCTGGGCACAGAGCAGCAATGCCTCTGACACACGGAGCCTACTCAAGGCAGAGCTTGTCACTGACCAAAGAGACCACCAGATCCCACTGCAAAGCGCCCACAGATCCCTGGGGCCCTTTCCCTCCTGATGCAATGTCTGAGTTTTCTGTCAGTGCAGTGAAGAGCAAGGGACAGACTCTGGAATGTGGGATTGTTAGTCAGCTACTGCTCCATCAGCTGGCAGGCTGAACAATGGAGATGGGAGGCTCTTGGACTCACATTTCTGTACCCTTGACAATAATAAAAATCTGCTGCTTTGGGAGTTATGCTTATCAAGGGGCCATAGGCTCAGCGACAGAGTGATGAGTAGGGCACTTCCACAGAGGCAGAGAGAGATGGCTTAGGACCACATGGACTGAGGAAGGACAGTCTCCTCAGCAAGATTTTTGGTACCTTGAGCTACTGGTATGCTGAAATGCACACTTTTCTCCTGCCTCTCCTCCCCTCTTCAGATCTAAGGGCAGAAGAGAGAGGCACAGGCAGGGCTGCCTGAAGAAAATCTGGCACTGTGTCTCACATGAAACAGTCCAATTTGCTGTTTTGGGGGTTGTAAAATAATTCTGAGGTGTCATACACTTGTATTTGCAGTAGCATCTCTGGAAGAAAAAAAACCTCCTTCATTCTAATTTACTTACTTTTTAGTATGCAGATGGATTCGGGCCAAAAAGGATCTCCCAGCAAATCCAGCTGGGGTCTCAGAGAGAGTTTTTTATTTTGTATAGTTCTCTACATGAAATAAAACAGTGTCCATTTCAGATTAATAGCCATATGGCAGTCTTTCAGTTTTCTGCCTGTCATTGTGGGTAAAAAATTCAACAGCTTTTAAAATAGTTTCAAGTGAGATTTTGCAGTCAACAGCAAGGATTTTTGAAAGCATCTGTGCAAGGTAAAGGTCCATTTCTCACTGCCATTCAGCAGGGCTTCAGGTGCTCTGCCTCTTAGATTGCTTTCCAGCACCATTCCAGAGTCACAGATAAGAAGCAATGCAAATCTTAAAACAATGCAATAAATATTATTGCTGTTTATTACATAAATTGGGAGCAACTAGAAAGAAAAGCATAAAATTCATAGAAACATAGATTAAAAATAAGTTCCTTTGCTTTGGGAACTTTCAGAAAACAAAGAAAATGAATGTAAAATCAAAGGTGTAATTCCTCTGGGAAAAAAAGGAAAGGTTGAGAAACCATGCAGAATATTTCTATACTATTGAGTGCATCAGGAAAGGAAGGCAGGAGGGACCAGCATAAAGACATGTAGAGGGATCCCTTAATACTGCAGTAAAGCAAACTGTAATTGGATTTCTCCCTTGGCAGGCAGTCCCTACCCTTAACTAACAGCAGTTTCACCTGGGGGAATGTTTGTGTTGCTGCAATGAGGATGCTGAGCTCTCGCATGTGGAGGTGTCAGTAAGGGACTGACCAACCTCGATTCCCACAATCCCCTTTATGGCACAGCTGGCACAGCACTCACACTGCTTTCTCCACCTATGCCAAGCTCATCAAATCTCTCTTTTCAGTACAGTGCTTAACGTTCCGCTCTTACATCAGGAAATGATAACTTCAGGGTCCATTGGTAGTGTTTTCCTGATCGCAGCATTACACCACAACTCTGTCCTCTTACACTAAATGGTGCCATGGTGCTGTCCTACAGCACGTTTGTCTCTCACACTGTCCCAAAAAGGGTTCAGAAAACATAATTCTTTGTTTCTGTGCACCAAAAAGAATTGGAAGGCATGTGTGATTCTTCCTTTGCATGAGGATATGATTCACTGATGGCATCTTTATATAAACACATCATGTACTCCATCTAAAGGTGCTGTGTGCTCCAAAAGAGACAAATATATTAGCATTCTTCAACCATAACTTTTGAAGTCGGCATTTGACTATTTTTGCATTTCTTCCAGGTTGTAGTTAGACAACTCCTAATTCTATGGGGAAAGCAAAGACTATAAAATGCCAGAGCTCCACTCTGCTGAAATAACATTAGTGAAATATCAAGTCCTTTATGATGTCATGAGGGATTCCTTAATGTGACTATAGCCTCCTAATGACATCATAAAAAACAAGTGCAACATCAGAAAACAGCCAAGGGTCATCAATCAGCCCATCCTCTCTCCTACTCACCAGGGGCAGCAGCCCAACTTGCTCCTATCTGCTTTTTATGAGTAGTGCTGTCTGCTGAATAGCACACAGAGAAGAAACTAATAATCATACAAATATCAGGGAGAGCGGTCAATCATCACCTGAAATGTTCAGTACACCTGAGGGAAATTCGGGTGCTGCTGCCTGAAGAGTCTGCAAGTTTAGCATGTAGAAGAGACAACATTACTGCCTTAGAGGTGACCTGGCATCTGGGCAAGATGCAACACAAGTTGGTAATTCAGACATTTTTAAAATGAGACTGAAAAAGGAATTATTTGTTTGCTCTCTTCATCCTCTAGCTGTAAGTAAAAGTTTTTTCCACATTGCCCAGATACCCATCTGCATGTCCCATAGTACAATGACCACACTGAAAGACTTTGCATCCTCCAGCTGAAATGGGTGATGGTCCCAACGAGACACAGCAACTGCCAAATCCTCTGGCAAGAAAGGAAACAGCCTCCTCCACATTTGAAAGCACAGTGCCTCAGAGTTATAGCCTCATTATACTCTCTCAAGAACACTTGGAAGTTTTCCAGGGTTGGGGACAATATGAGGAGTTTCCCCAGACTCTCAGAAAAAAACCATGTAATATCACATAATGTGGTCTCTGGATGTTTCACGATCAGTCTTGGAGGGTGTTTAAAATCGAGCTTCTGCCAGCAGAGCACTGACCAAAGAAGGGTTTTTTTTCCAGATAAGAAGGGGAAGGATCTGGTTCCTTAGCTTGTTCCTCACAATTTATACAAATGTTTATGCAGTGAACTCCCAAGTGGGCAGGCTGTCGTCATGGTGCTTCACAGAGGGCTGCAGAAATTCCCCACCTTTGGAGGTATTGGGAAGGGGAATTTATCACAGTTCTAAAATTAACTGAACCTGGAGATTGTCTCTTGGCTTAACAGTGAGAGTGTCCTTGAGCTCTCTGTGACTCTGAACCCTTTCAAGGGCATGTGGGCTAGAGCCATCACCAGTTTTGTGTTTCACCTGCTTCCCTCTCTAAGCAGCTGCAGGGGAAAGTCTGTTTTCACAGATGATTTCTGATATGAAAATTGTGTTTTGACTTTAGTTCAGGGTTCCAGTGTCTCTAACCAGCCTATGGAGAAGCACACAGCACCCTTCTCCCCTCCTTTCCATACCCTTCAATTGATGCAGAAATGATCTTAGGGTCAAACAACAGGGCAACAGCTCAAAACAGGGTCACTCTGGGGGCCAAGTGAATTAAATCAATAGTAATGAAAATTGCCCACTTGCCAGGTGAGGGAGCAGCAGCCTCGCTGCCTTTTCCTGGGGTTTAGAAGTCTCCATTGCTCTGAGAGGCTTGTATCATCTTCCTTGCTCCTTGCAGTGCTCTACTGGCTATCGTTTGATGAGTGCCTGTCCTTCTCAATTCTCCATCCTCAATGAGTGCTGGGCCACTCACTTCTGTGTACCTGTTATCTACACTACCCTCCCCTTCGATTTGTCTCCTTCTCAACACGAGGTAAAACCCATTTGTGTATTTTTTAAACACTGTTGAGGAGGTTGGAGGGAGCAAGCCTCTGACAAGGGTGTGCAGAATGGGACAGTGGCAATGGCAGGGGCTTGGCTGGTGCATGTTCACACCCTCATCAGCATGACTATTCCTGAGAATAGCAGTTCAAGTCCAAATCTTGCTGACAGCATCCACCCTGAAGGCAGCTGCTGGGACATGCAGCCATGCCCTGCTCAGGATGTCCTGTGTGGCATTTTGTGCAGTGGGCAGTAGGCCACACCATCTGTGTCCCTGTTCTCAGTCCAAGCCAATCCTCTGGTCAGAAGGTCCCCAGCATGTCTCTCAGGAGAAAGTGATCTCAATGGAGCCACTGACCATGGGCTGACCACTGATTATCCAAGACCAGCTGATCCCCAGTTATACATCTTGTCACTTATTTTTTCATGCCTTGCCATTAGCATTCTCTTAGTTTTAATCTTGTAGGACCAAGGCAACTGCCATCCTGTGAAGCCTGATAAGGTCAAATACTTCCAGATCTGCTGCTGCACAGATTGTCTTCCCCAGGGTTTCTTTCAATTTCTTTTGATCCAAACAGCAGTCCTGTGCTGAATGGTGCTCTCAGACAGTTCATTAATTTAAGGACACCAGAGCTCAAGCACATCATTTACAAGTCAGCATGAAGTACAGGGGAAAGGAGGAGACAGTGCTGCTGGCATTTTCAATAAACAAGACATTCAATAATTTTAATCTTATTCCCAGATTATATAATCCCACTCTTGAAAGAGCGTTATTTGAGCAGACTGTCACATTAAATAGACACATTTGCTGCATATGTTAATTGCAGTGGAAAGCTGTTAAGCAAATAAGCTTGTTTCATCAAAATGTTATTCTTTTAGCAGGTCTGTTCCTTTCATGGATCTCCAATTCACAAGCCATGCTCTTCTGGAATGCACATTTCAGTTCAAGGCAAAGAAATGTGTTCACTGAACTGATCAATTTTTTTATCACGTTGACTTTTGTTTAAATTTTAAGGCATGCTGTGCCACAGAAGTATATTCAGGTTTATTTCTACAGCAAGGTATCAATGGAAAGATTTGAATCTATATGTAGAGAAGGACTAACAATGTATTTTCTTAACAGATATTAGCATTAATAAATCCTGGAGTGTATTGCCTGACACACCACACTCTAGTACTAGCCATTTACTAAGTTTTTTTATCACGTATTTCAAGTAAAAAGCAACTGTGTACAATCTAAGCACTGATCATATTTGTTAATACTATATCTTATGCAATAAAATCCCCTTAGCTGCACGTTATTTTTGAATAAAATCTCGGGGTTTGAGCACATATTTCTGATTCAATGAAAAGAGGAATAAATATTACATGCTGGTATCATGGTGCTTCTAAACTCATACGTTTTAATTTCTTTAGACAAGTGAAGGAGGCTGAAAAGGAGAAGCCTATGCAAATTGGAATACACACAGTCTTCTGACAATCACTGAGTCTGCATCTTTCCTCTGTGAAATCAGTAACAGCCGGTTCATTTCACATATAAGGTACGAGCATCAGTGCTGGAAATAGAGAGCAGATTGGAAATGGACTGGTACTAAAGTGGTCAATACTCTCTCTTCCTTCAGAGAGGTAAAGAATATCAGCTTTTCACATACAAACTGGAACACTAATTAACATGTCTGAGTCAAG
The DNA here is from genome assembly GCF_001604755.1 of Lepidothrix coronata. Lineage (NCBI taxonomy): Eukaryota > Metazoa > Chordata > Aves > Passeriformes > Pipridae > Lepidothrix > Lepidothrix coronata. Next base: position 2,219,419 of record NW_016690327.1, read on the forward strand.
AGCCATTCTGGGGTAGCTGGTGGCAATTTTCAAGTGGAAAAGAAAGTTCTTCTAATGATTCCAAGGTTGCTGCACACAGATGTTCCAGAAAAAGGGATGGACGAATTTGTGATGCTAGGTTGCTTCTTGATCAAGGGGTAGCTTCCTCATGAACCAAGCTAGTTATCAACTTATATCCAAAGGAGATGTGTTCATTAATATAATTTTATAATTTAACTGATGCAAATACATGTGCAACTAATATATGATCTCTTTAGAATCTCTACTGGTCCAATAGTATACTGTCTTCTCCATGCACTGTGCCTTGGAACTCCAAAGCAGAGTGTGAGGCTCTCTAGTTCAGCTCAGAAAGGATCTGCTGTAGTTCAGGAAGGCCTGGGTACTAAGCTCCATGATTTATCAGGTTTGGTAAGATTTGTGGGGATGGCTCCCTGGCTACCCTGCTCTCAGCCAGTAACTTGATACCTGGAGCTTTTTCATTGCAATATTCATCTTCTTGCTCAGCTAATGTATTTATTAAACATTGGAAAGGACTTGCTATAACTTCACAAGTAGAAGGAAACCAGGAAGAATCTTCACACTAATCAATTATCTAGAATGTCACTGACAATACTACAGTTTACCAGAGTTCACAAGACAAAGAGATATCTGAAAAAGCCACAAGGACATGAACAAGGGATAATGCATCTCCAGATGAGGAAAAAACCACAATGAGAAAATGTGGAAGAGTATCTGAATATGAACTCCTGATGAGAAATACATTTTTATTTATAGGATTAATATGTTGCAAAACCTTCTGTATTCTTCAGAGCTTGTTTCCAGAGCAGCATGTGAAGCTGGGGATCATTAAAAGTTTGTGCCAACACTGGAGCATCTCCTGTTGAGGCACAAAATATAAATTGGTCTGTGACAGTAGGAGAGGCAGCAGGGAGTGAAACACACACTGCTGGGTGTTTGAGACTCACAGGTCCTGCAGCCCTCATCTGGTCTTGATGTGTACCATCTTTTTAAGGTTTTTTTTGATATGACTTCTCATTAGGTTAAGCTGTTATTTGTGTTCAGAATCAAAGGAGAAAAATTGAATGACAAGAACACAAAATATTTTATGTTCTTGTGCATATGTAGGACTGCGGCGGATGCCAAGCCCTTGCCTGCACTAGCTGAGCAGGCTGCACTGGGAATATCCTCCAAGATGCTACTTGCACAAGCCCTGTCAGCTGCTTCTGCTCTACCTACAAGTAAAAGACACAATCCTCCACTACACCAGAGATCAGGAAGACACAGCTGTATGTGGTTAGACAGGATTTAAGGTCTACAAATATATGTTAGATAAGTTTGTATTTTGGGGATTTTTTTTTTTCTCTGCTGCCACAAAAGGTTATTGCTGACAGCTGTATATGAGAAATTATACTGTTTGTAAGGACACCACTTGAAATTGCATTACAGCCATGATGGCAATAAAAGCAACTGTTTTTTTTGATGAAACCTATTATGCAGGGATTCAAGTCATGTCAAAAAATACTGGCAGTCTTAGATTTTCCTATTGCTGGAACTGGTAGAAATCTAGCCAAACTAAAGAAACCAACGTGACAAGTGATCCTGAAGGTCTGTTCTGAGAGGAAGAGTTGCATGTTCCTCGTAATGCCTATTCATGCGCCTCAAAACTTTAGTTCAGTTTCTATGGTAGGTGAAAAAACGGGATATGTGATTAGTGCTGCCTTCCTTAATTTTTATTGTCAGATCCTCACGTGACAGAATAGATAACACTTCCTATGTCTCAGTTGGGAATGTCTTATTCTTGGGAGAACTTCCCTTAGAAAGAGAAGTGTGTATTGTGGCTTGAGAGAGATTCTACCTGGGTGAGCAGTTTTGTTTCCTGCTCACAAAACTGTTCTCTGTGCTCTTGAGTAAGTCACTTATCACCAGGTGGTTCACTCCCACTCACTTTATCAAGCTCTCAGTTTGGACAAACAGGGCACCTACTTGACTTCACCTCAAGGCACTACTGTAGTAAATATTAATAGCAATTAATAGTACTTGAACACACAAGGCTAACTGTGGCCTGTCTCTGGCTGTTAGGAACATGAGTGTTGCAAATTTGCCCACAGAAACTATAGTTGTGTAAAACTGTCATAATCACCACACACATTTTATCGAAGACACAGTTATGAAGCAGCAACCCCATCACTATTCCAGACTTGTAACTGTTGTCCTAGCTTTGCAAGCTGATTTATCTTCATGCACTTTGTTCTGTATGTTTAAAAAATGGCAAACACTGGTATAAAAGCTAATGGGAATGTCTCTGTCAACATACTGGTTTATATCTAACAAAAACCTCTGAATTCAGGACAAATATAAAGTAAAAATTTTTAAGGGGGATATTAATAATTTGTACATGTAAGTAAAGGCTAAAGACATTTGCCGTTTATTGGTGTCAGTAATCAGTATTCACTATATGCAGAGGGCAAAACCCTTATAAGCCTTTATTTGATTATTAGTGCATCGAGATAGGATATGGGCATCTTATTCAAAGGAGTATATAAAATTGTTGATACTGTCTGCCCTTTTCTCCCTATAAACATTTGTCAATTCACTCCCCGTCTGGTGCTCTGTGTATACACATGCCCAGGCTAATGTTAGCTGAGGTTGCAATATAGCTATGTTAAATAATTTTATCTGATTTGCTGGATGATGGTATTTCTAATGGAAAACAACATGGTAATTTCAGAATGTTACTGATTAGATGAAAATGATATTGCATCAAAGTTACTTCCTTAATTTATTCTGAAAAAAACAAGAAGGATTTCTCTATTAAGATGCTTAATTAAAATCTATCTCTCTCCACACAAAATCTTTACTTTGGGTCCTGCATGTGATGTCTGAAAAGAACAAAGGCTGATTAGCATCTTTTACACTCTGCTTTTCTTTTTGTCACTTAGACATTCATTGCAGCAATTCCAGCCAGGTTTGGAAGGACTGAGAGAAAGGGTGAACCTGGCACCTTTCACAAGAAGGAAGGACCTCTTCAACTAGCACAGCCTGATCTTTCCCCTATTCTCTAAGTTCAGAACTCTTAGGGTTTTGATTCTCTTAGTACTGAATCTATAAAAATCTTATTTCTAGTAGCTCTTTTATTGTTACCCACATAGTCATATGCTGAAATCACACCCACGCTTAACATACAAAACTGGAGAGCATCTACTGAGGAATGCAAAGGATATTTAGCAAAAACTTTGTCATCTTGTGCTGGTACAAACAACTTTTTGGTTGTTTTATTTTTTGACAGTAAAACCATTAGAAATGATGCTCAGACTAGAAATCTAGACAGCATTTCATGTTCAAGGATTCTGAATTTTAGTACTCCTCCTATTGCCTCTTTTATGCAAACTATTAACTGTAATTCAAGCCCAAAATATTAAAAACAGTATAAAGATTTAAGGATTCTTTCATACCAATTAGAAATAATTTCTAGCTGTACTTCAATGAATAGTCTTTTTACCTTTTGTTACAGTGGGAAATCACTTTTCCCCTGTAGCACAGGACATCTGCATAGATTTGTTTCCCATTATCTTTAATGGCATCAGCAAATACAGAGTTCATACATTTCTGTTAAATATATCTGCAGTTGTTGGAATACCAGCTTCTAAGAGAATTATAAGTTTAACAATTCAGTTAACCCAAACTTACAATTTGATTAACAGACCAGTAGAATATTAAAAAATGATGTCACCTTATCATTCACACTGCACTTGAAAGCATAAAGGAAGATCCTCTGACTTGGTTCACAAGCAACCTAGAAATATCATGACTGCAATCTCTAATGTGCTGGAAAACACTAACATCTGAAAGGTCAATCTGTGCTTTCAAGAAAGTTTTGTTTGTAGTATTTTTAAGCTCTATTTTCACTCCGTTCCTGAATGTGTAACTGATTGTGCATACACAGAAAATACAACTCTGCACTGATAAAAAAGGCTTAATTATTTATTTTCAAACCTTTAATTGCCTGTGGAAGACTAATGAAGAGCAATATCAAATACTGACCATGACATTATTTCATTGCAGGTCACTGTCAAACATGAAGGTTAACCTAAAATGGAGAATTACATGATATTTTCCCCCTGCTGTTATTTCTCTACACTTTCTCCCTGAACTGTGTAGTCAAGTCAGACTGTGTGGGCTGTGACCTCTTAGTTCTCTGCAGGCCACAAGATCATGACATTATGAAAATTGTTTCTCTTTTTTCCTCCACTGTGAATCATATTCTTAGATTAGCTAAAAAGACATTTTAAAAAGAGTTATCACCAGTTTTGGAAAAAACAATTCAATTATCAGATCAGGACAGAACAGGTAATTTGTCTATCACTAGCTTGCCTGTATATATTGTAGTTCTGCAATGACCAAAACAATGTATTCTGGATTAGTGCATCTCCTCCTCCTCGTCCTCATCCTCTCTCTTCTTTCTAAATACCAGTGGCAATCTCAAAAAATAAATAAATCTCAAGAGCTACTCATAATTTTTGCAGTTCTCAAGTTGTCTGGTATTTTAAGCAATAAAATAATGTTTTGCATCCAACAAATCTCGAGCGAAAAATCCCCAAGTCTCTCCATTACTGTTAACGCAGCTATGGTAAGAGGATTCGCCCCTAAAGCTCTGACTGTATTCTGAAGGGAAAACTGATATTATCAAGCACAGTTTCCATCTTTAATAGCTTTTTGTTTACTAGCTCTTTCCTCTCCTTTCTTTTTTCAGCTCCACTTAAGTGACCATATATAATCACAGAAATTTATTTTGCATTCAGCCTTTATATTGATCCCTGGCCCCTTTGGGCTGCTTCTTGCACCTCTGTACCTGGTGCTCCAGAATACAATACAAAAGCAATTTTGGCCAACTGCTCCCACAAGAGTGGGCCCTTGTCAGGACATCGTGTTGATCTGGCTAAGGAAGGGAAGGGCACTCTGTGTTCCCCCTGTGCCTGATGCTAAACATCACCCCAAAGAAATCACTTCCAAGTGCTTGATTTTGACTATTGTAACAAAACTATTTTTGTTGGGGTTTTTGCCTTACAAACTTATAAAGATCTCCTTTGGAAGATTAAAAAACAAAGTCTGAAAGAATTAAATTGAATGGAACTGCTCTCAGATGATCTGGCAAGGGCTCTTCCAACTCAAATCTAATTTGCTGTGGCATCACCAGTGAACACGCAGAGCACAGTTCTCATGCACACTACACACCCTCACAGTCTGTACAGTTGCACCAGCAATTGTAAGCAGCTACCTACAAATAACATAAGTTTTGCTTGTGCAAAACTTCAAGGCAATTAGGCCCATCCATTCTCCTTAAGTGCATATAGCAGATACCAACTGAATTTAGTGTGCTCTCTACTACACACTGATTAGCAGCCTGGTGACCACTTCAGTACCAGCACAACTGTTTTGTGTTTGCTTTAATACTGCAGCATCCCACTTTTAAATGCATGCATTGTTATTTTTGCAGTTGAAATCAAGAAATCAGCCTAAAGCAAGCAGCTGGCATGACAGAAAAGAGGGCTGAAATACACAGAGATGTACCCAGTCAAGTGACTTCAGAACTGTGGCACCAGTTAACAAAGTGTTAAACTTAGTGGTAGACATTTGTTTTTGTGTTCTTTTCCCCCCTCTTTTTGTTTCACAGGGCAACATTTTTCTGTTGCAGAAATGGTTTTCTTTTAGCCACCACCATTGTATGCAGCAGGTCAATCTCAGTCTGGTTGACAAAATATTTCATAATTTCTAAGGATTTTTTTGGTGGTTTTTTCCTCCCCAAACATTTATGTGGCTTTAATGCCACTACTTCCACCTGCAAGAATCCAGGTACCTGCCTCATATTCCTCAGTGCTGTGAAAACAAACTGTACTGAAGACAGACTCCTGTCAAAAGATGGATTGTGAAACATAATGCAGGTTGAAACAGAGACAGTGCAGTTATACCTGTCACAATAACTTCCAATAAATATTGCAGAATAAATGGAAATCATTGATAATAATTTTGTGTCATTATTTGAGGAACTATGCTAGATGGATCTTTTTTTGTCCCCCCAACCATTTTGAGCTGAAAATGCACTTAATAATATGATGGGATGTAGGATTAGAGAGTGTTACAATGTGATTGGGTGTAGAATCCTCACAGTTTTGTTTCTCCTTTCAGTGTTAAGATATTTTGTTTGGTTTTATTTTGGGTTTTTTTTTCCTTTCTCTAGTCCTGGCATCAAATCTCACCATTTCTGGGCCAAATGGATAATACAGCTGCATAGGACTCCTGAGAGGACTCTCAAGTGTCTCCTGTGCTGTTAAACCTCCACATTGTCTCACCCTAGTAGCAGCAGAGCTATGCATGCAGCAACAGGACTGAGAATGCTGCCTCTGACATCTTCAGCAGGAGCTGGTAAAGTCAAGGAAGGATTATTCCAGCAGGATAGGCAAGCCTGGCTCTCTTCTCCAATATTATGAACAACTGGTGAAAGTACATTAGGAGTTTTGCATTACTTTTATAAAGCTGTCTTTGAGAGGACTTTGAAGCTGAGAAGTGCCATTGGCAAGAATATGAGATTCTGAGATGCAGGGGATGATGGTTTGGTTAACACACAACAAAAGTAAATGGGGATTGCCTATAAACAAGGACCAGAGCTGCCGTACTCAGAATGCTACTCTAGTACTTCCAACATTGCTCAGACTCCCTGCGGGCTTTCATTTGGCATTTGTAAACAAGAGAGCAGAAAGGCAAAGTGGCCTTCAGGTGCCAGCAAGAGAATTCTGAGGCAGAGACATAAATATTTGTTCTGGGACAACTCCTCAGAGCTCCATGTTTCTTTCGATAACAACAAGGGATTTTTTCCTTATTGATCGCTTTTTGCAACTGAGCTTACCAAATAAAAGTTCCCTCAAATGATTCTTCCAACTAATCTGATAGAAAACTAACCTTGTTATATTTATTGACAGAACACTGAAATAAGTATTATAGGTCTAGAGGGAATGTTTCAGGTAATTGATTATTTTTTTAAGGAAATAACAAATGCACTGTATTCCCCTTGGCATATTATGCTGGGAATAATCTGGAAAAAAAAGCTTACCTTATACAAACAGAAACAATCTCTTCAAGTAAGAGGTTTGGGGCCAAGGAGGAGAAGGGTACAGTAGAAAAGTGCTGAGGGAAAGAAGCTATTAAAAAATTACATATAGGTCTGAAGAAAAACATTTGAAGCTGAGCAGAATTTTGCTCATTTCTGCTAAATATGGTAATTGGTATGAAAAAGCTTTTCACAAATAAGGCAACACTCAGACGCTTAAATGAGACTGTCTCACTTTAGCAGCATGAATTCATGAGCCACCACACACAGATAGCCAAATGGCCTCTTTTGCAAGACATATAGGCAACACACAGATACTCAAATAACTTCCTAGAGCAGGTTCTCTGACTTCCTAAAGACAATAATTTGAAATAATATGAAATGATAAATGCAAATGTATTGCAGTGCAGTGCCATAAAGTTCCCCAAAACATTGTCACTTTCATTATCCAAACAGCTTGATGTTTCACTATGAGGACCTAAAAAGGCACTATTTTTTAGAGGTTTTAAAACCTGAAATGAGACCTTGGAACAGAAACAAACAGACAAAAACCTCAACCCAAACAACCAAAGGACATTACAGTTACAGTCTATACCACAAGTGAAAGCACAGTGCAGAAATGCTACAAGCTGCATCTCAATTTTACTTACCTTGAGGGTCCTTCACCAAGTCAAAAGCATTGCTGAAATTGTGAGGAAGCTTTCTGTGATTAGAAGACCAATGCCTGATTTGACCAGAGAGAGAATCTGATTACACTCCTCCCACAGCACCAAGCATGAACCACCTGTGTTCATAGCTTCCAGCTAAAGAGCACTGCTACTGAAAGTAACTTATTCCTTGCCAGGGGTTATATCCAGTGTCTTTTCTGTGGACATTATGTACAGAGACTTTGCATGCTACTGAAAAAACAGACGTGAAGCCTTCTGGATAGTATTTGTTCATGAAGAGCTACAGAATTCTTTCCAGCTCTGTTCTCTGTTAGAGCTTGAGTTACTTATTGAGCATGCAGACTCAGAATTCCTGCCATAAAGAATTGCTTTGTACAAGTTTTGCAGCAATAACGATTTCTTCCCAGCATACTGTGTTTTGACCAACCTTGGGGAGTATTTATGAATTCACACTATGACTGTTATATGTAGACTGACCTAATGCTTTTGGTGCAATTTTTCCTACTGTCATTGTACAACTATTCAAAAGAATAAACACCTTTGGAAAAAAGGAAAACAAAAAGCACATTTTATTGGCAAAGCTGGCCATCATTTAGTTCCTGGTTACCCACTAACTTCCCAAATCTTCGTTCGCGAAGCCCAGCCATGACCCACTAACTGTCCCCCCACTGGAGCTGCGAACAATGTTTCTCCAGGGCTCTTTTAATGGTCCCAGTGAAAATGTTTTGGAAACAAATACGAGCAGAGTTTCTTCCTGCTGTTTGCTCCCTATATGTGCACACACACGGACAGGGGAATGCCCTATATCTCTCAAATATTTCCATTTAAGACAGCACAGTCTCTTTGCACTGCGCTATTTGCACTCATGAATGTGGAGGGCTGGTATAGGAAGAAACAGAACTGTACAGTCACTGCTTCCAAAACCTCTTCCTGATCCTTAAGTAAAGGATTGTGGTCCTTGTCCTGACCAGTGTGCAAACTTGCTTCATATATTGACTTGAGTATATACTGACTATCAGTGCACAGCAGTATAAAGTTTCCTTTGTAAAACCAGATATCATTCAGGATCCATGCATGACCTTTTAACATCTAGATTTACTGGAAAATATATATCGAATAGTTCCAGTTGGACAGGACCTACAACGATAACAGTCCAACTGTTCTCCAGTCTGATAACAAAGTAAAAGCGAAGTGGCAGAATCAACAGACACTTCGGGCTTGCACGCTGCCACCTCGTGGTAATTCTCACCCACATTCTAGAAATACACGAGCCCCGAACACTAAACATGAATGTAAAAAGGCAAAAATATTTCCTGGCATCCTCTCCTAGAACCACCAACAAGCCAAAATAAGCATGGAAGTTACACAAAGCCTAGTGCTGCTTTCTACTTTAAAGGAACTGCTCTGGTTGCATCTTGTCTCTTCGTACGCAGCAACAGCAGCCAATGATGACATCCTAGTGATATTTTAGAATGGACCTCTTAAAATCTGTGAGAAATGAAATACAGAGACTAAAACAAATGAAGTAGACTGAAGAATTGTTAAAAGAGGCTCTGTCCTAGTATTGGTGTCCGTAGTCATAACAGCAAAATCAGGAAATGCGTAAGAGTGACCAAGCCAAACACGCAAATGCCTCACAACTAAGTGTGTGACAGAAATTCACAGCACACACGCAAGACAGACCCAATAACCACCTAAACACTGCTTCCCCAGTCATCTTCTGACCTCCAGGGCAACACCTCTCCTTCAGAAACTTGTCCATTCAATTTTACAAACACATTGACTCTGAACTGAGGTAAGAGAGACCAAAGGGATAGGTCCCATTTGGTGTGAGTTGGTACAATTCCATGGACTCCACTGGAGATACACAGCTCTACAGCAGGCAGCAAACTGGATCAGTGTGTTCCATGAAAAGAATTTGCACTTTGTTGCCCGGATGTTGATCTTTCTTTAACATACAATGTCAGTTTAGGTATGTATTTACCCAAGTTTTTCCATGCTGTCTTGCTCCTCTATATCTCAAAGATAATTCACAAGAGTTGCTCAAATGATAAAAAAGACAGCTATTGACATTTTTAAATATTTTTAAAATGTAGCACTAAGGACAAGCCAAAGTTTTTTGCAATACTTTTTCTAATAGTAGTTTTTAGGTCATGTGAATTTCTATTTGCACACAGACTTAATCACATTGCTGCACATTTTGCTTTCTAGAACTCAGGGTAATTGGCACCACAAGGCAACCCTTTACAATGTAATACCTTGTGCTGGGCCACCATACTGCAAGACCACAGAGTTGATAACTCACCTACCAGGAGCTGACAGACTACACTGAAAATTGGAGGGGAAAAAAAAAAGAAGGAAGGAAAGAAAGAGCGGGAGGGAGACAGAGAAATACATTTTTAAAGATAACCTGGAGGCAAATATAATATTTATACTTATTTATCCTCACAGCACAATCATAAGCCCCAAAACATGTCTAATGAGGTGGAATTGCAAAATGGCCATGAGTCCTACTTACTTGGCTTCTCAGTGGTCTCTTTGCAGTCACATGGATCTATATTTTTCAACTATGTGACTGCTGCAGGCAAAACTCCTATAAGTAAGAGTGAGAGTCACAGCAAGTCCTTAACTCTCAGTGGTATTCATCCACAAAAATGCCAACCTAGGAAAAATGAGAAGACAGACAAAAAAAATTGCAGGGGCAATTAAACACTGCAGACAAATGTACTTAACACTTGCTTCATATTTGCAGGGTATCCTCTGCTCAAATGAACTTTCATTCACAGCTTGCTTCAACTCTTTGACTGGTCTCAACTCTTCAAGCCTTCCTAAAGAATGAGAAATATTAAAGAAATCACAGAATCATGAAGGTTGGAAAATACTTCCAAGATCATCAAGTCCAACCTTTGACCAATCTCCACCTTGTCACCCAGACCAGAGCACTGAGTTCCTTGAACACCTCCAGGGATGGGGATTCTACCACCTCCTGGGCAGCCCCTTCCAATGCCTGACCACTCTTTCAGTGACAAAATTCTTCCTGATTCCAACCTGAACCTCCTCTGGTGCAGTTTGAGACCATTTCCTCTTGTCCTGTCGCTCGTTCCCTGGGAGCAGAGCCCAATCCCCCCCTGGCTCCACCCTTATATCAGGGAGTTGTAGAGAGCAAGAAGGTCCGCCTTGAGCCTCCTTTTCTCCAGGCTGAGCCCTCCCAGCTCCCTCAACCTCTCCTGGGGCTCCAGACTCTTCCCCAGCTCCGTTCTTTTCTCTGGACACATTCCAGCCCCTCAATGTCTCTTGTGCTGTGAAGGGCCCAGAACCAGACACAGCATTCAAGTGGCCTCACCCAAGCCCAGCACAGAGGGACAGTCACTGCCCTAGGCCTGCTGCCACACAATTTTTGATTCGAGCCAGGTGCCATTGGCCTTCTTGGCCACCTGGGCACACGCTGGCTCACGTTCAGCCACTGTCAACCATGGTTTCCAGAAGATCACTCCAGATTCCTAATGTGCTGAAAACATTTCCTTTTGTTTGAGTGTCCTGATCCATAATCATAGAATAGAGGGGGTTGGAAGGGACCTTTAAAGTTCATCAAGTCCAACCCCCTCTGCAATGAGTAGGGTCCTCCTGAAATGGATCATGTTGCTCAGAGCCCCAGCCTGATCTCTGCCAACCCATCCAACTTGGCCTTGAATGTTTTCAGGGATGGAAACAGTCTTACCTATTGTTAAATGAGTTTCAGACATGTTTTAAGCTTGGCAATTCAGATATCCCATGCATAGGTACCACCCAGCTGATCACCGGATGGCTACAAATGTGTATTTCCAAAACAAACTTTCAAATGAGAAAGCAGAGTCAAAAAAAAAGGGAGAGCAACTTTCAGGATACTGTAATATGACCATAGCAATAAATCATTTACACTCCCAAACCCGTACACTTTGCAGGCTGAAATTAGAAACATGAGGGAAAAAATTAAACCCACAGCTAGAGAAGTTACTGACAGTTTTAGCTGTGACTGTTTGAGTATCGTCAGAAGTGACTATCAAGTCTGATCCTGCCATGACATCTGAGAAGTCCCAAGAGACAACAGTTCTGACAAACTGTCAGAGCCATGAACACTCTCAATTCTAGCTGAGGTACCCCAGGTGCTAAGCACCAGTGCATGCAACAGCAGCACTGATCTCCATCTCTGCACTAAAGGGTTTATGTGACTTATTTTCCTCATTGCATTGCAATCTTTGTTGCAGGTTCAAGTATATTAAAAAAAAGAGATTAATACCTACTAAAGGCTGTAGAAGACAGCATGAAGCTACTTTTTAAACTATTATATGAATGATCCATTCACATTTACTTGGAATAGACAGCTTGAGATGATAGAAATAGATCCCCAAGAGGTATCATGTCATAATGCTGCACACTGAAAAGTTTCATGCTAATCTCCATTCATGCTGGGGTCACAATTAGATTTTGCAATGAGTAAGCTTAATATCTTTTAAACTTTCTCTGACATTGCAGATTTCTCTCTCTTTCCCACCCAATTTATCAGCGTTTTTTAAAAGACAGGAAGAATAATGTTATCCTTTCTCTTTGGAAAGCAACAGAAACATCCTCCTTCTCTTTGACCACCATGTTTTGAATATTTATGTAAGTAAACAATAAAGATAACAGAGAACTTACATCATTTGGATACAGAGCTGATTTGGCATTGGCTTGAATTCCTGTGAGGTACAAGATGACATGCTGTGTAATGTAAGAGCCTGGAACTGGGTGCTGTTTTATAATGTTTATAATTAAAGAAATACTTAAGCATTTCATGGGATATGTCAAATCAGCCTTTTACATTTATTTTTGATCTCCAGTAGAAAACAGAGTACTACAAGTCTGGAGCCAAGAATTAAGCTTAATCTGCCTGATTCATTCACTGTGTCTTTCACTTCTAAGACATAATTTCAAATCTAGCCCAGAGCAAACTGACAGAAAATCTTCGTGATCTGAGTCACGGGAAAGGTCACAGTTAAAGAATTTCCTAAGCTTTAGTCTGATTTGAACCACAGTAGCCCATCATGTGGAATAAGTAACAGTCACAACACCTACAGTCATGAAATCTCTCACTACCCATGCTCTTCCTATGCAATGTAATGACACTGACTGGGTCCCTAAAAATCTTCTAATGAAGAAAAACCATGCAGCTTCCCTGCAGACAGAAGCCTGCCTGTTTTCAGATGCCTTCCCTGCTGCCCATGAGGACGGACGGCTTGGCAGGGTGGGATCCTGCTGGGTTTGGGAGGCCCTCGTGTACATAACTTGTGACATTGCCACCTGTGTCAGGGGAGCTGACCTTTTCAAGCCAGAAGGGCTGGCAACTGTGACACAGGTTCCGTCTCCTCAGTGCACAGCCAGTGACAGTCACTTGACCCTCCTTAGCAGCGAGCGAACGCCCCGTCCGCAGGCAGAGAACACCACCAAGCTTGTCTGCCTTATGGATTCCTCCCCTGCACACACAGAGCCATCCATCTTTGTCTGCGTGCCTCACAAACAGTCAGATTTATATACCTGGGGGGGCTGTAAGGAGCTTATTTATTATTTGTTTTCATTTAATGATCTCTGTCATTCTCCCCTAGGAATCCCCACATGCACTATGCAAATCCTATGAAGCCCCTGGCAACAGTGCAAATGCCGTGAGCAGCAATAGCTGGTACATCAGCACTTCGAGAGCAACTCACCTCCTGAACTGAGTCCTTCTCTGCACTGCCCCCAGCCACCTTCGTTTGCTGATGGTGTCATTCCCCTCCCTGACAGTCTTCTCTAGGATCCAGAGAGGGCTTGCTCCAGGTTTCTCTACCCCTCACCAGTAGTTCCCAAATGGTAGTCTCTGACCGCCCGCCCGTCTCCACAGAATGCTGAGAGCTCACAAGGTCACACCAGGAAAAGAGCAACAAATCAAACATTTCTAGCAACTATCTTTAATTTAGGCAATAACTTTGACTGGATGATATGGGCTATGTATGATCAAATATCTGAGGCAAGATGGGCAAGATGAAGCAAGAAGTGGTCAACAAATCACAATTAACCCCTTTGACAAAAGAGCATCCACAATATGGAGAAAAGTGTGAGAACTGACAAAAATTCATTCTAACTACAGCATTGCAGAAACTTAGGGGCAGTGGATTGACCCTAGGACTTGGAAATCTGTGTTTCTTTGCAATGACTTCTATAACTTTTGCCAGTACACTTACCCTTTCTAAATCGCATTTGTGTATGCGTGATAAAAATCATGAGTCACTGTTAAAATGAGGGAGGTCTGAATTACAAAAAAAACCATGATCACAGTAAGAATCACTGCTTTTGTTAGGGGAGAAATTTGATGCTTCTCATAACCCCTTGTCACAAGATTCATACTGTCCAGAGTATGACAGCCTTGCTAACAAGTCAATGCATTATTTTGAAAATATATATATAATTTCAACTTATCCTTCATTATGCTTTTGCCTGTCTCCTTTTAGCTCTTTGCATTGCTGCTTTGCTATTCTAGTCCACATGATCTGCACTTTGATTAATTAATTTATTCTGATTATTTAACTCCTTTTTAATTTTTTCATATTCTTCTTCCTTGATTTTTCTTCGTTTACCTCCCTGTCAGTCTTTTCTTTGCATCTCCTTCTATCTGCTCTCAAGAAATGTTTTTTATTTTCATCTCTACTTCTTCCATTTATTAACTTCATATATGGAAAAATATACACTAATACCTCCAGGGAAAATAATCCACAATACAGACTCTCAGCGAGGGAGAGCAGATCCAAAGAAGCTGCAGTGCTGCAAGAGATCTAGCAGAGACAGCAAACTGAAGATTAGATATGGTTTTGCAAGATGATACAGCTACAAAAATGGCTAATGAAATCTTGTCATCATATGCAGAGGCATCACCTTGTGTTATAGACCAGAGAAATTTAAATCCAGCCTTGTAGGGATTTCTTATTAGCTCACAGGGAATACTGCATTAGGGTGCATGTGATGTGCTGCCTTAGCAATGTGCAGTCTACAGAAATACCTGGAGAGACAGATATTGCCAATATTCACTGCAGAACTGACAACAACCTCACAGAAATCCAAACAGGATCAACAGAAAAACAAGAAGAAGTTGAAAGGACGATTGCAAAACAAAGATGGAAAATTGTTGAATAGCACTCAGCTTGGTCAGGAAGGTGTTACAGAGCTCACAAAAAATGGCAGATATAGAACATATCTGATTATCAAGGAGGAAGAAATGCTTTTTCACAGCATGCACAAAAAAATAAAGTGAAAACAGGATAAATTAGGTTAAGCTTAATGAAAAACTTGAGGCTTTGGAAGAGTCAGGTGAGAGGCTTGTAAGAGTCATCACTTGGGACTTCAATGGTAAGAAAGAGATTTTATTTTTTTTTTAATTGTCCCCAACCATGTGCTGAGGTGTTACACTTCAAGTGTTTTTATTAGAAAGAGTAACTTTTCATTTAACTTACACCCAGATATTAGAACCTCCTCCTAAAATATATCAGTCAACAAGCGCCTCATTTCAGTGACCTTCTTCCAGATTCACTCACAGAAATTAACACTGGATAAAAACATGGATATTCCCTCCCTTCAGCTGCGATGTTGTTTGAGATGCACATTCAACCTTGGAGCATAATGAGCTTTAGCTGCTACTTGACCATGCTGTAAATCAGTGTTAATAAAAAGATACTATAAATAATTAACAGTAATAATGTTGTTGGGCCAAGGCCTTTTATCAGACAGTTGAAGAAACATTAATGAACCATGATATATTTCACTAAGGTTAACTTGAAGCTAAAAATGCTACCCTAGTGCATGGAATAATAAGCATCAGAATGACCACCAGACAGTTTGCTAATATATAACAACAATATTCTTACTTGATAAACTACAACTTCAGAAAAGGTTGGTTCATAGGAGCAAGCTTTAAAAAATATTGGAAGCATTCATTTAAGTTGATTCGTGCTGATATGCATTTATATATTTTTTCTATTCTTTCTTTCTTTACCCAGGAAAATGATTTTTCTTCCACAGCATTGGAAATGTCTTCTCAAATTGTCACATGAAGTTAGAATTGCTCCTGAGCCAAATAATCCTGCATGTAACTGCAAACATCATCTCCCTCAGGTAACTCCAGGAATGTGGCTTTCTCTTTTTAAGTGTTCAGAGATGAGCTTTGCCCCTGGAGCTGAACACAAAGCCAGTGTTGAGCATATGCTGTCCTACCCATATGCACATGTAGCTTGATATTAACATGATCCATACCCACAGTGATAACACTACACAAAAACCTCTGAGTCTAAATATAGAAGCGATGCTGGAACAAGATCTGCGCATCTCCCTCTGCACGTAGCTTTAGTAAGAGACCCCTCTCCCTGGCTGTGGAAGCAATACTGGCAATGAACTGGATTCAGTGGTGCTATTAACCCCCTACTATGAAAATGCAATATGAAAACATTCTTAAGTGTTTTGAAAAAAACACACTGAGCTAATAATTTTTAAAAAATGAAATATAAGAAGTAAAATTTTATAAATGTGAAAAGCCAATGCTCCAATAGCATTGGTAGTTCATTTGCATTTCTCATCTGTAATATTGACTACTCAAGCTTTATCTCATTAAACGAGCAGTCTGATGCCTTTCAGTTCATGTTGAATTTATTTACGAAAGTATACAAGACAGGCTTGGTAGTTAGAACAAGAAGCCATGGTTACCTGGGCTGCCCTGTGAAACCATTGAATACTGGACTTTTCTAAAAAATCCAAAAAAAACAGAACACCAAAAAAAAAAACCATTTCAAGTACTGAAAAAAAATAATTTCTTCATAATACAATCGCAGAGGAGGAGGAGGAGGAGTAAGAGCAGTCAGGTTTCCAACACGGACATTAATCACAAATGCCATCTCTAATTGATTTGGCATGAGTGGACCAGTGCAGTTCAGCAACACTGCTCCAGTTCTTGGCATTTAATGGCCCTGTATTCATGCCCTAGTCCTGCACATAAGGACTTGGGGCCAACCTAAAAGGTCAGAAATTCTTACTGCATTTCAGGAGGGGCTTTACTCACCTCTTCACACTACAGTCTATTTGCTTTAATAAGAAGTTAAACACCTGCTATAATGCAGGTATGGCTGTCCAGTGTCCAAGAATAGGTAAATTGTGATTTAATGAAGTTTATCTGCTAGGCATTTTCAAAGCAAAGGATTTCTGCTAAGCTTTTCACAGCAGCTGTGAAAGGGAAGCTTTCGGATTGCTTCTCCCTCACATTCTTTCCACAGTAAGACTCCAAGTGCAGAACAGAAAGCATTATTGTTGCAACATCTCCAAACAGCTTCCAAAGCATCCTCCAGAAACAAGGTCTTTTTTTTCCCATTATCCTGCCAGTAAACCAACAGAAAAGCCCACATAGAGCAAGCAGGAGGAAGAGCTCATGGCAGAACAGTCGTCCACACTCAGGTGTACCTGGGTTCATCCTGACAACTTGGCACCACTTCATATGAACATTGACTAGGGACACCAGCTCCTGTTCAGGAGTGGAGGCAAATCTTCCCCCACCTTTCATTCTTGTTCATACATTCCCATCAATATTATTTGTTCCAAATTAGTCCACAGCTAAAGAACAACTTAACAAAGGAACAACACACCAAGTATCAGATTTTGCACTTCCTAATCCTTATTCTGATTCCCATTATGTGCAATAAGAGTGTATACATTCCCTATTTGATGTAAACATAATTCGCCTACAGTTTGCACAAAGGAGAGATAGAAGATCCAGATTTCATTCCAGATTTTGCTACACTACTGGGCAAAGTCCTGTATGTCTCAAAGAGTCCACTCTACAACAGGACTCTAAACTAGCAACTGTAAAAGTTGAAGTTGTGAAGTGTTTTGAGATCCCTGAATGACCAATGCTAGGGGGGAAAAAAGTGCACTACTGCATGGTAAAAAAAGACAGCCATATGGACACAGGAATGTCATTTTTATAACTGAGAAAAAACAAGAAAAGAGAATTCTGTTACTTCTCTTGAATGTTTACAAGATGTTTGTTTCCAGAGTTTATGTGGGAAGGTCACAGCTACCCCAACAGGCTTGCCTTTCCCTGAACTAAGTTTTAGAAAGTAGGTGGGTTCAAAGATCACTTTTTAAATTCAGGTGGGGAATATTTCCAAGTTCATCTTCTGAACCTATGAAACACCCTTAAAGTCACTTTCCTGGTACTCAAAACCTTTGTTAAGTCTGCCCTCTTGTAATTACTGGGCAGCCACTGCCTCAGGATAAATCTAATAGACTTTTTGGCATTGTCATTTTAAAATTTACCTATCAACTCACTGCAGAGCTTTAGCTCTCCCTAAATACATACTTGGAAGAGAATTTATGACTGTGAATCACATTTTGCAAAATGATTAAAGTTACCAAACATCCATAAAAAGTTGCAGTTGCAGATACAATTTTTTTGAAAGTCTGCTTAATTTATGAGAGGTGGAAGGTTTATTGTCATTTAGAGTCCACAGTGATGCAGCAATTTAGCATTTTGCTGAAGCTGTACACAGCTGCTGCCTCATTTATGAATTTTACATGTTTTTAAATTGCCATGTTTGTAACTGGGGGCATCTGCATGCTGGGAAGGGTGGAGGAAAACAGACTCTCCTTTTTGTTCTCTGCCCTACTGTTAAAATGTGGAGCAGGTCATGTTCCTCCTAACAAGGCTTTGAATCCTGCAGTGAGCTTCAACACTTACTCTAAAGACAGAACATGCCTCTCTCTTGTCCTGTCACCAAGCATCACAAGAGGAGCCTGGCCCCATCTTCTTCACATCCTCCCTGTAGATACTCATACATTAATAAGATGCCCCCCAGCATCTGCATCTTAACAAAGTCTCTGCAATGTCATCAGGGGAAAGGTAAAAGTCTCACTGTTCACTTGTGCCTGGTGTGAACTGGCTACCCTGTAAAACATCAGGCAACGAGCACATCATCACACATTTAGACATGTACACATCAAAAGCTAAGCTCTTCCAGTCCCAGCTTTGGACTCTGCATGCAGGTCAGTTCCTTCCCCACTGTGAGGCAAATTCACCCTGACTCTTCGACAAATTTGGACAGAGACCTGGAGAGTTTCAATGAAATAGCAATTAAAGCTGGCAATGCTGTGTTAAAAAAAAACCAACAATTGAAATTGAGTCAGTGTAAACACTGAACATGGAAAATGGACAAATATCTGTTTGGAAAATATTTTTTCATTATCTATTGCTTTAGAAGGTTTATTTCCATTTGCAAACTGAGCCATGGGAGTGGACACAAAACATCTAGATTACCATCCACATCCTTCCAGCTGCTCTTCATACAGTTTGCAGCTTGTTAACAATTGAGGTTCTGATAAGCATCAGCACTGCCATATCCTCATCAGAACCAAACACTGAGATTTCCAAGATCACACTAGTGCAATGCACAGCTCTCCATGCTAAGAGGTGTGCAATGGAGTACAGAGATGCCTCAACTATTTGCCTATCCTGCTGTCATCAATAATTCCTTTATTTTGTGTTAGTTCATTTTTTCATTTTACCAAGATAGAAATTTAGATTTATCTCTGTAAAAAAATCCAGTGTCTCCCCTTTGAGCCTTATAATTTTCCAGCTTAATTGAATTTTACATTGTGTTTATGATGTAATTTAAAAAATCCTGACAAAAACAAACCAAAAAAGAAAAAAAAAAGCAAACCACAAAACAAAACAAAAACCCAATCAAACAATTAATTAAAAAAAACTCAAAAAGTTCTTTTCGTTACTTCTGAATTTCTTTTGCAACAGGCAGTCTTTTATCTATGGAGAAGGCTGAAGTTCCTGTCAATTGTAATAAAATCCAAATGCTTCTTAATAGTTGGAGTGAAGTCAAAAGGAGCCACAACAATTAGGAATTACAGATTAGCAGCAGTAATCATGGACTAATTGAAACAATAACCTATTAACTGGTGTTCTGGCAGCCCTTGCAGACACAGGAAGCTATAAGTAACCAAAGCCGGCATTACTACGCATATAGACTTGGCCTTAGAGAGATCCTTCCATTGCCAGGAAGAGACCTCATACTTCCCCTTTCTGTGAGAAACTAAATGCCAGTGATTAGCACTTTGTATAAGTTTCACAATCAGGGGAACATTTCATGTGAAATAACTACAAATCAGCTATGCAAAAAAACCCCCACAAAACCGCTTTGCTCTACAGCTGTAACAAACATAGAGATGTAAATTCTTGCTCTGTAAACAAATTATTTTGTTGTCCAAGTTTGTTTCCAGATAGGTAGATATCGTAGCATTAAGATATGGCACGTTTAAGTAATTAAATCAATATTAACAGAGTGAGCATGAACATGTCAGCTTCAGCAAAGCAGCTACAGGGAGCGCTTGCAAAGGTCACCCCTTCCGAGGATGCCCAACAGTGTCAGTGCTTTCCAGTTTCCAGCACAGGGTGATTTATTCTATGAGGGACACAGGTGCCATTGTGGAGTGTCCCCTGCAATGCAGGAAACATTTCTGTCACTCAACAGAAACCAAGCATCTGCCTGTCTTTCATTCTCCACAAAAGGACAAGGCAGATGTTTGATGAATACATATGGCCAGTGTCCCAAGCTGTGTCATCAGTCCATACCCAAAGAATTCACTGCACCTGTGTGAAATATGGGACCTGATCACTAATGCAGCTGATAGTAAAAAAAGAAGAAAGACCTTGCAGAATTTAATCCTTCAAAAATAAACAAGCCTTAGAAACCAAAAACAGGGGAAATTGCTAACATTTACCTCAATAACTCTAGAAAGGGACTGAGCAGTAGCACAAGCTGTCCTGCAGACTATCTATGTCAGAGCTGACAGTCTTGCAGCCTAAATCTCTAGACTAGAGCAGCATATGATGCAAATGTTGTACATCATAAAAATCAATGGTTCTTTTGCTAAGTGGTCAATATTTATTTAACTTTAGCATTGTTTAATTCAATGCATCAATTAAAGATAGTGTAATGTCTATTTGGTCCCAAGCTACTGTTTCTGTTTGTCGTTACCTCATCCGTTTGATATCGCTCATGTCTTTAAATCTCTGCTCTTTTGTCCCCTTGCATAACTCAAGGACAGGAGTAATTGACATGAAACTTTTAAAAATTAATTTCACCGCATATGCCACTAACAGAGAGTGCAAGTCCTCAGAATCATTTATAACCTCATGGTGATTGGCCCTGACAAAACAATACCTTAAAAACTCACGAAAGTAAATTATGGTCCAGGCAAATGGCTGGATCCGAGCTGAGCCCAAGTCTTGGAGCCTAGCCAGGCAAAAACAAAGTAATGTGCTTTTGATATTAATAACAGAGATGATATTGATCCACAAGCCAGTGTCACTTCTATGCTCAGGCAAGGAGATTGCTTCAGGCATTTAGCCCACTGAAAGCCACTTTCCATGTAGGCCATTTAATTCTGGGAGTCTTTAATTACATGTAATGGAACCCAGTTAAAGGGCTAGATACCTATTTACTCATCTTGGATATGGGCTGTGATTCAGGAAGCTGTCAAAAAGGTATATAACTCAATTCTTAGATTTCAAAATGCACCCATCTTTTTGTATGTTTATTTTATCTGTTTATTTCTTTGGCTCAGAACCTGCTGGGAATTTGTAGGTACATGGATTCAAATTATAGGATGATATTTTTCCACACAATAAAAGCAACATCTTAGGAGAGTCAACATTTCATACTAAAACCCAGGATGCACTAGGAAAGACACAGTACATACCTAGACTTTGAAAATACCCTTTGTCCATTGTCCTTTTGCACACACCTGAAAATGCACTTATTATGCTCAAAGAAAAGTAATCAGATTTACATAAATAAATTACTTGCCTTAAATCTACTAGAAGAGGTTGCCCCTTAAAATTTTTTTCCCAGAGAAGGATGCTGAGGATTGCCAGGGATTGCTCATATTCTTGCTATATCCTTATCTGCTCAAAGTTCAGAATTTTCTATTGCTAAGGTAAGGGGAATGGAGCACATATGGGACTGCATCAAGGGAAAACCTGAATAACCAGTGATAAAGAAGGTCTGCTGCAAAACTGTGTGTCCAATTGAATATCTACTTCGAGCTCCAAGTTCAAAAGTAGCAACGATTTATGCGTTAAATATATGACAATGTTTCACAAAAGCAGGGGCAAGACAAAGCAAAGTGGGCAGTCGGCAACGTCTGACAGTTTGTCTGTTGGGGTGATTCTACATGGGAAGCTTTCAGGTCTTCTTCCAGTATGGATGGTAAGTTCAGCTCTTGAAGATGGGGAGAATAAGAGTCCACAATCTGTCACTTAAAAGACTGAAAGTTTATGCCATGTGGTGCTGGCATATTATTATCATTCCGTATCTTCCTGAGGTCAGAGATAAGAAGGCAGAAACAATCAAGATTACCAAGAAATTACAAATTGTTTCTGTTGGTCTAATGTCTAATTCAGACATTTGGGAGGCTGCAAGAAAGGGAGTTTGCTGATTTGTCTGGAGGGCACCCCTGTTGCCTTTCTCAAATGGATAAATTAGTACAAAATGAGCAAAACACCAAAAGACAAAATGTGTCAGAAAACAGTAAAGAACAAAGCCACTCTGCTGCAAATGCTGCCAGCCAAGCATCTGCACATATACTGTCTGCAGTCAACATTCATTCAATTTAATAAGAGCAGCTGGGAAGGAGAAAGGGAAAAAAGATTTGGTGCTA
Organism: Lepidothrix coronata; assembly: GCF_001604755.1. Taxonomy (NCBI): domain Eukaryota; kingdom Metazoa; phylum Chordata; class Aves; order Passeriformes; family Pipridae; genus Lepidothrix; species Lepidothrix coronata. The sequence continues at coordinate 2,241,943 of NW_016690327.1, forward strand.
AGCCAGCATATATTTTTTTCCTCTGTAATTTGTAATGTTTCTCTCCTAAATTCTGAAAATAAACAAGACTGGCCATTTGCCTACTTTGGGTAGAGGTGTTTGTAAGCCCTCTTACATTCTCTCATGTTTTTTACTGGAAACCTCTCAAACGAAAGAGTTAACTCACTTTCTATATTAAATATTTACATAAAAATGTTCAGGAAGGTGTGTGTAAATTATAAATAATGTAAAGCAGGACTGGTCTTGGTTAGAGCTAAGAGACCCAAATTGTATCATCATAATACATTATTCACATATAATGCGTCTATTCTCCTCCATTAGTGTTACTAGAAAAAGCCCCTGAGTGCTTAACTTGAATTTGGAAGAGGGTAATAAATGTGAGATAAACAAATAGCAGTGGGGATGCATCTGTAGTTAAACAAGTGTAAATTTGAGCTCAGCCTAATTCCTCCAAACTACACGTAGGACAAACATGATGCTCTCCAGAAACAAGACATCAGTTACAAACTGAAAAAAAAAAAAAAAAAAGACACAGTAAATCCAAATTATTTCATGTCGTTTCCCCTCCATCTGCCTCCACCTTCATTCCCCCCCTCCCCCCAACAAAAAAAAGGCTTTTTGGCTATCCAAACCCTGGGTTCCTCTGGTCAGTCTGTGAGCCGAACTGCAGCAGAGAGGGAAACAGTTCCAGACAGAAAAGAAGAGACAAGAACAAAGAGAGCTGTGGAGGGAGAGCAGACAGTCCCTGGCAGGACACATCCTGACATGGTTCTGGCCTCCTGCAAACTCAGGAAAGCCACTCCTTCTCCTGTCCCATGCTTCCTCTTCAACTAAAGAGCTCCTCCTCCCTAGGCCGAGAAAAATATCATCAGCTGCTGATTACTGAAAGCTTGAAAAGTGATTTATTAATTTCTCACTTGCTCTCAGCTGTGGAACATAACTGCACTCAGCAGCAGTCACTAACTCCTTGGGCTGGTTTTGCCAGGTGTTTCCTGGGGCCTCAAGCCTGTTTCTTTTTCACATGGGTTTGTATGACTGCAATGTACAGAATGGTTTCAGTAGTTCTTGGGGCAATTTTTTACTTTTTTTAGTATTTTCTTGGAAGTGAAGAGTTTCCTGAGCCTGGAAAGTGTTTAGATGTCTTCAGGTGAAAGTGTTATGGTAACCATCCAGAATATCCTCATTACTAATGTTCATTGCATTCAGTCCAAAAGGGCCTGGAACTGCACTGGGATGCACTGGGATGCACAGACATGAAGTTAGTATTAGAGCTCAGGTGCCTTTTAGAAAGGCTTCATAAACATTATTCGCTGAAATGAGAAAGTCAACCACTATGTGAATAGTGTTACTGCTGTTCTGCAAGCCTTTTTAAACTATTTATTCCTGCTAACTATGGATGTTCAAGTTTAAGAAGCAAGCACTTCTCCCAACTGCAACTCAATTATAGTTTGAATGACTTTTGTTTGGCAAGGAATTTTGCTCTGAGGACGAGACTTACGGCAGCAGCACAGTACTTTTGCTTCCTGCCTTCAGAGCTCGGAGACCTTTGCTAAAATCATAAAATTTATTGTTAGTGGAAGGGGAACAAGAGTAAAATAGTCTGGTCAGTGGCATATCTTAAATAAATAACATTTCCAGCACAAGGGAATTTTCACTGTCTGAAGAGTGAGTTGGGGAAATATTTAATAAAGAATCTTTAGTGGGAATTTTCATAGCATTTACAGGTTGCATTGTAAGCAATTATTAGGTCTTGTGCTGAAAAACTGCACAGTGATGAACACGCAGTTGACAAACAGGGATTTCCCCAGACATCAGAAGAGTAGAAAATTCAGTAAATTAGAAAGAAAAAAAAGAAGATCTGTGGCTGAATGCAGCTCTTAGTTGCATGTCGACTCTATTCAGTGTCTCATAGCATGAGCTCTGAGGATAGAAAATAGAAAGTAGATGATGAATGTCTTGTAGGTATGACAGGAGAGGTAAGGTGGGGAGTCTCAATGCTTAGGGTTTCAGCATCTCCACGTCTTTCTAAAAAATGTCATATCAAAAAGGTTTATATGTCACAGAAAATCCTGAGAGGCAAGAATTGTCTTTAGAAATCCTCAACAAAGTTTAAAGCGTTGATGCCACCTGAACAAAAGAGCAATAGAAATAATAATGATAAAAAAGCTAATAAAACTTCCCAAAGAGCTACTGCAGAACTACATGAAGAACTCAACCTCACCATTTTTTTGGTGTTACAAATAGTTTTGCTAGATACTTTTAAGCTGTGTGTTCCTCAGCTGAAGGGAGTCAGACACATAAACCTTGGTAAAATGCCCAGTACCATGGAACCCAAACTGCAAGTGGGCAATGTGTGTTAATTTAAATATTACGAAACAACTTTATAATATCCTAGAATATACACCCTACAAAGCCTACAGATAAACACCCCTGAATCACCAGAGAAAGTGGGCTTCAATTACAGAACATTTTTTTCCCTAGTAAGGTATTATCCTCCTCTGTTCATTAACATCCAATTAGCTCCTGAGCCCTTTCCCTACTGCTGAGGGTTGCTTTTCAACAAACAAAACAGTGCTACAAAACAAAACAACAAAGAACCCTGACCCCAAACAAAACCCTCAATGTAATTAATTAATATAGAGACAGATTCATAGAAAAGCTGAAAGCACAGGCACAGCAATAGAGAAATCCCCATGTAAGTACTGAGATTCCTGAGAGCTGCTGCCCACCCAGCACACGGGGATGGGGACAGCGACTATCGCACAGATTTACTTGGCAGTACAAAGATTTGGCAGATCCACTGTTACAGCTTCTTTTTCTACTCCAGAGGATTTCCCTGGCATTCATGTGCTGATTGAAAAATATGCAAGAAATTCATGTGCCAACTGGGGACTGCATGTCTGGGTGTAGCTGTGAAATGTTACCAAAATCTCATTTACTAATAGAGTTTAAATAGTCATTTAACAAATTAGGCAGTATTTTTTCCATAATTGTATTTTCTCAATACATTATTTGCTGTTTTCGTCAATCTTTATAATGAGATCTTGGTCTCTCCCTTACTAGAGAATTTCATAAACAAATAACAGGAATTACTTATAAACAGCCTGATTTAATAAGATGTAAGGATGACTATAAAACCACTCTAGTTCTATTATCCCACTAAAATTTGCCAAACTATTCACCAAAGATAATTACATTAAGTGAATTTATAAAGTTGCATAAAATAAAAAGGTGATGAAGAAAGAGAGACATCTGAGGCTCTCATATTTAAAGAGAATTTCTCCTGGAAAAGACTAGGTTAATTCCATAAAAATGTTTACTTTTGTTTATGTTCTCTAAAAACACTCCTCATTAGCAAATATGCTTTTTTTGTCTGTATTTCCAGAAACAATTCACTAGAAATAGAACTGTCTGTTTTAAGCCCAAACACTCCCTCACAATATTTGCATCCCAGGCTCCCACTGGGGCAGGATACAATATTCAGATACTGAATGTTGACTAAAAAGAAATGGCAAAATAGCTGACTTGTTTTTCTGGCTTTTGAAAGTGCTTTTGTTTAAAGAACAGCCTGAAATGTGAAAAATTATGTGATTTTCACAAGTACCTCATTGCAAACAGATGAGGGTGTTAACTACTGGTACAAAGAAAGAACACTTTTTCCAAAATTTCCAAAGGAATAATATTACTTGTGGGTATATTTATATGCTTATTTAATGTGATAGTATCCCTTTAAGTAAACTTGTCACAGAAGATTTATTTCCCCCCCTATTGTCTAAGAGTACAGCGCGAGGAGCACAAAAGGTCCAGTGCCCAGGACACAAACCCTGGAGGCTTCAGCTCACAAAGGGGCTGACAAGGAGAGCCTGGGTGACAGTGAGTGAAGTGTTCACCAGATTCTTTTGTTACAAAGAGCAGAAATATAAACAACATTTGAGTCAAAGAAATTATGAATGATGTTAGCATCAAAACCACTGATACTGCAGTGTTCAAGCACTGGAAAAGGTAGTGCATATCAACTATTTAATTATTTCCATATACTTTATCCTATATCTAAAATCAATGGCTCGATTTGATGCCACTTTCATGGACACCTATTTCGCAATTTTCTTTTTTTTTTAAATAATTTTTCATCATTCTGTTCTGTTTAATGAATACATGGATTATGAATATTAGGTGAATAGTCCTTGCAACTGAACACAAAGGGGAAATGATGCAGACAGCATTATGGTCTTGCTTCCTCTCCTTGCATTAGGGTGGAAATGATATGCAGCAGGGATTATGCTTTGTTTAAAGCTGTGCTTCTGCCTCTAAAAGAATATATTATACAAATCTTCTAATGTTGTTGAAATTCCCCAAAACTTGATTGTGTCAGACATAATGTGGCAATGAGGTTCTTATCCCTACCTTATGCTGAATAAATATCTAATATCAGAGAGTATAACCTTGGAAAAGTATACACCAGGGAATATCCCTTCCGTCAATAATTCATTGTGCTGGTGGTGGGAAGGTGCATTCAGTGAGCCCCTGACACTACAGAGAATACATTAATGCCCACACAGCCCCAGCCTGAGAAGCAGGGAGGGGGAAGGGGAGAGCACAAGGGAACCGACTTTCCTTCAGGCCCATTAAAAAAAACCCACCTTGGAATTATTCAAAGTAGCACACTGTCTACAAAAAGCAAAGCAAACAGACCTCCTCCTCACCAAGTCCGTCATCAGAATTATTTGAGGGAGAGAGCACATGAAATACTAATTTTCACACATGTACGTGCTACAGAGATTTGTGTTCCATTTTCCAGCTGTAAGACATGCAGGGCGAGCTTCCCTAATCCAGCGTGGACAGAACGGCACTGCCGGGAATCTGGAGGAATGTGCGGACGAATGAGGCCCCCAGAAGTCCACATATTAATCCTACTAATGTTAATCCAAAAATCAATACATTTGGGTTTAGTGATGCTTCTATAGGCAAAAATACATGTGTTGGTCAAATGAGCTCAGAATAAATATGATAATTTTCTGATAGCCTGTATCAGCCTTAAAGATGATTGCAATTTCAGTTAAAGACAAAATGGTAGTAGATTTCAATACAGTTTGGGATCTTTTGCATTACTGTTTGCTCTTTCACTGTTATGGTTTTAATGATTTAGGAACCAGAAGAATAACTAAGAAACCCAACAGTCATTATCTCAAATAATGAGACTTTTTAATGCAAAATCAATACTTGCTGTAATGAAAATAGATTCCTTAGCTCCTGCAGGGTGGTATGTACAATTCTTTTTCACTGTTAAATAGAATGTGATTGCTTATTTTCACCAACATGATGAACATTTTTATTCAGGAATAAAAATAAAATGTCAGTATTTATTTACTGTTATTAAGCACATGTATTTAACCATCATGTGACTGAAGCTGAGCAAACTGAGAATAATTTTCTATGAACTTTCAGAGACTTGAGGAAGAAATGCAAAATTTCCAGGAAGTAACAAAAAAGCTCACTCTGGGAAAAAAATGGTCGGATTGCATTTCAGTTTCTGTTCAGATGGTTGACTAAACTCTTAATTTGTTATGTCAAATGAACCAAATTGAAATATCTTAAGCAGGCTTAACGAAATAAAATAAAACACTTCTTGCATACCAACATATCAAAACTGCTTTCAATGCTGAGGAAATTATCAATATTATTATTATTATTATTATTATTATTATTATTATTATTATTATTATTATTATTATTATTCAGAGTCAATGTATTTATAGTCATTTTTTATCTCTGAACGTTAGGAAAAACACTCGTATTAATACTTCAGAGCCGTATTCTATTAAGGGTCCAGGTGATCTAAAAGAATGCATGGAAACTCAGAGGTTCATATGCCTCATTTGGAAACAGTGTATTTCTCTCTAGTTCTGTTTGGCTTGGTTTTCATGCAGTGCCTAAAAGGTGTAAAAAATGAGAACATGAAAAAGAAGAAAATGAGCAGCAAAGCTGCCAATACCCTTTAAAATGCTTTCTTTGGTTCTTCTTTGAGTAACAGGCAAAGAACAAGTTCTCACTAGATTAGAACTACAATCACAGCAGATGTGCAGGTGAATCTGCAAGCACTTACAGCAAGAAGTCCGGGGTCTGTGAAGGGTTTATGAGCTCAATTTGCACCAGTTATTCTGGTATTGCTATCTTGAATAACACACTGTTGGCAACTGCAATCTCTAAGGGTGCTTTTTCACAAAATAATGGTGACTGAATGTCTCAGCACAGACCCCACAGGACTGTGCTGAGACATCTCATTCAGTCATGTATGCAAAGGAAGAATTTCTTGCAGTGATAGAAATGTTTAGGAAAAATATCATCTGTCCTGACTTGGATGCCCAGGCAGGTGTTGGGATCCTTGAGCACAGGCAGCAAACACAGTCCCAGCAGGACGAACTGGAGCAGGCTGTATCCCATTGGCCTTTGTTCTTGGATACTATTATGTTCCACACTTTAACCTGCTCTTGAGGCACAGCACTGCTTGAAACCATGGCAGTCTTGTCTTTGGGAGTTCTAACTGAACAAACTCTTAGAGATAATCGGTGTGAAAACTCTGCAAATCCTACTGTTCAATAACAACAAAACATGAATAAAATATGCACATTTATTCCATACCGTTGGCTGAGGCTTCATCCATATGCAGAATCACTTCTGGATTTGTGGACACTTCTGGAGCAATAGCACTTATGAGCCAGTTTAGCCTCAGTTCCAAGCCAGTCACTTAATGGTGAAGACTCAATAACTACAATTATACAAAGAGTTTCCCCAAGAACTTTTTTTTTCCTTTTGCGATTTGATAAAGCTGTTTCATTCCTTTTTACTAATGACACATTTTCATGAATGTTAGAGAAATGGAACTTGGTGTGGATGACTTATTAATGAAAAACAAATTGCCATCCATGCAGAGGCATCTGTGGAAATAAACATAAGAGTTCCATGAGCAAGAAATTCTTACTGGGAACTATTTGGGGCTTATTTAGTAAAATACAACAATAATTTTATGTTAGATAGGAATTTCAGTCAGAGATAAACTTTACAGGTCAAACTTGATGTTTTGTTCTCAAGGCTGATAAAAAAAATTAGAAAAATATTTTTAAGGAAGAGTGTTACTTAGGTATGACTTTGAGTAAATCATTATCTGCTCATAAATATGATGCAGACAGAAGTCTAAATTCTTTGAGTAGATTACTCACTGTGATATATTTTTTCATTTTCAAAGTAAGCATGATTGATATTAAACAGAGAACAGTATTTTTGCCTACAGCAGCAGAATTCAGGTCATTAAAATACTAGAGAACTAACCAACAAATGCAGTTATGCAGGAACTTTCCCTAATTCACACACTCTTTGCAACAAAACATGCAGGGCCTCACATTATGGAATCTGTACACATTTGCATAAGCTGTTCCATTGCAGTGCATGTTCGTATACATCTTTCTGAAACAGCTTTCATGATTCAAAAGTATTTTATTTACAGCATACACGCTACCAGTGTTGCACTACATCTGCTTTAATTATTTAATATCTCTATGCCATATAGCAGATTTGTTCATTAATGACATATATGGAAGAAGAGAGTCACAGACTTATGCAATGTTGCAGAATACTCACAAAAACATTCCTAAGGAGCCGTCTGGTTCCTGACCAAATACCTAAAATACCTTAAGAGAAAGAATTTCTTAGAAAATATGAACAATGCTTCAAGATAAGGCTACTTTCAATTAAGGGGTTTTCCTAATATCATTCAGCTCTGTTGTTGAAATCACACACTTCAGTAAAAACGGGACAAACCAAGAGTCATATTTGCAATACAAATTCTGGTACGTGAATATATTCACTTCAGATGTAATAGCGAGGCAGTTTCCAACAGAACTTGGAACAAACGTATAAGAAAAACTGAGCCTTTCTTGAAACCTTTAGTGTAGTGAAAGTGCTTTTCTTCTCTTCTTTCTGTCTCTTCAGCATTTAGGAGTCTGAAAATCTATCCTGCATCTTTTCCAATGCACAGGTGTATTTGCTGCCAGCTCAGCTGAAGGCCCAATCAGCATACATAAACCTTGCCCCTGAGCAGTCTCTACTGGTTTATACAGAGATTAGGATTGCTTTGAATTACACATGCAATCAGAACATTTCATAGAGCAAATTGTGGTCATTTTGACAACTATACAGCAAGCTTAATTTCAGGCCCAAGTATACATGATATTCAGAAATACAATGAGGTAATTTAACATTTTAAAAAGGGAGTATAGAGTATAAATTAGTAGAAAAATCATGACACTCACAAACTTGTTCTAAAGATGTATTGTTCCTTTTTCTTCAGAAAAAGAAAAAACCAACCCCCCCAAAAAACCAAAAATCAACAAAAAACCCCACAACAAAAACCCTACCAGTTTCTGTTAATGATAAATTAACCACTAAAGAAGAAATTCATTGATGGACAATTCATACTAGAAATCTATTTTAAACTTGGAAAAGAAAGGCAGGGAAAAGAGGGAAGAAAAGAAGAAGGAAGAGAATTATCAACATTATTTTCAGCACAAATCCAAAATATAGCCCCATACTGGCTTCTTCCAGCACACAAAGATGCTGGATCAGTATGAGATCAAAGCCAGAGAAGAATATGTAAGATAGGACATACTGGTTCCCAGGACTTCCCATGCCCTTTAGCAAGGATAAGGCTGCACTCAACTGCACAGCTCTCACACGAGAAGCATCAGTAGGTTTTCATTACTTTCTGCTACAGTCTGTCATCCAATCCACTATCTCCTTTCCATTAAAGATTTGAGTTAAAAAGCATAAAACCTAAACTTATTTTGTAAACGTTGTTATTTGGAATTACAGAGAATCTTTCACATTTTGATTGATAGCAACATCATCATCTTAGTCTGATTTATCACTCATCATTTTACACTCTTGCCAAAAAGGGTTAAAAGTCGTCCGTTTCCAAACATTTATTAGCTGACCTTTTCATAGCTAATTTTACCGCCCTGACAGATTTTTAGGTTTCTGTATTCCTTAAAATGCACCATGATAGTAGCTGGAATCTTCTAATTTCTTCAAACTATGTTTTCCGAGTTATTTATTTAAGAGCTGTGTAGATAAGCTCTCCATTCTCACCTAAATCAGTGAGAGGAGAGGAAATGGCCTTTTCAGTGTGTCTCTGCTTTTTAAAGCAGATAGAAATAATAAGGTTGACAAAGGAAAAAGGAAAATTAGGCATTATGAGGGTAATAACTTAGAAAGTGTCAGATTCAGAATAATTGAATTCAATGACATTTAATGCTACAGAAAACAATAGCAGCAGCCCAGCCGCCCATCTGATTCATGTCTAGTTCATGTTTAACAAAACAAGGCTAAGGGTCATGCAGTCATGAGTCCCATAAATAACCCGTTAATGGGATTTCCAAACAAGCTGTCCTCAAAATGGTTTTTTGTCTCACAGAAAGAATATTAAAATGCAAATGGATTCGGGCTGTGTCCTCATAAACAACCATGTTCATTTAACCTCTGACCTCAGCGTTTAACTGCCCATTCCAGCAATTTGTACAGTATTAGCCACTGCATGCCACTCCAAAGTGCTAACTTTGAGAAGAGAGGACTAAATGAATGGGTTACTATCTGTGATGCTCAGTTAACCACACCAAACTGACTTTATGGGCATAAAAATATTTTAAAACGTCCCTTCAGTTAGTTGACATTTTTTGCTAAGGAGAAAAAATGTGCCAAGGAAGATACTTTGAACCATTATTGATTGCACAATGCTGTGTCCCAGCTCCAGGGAAGATCAGCTGGAGCATTTTGGCAGTGCCTGCTCAGCTCTCACCTGCCCTCACCTGCCTGCTCCCTTGGCCAGCACCCAGGACCACTTGGGGAAGCACTTTGTATCCTACAGTGCTATGTCCAGATTTTTTCAACCCCTTTCTGCAGCAGGATATTCCAGGCATTCCCTGCAGCATCGTCAGTCACATTTTTAGAAGAATGTGGCTCTTTTTCTTACAAGATTGAAATAAACCCACCTGCCTGACAAGAACAATGAATAAATCATTCTTTGTTTAAATTCAACCACGCCTCTCCTACCTGATACTCCTCACAGGTGTCAAGAGACGACCTTCAAATGGCCTATGGGAACTTCTCTGACCACAGAGAATGTCAAATTAAAACAGCAGTAAACGAAATATCTGGTAATTGTTCCCAGTTAAAAGTATTGTGAAAATCACAGTAAATACCCACTCAAACCAAATTCAAGTATGAAGGTTGTTCTTAACAACTTGGTTTTAAAGGAAGAAAATTAATCTTCTTTGAAAGCTCATGACTTCTGAGAAGGGTCAGGGTAGGAGCCCCTTTGCAGTGAACTATATGTCACAGAGGGAAAGGAGTAGTTGAGATGTCAGAGTACTCTAACCTGACAGGCTGTCTGCATTTTCTCATCACAAAACCACTATTCCAAAATACTCACAGCACTTCAGAATTTATTAGAAATTTGTAACTTCTAGAGAAAACTGCCACAGTTGAGACTGGATCAAAGTTTGCTGCACAGCTTGGTGATGAGGAAACAATCTGAGCTAACAGTTTTTAGAAAGGAATGGTTATTTTCATGGGTGCTAACTCTGGACCACGTCCAATGGTACTCTCAGTTGATTATTCATGTAGACTAATTTTTCATGTCAGTTTTGGATTTAGACTTTTTCTCAATAAGTAAATTTCTTCCTGTAAACAGCTCCTCTGGGACACAGTTTCAGGTACCGCTCATTGCAGGTCACTGATTGGTCTTATTTTGCTTGCATTGATTGGCAGTAAAGTCTCTGAATACCCAGAGTTTCAGTTGTCAACACTTTCCTGGAATGCATCCACTTCCTTGTCCAAGAAAACTCTAAGTGATGACTTCTCTCCTAGAAGAGGTGGTAACAGGTCTTTACATCTCATCTTTTATCAACTTGCAATTTTCTTTTTCCATATTAAAGTCTGAAGGAAAATAGAGGAAAGGCCTTGGACTGCTTAGTGACTCTCCCAGCATGGTGTGTATTAAAGATTTATGTTTAGTTCACTCCACCACTGGCTTCCAGAGAACCATTCCTTAAAAGTTAAATCTAAGGCCAGAAAAGTTAGAACTGGAAACTTTTTTTCTGTAACGGGCTGAAAGCCGAGTCATTAATGCTGCGATCGGTCTAATCCAGAGCATTTGTTGCTGCTAATTATTACGGACAAGACTCTTTATTGAACCACATCCTTTTATCAACATTAGGATGCATGAGCCGAGGCTGTTGTTTTAAACGCACTCATTAACCACACAAATCAGCCCTGTTGACAGAGCGCTTTTGAATTAAGCATCAGACTGTAGTCATTGGACAAGGAGCAATTTATAATGCCATTAGCAACACTTGCGAAGGTTACAGGCATCAAAAATTGTTCAGCCGTAATTATTCTTAATGGATACAAGGAATAAACTGACGCAGGACAGCTTTTTCATTAGCTTTCAATCAAGCCTGATGGCTTTGAGAAATGTACAGTAAATGCATTTTGGGGAGAAATAATGATGTTGCAGCACCTTTCACTGGAAAATGCTCTCAGTTCAGAACTTAACTTTTAATAACCTTAATTTGATATAATTAAGAAATATGATTTGCTTTGAAGATTTTGCAATGAATTGTTCTGGTTGCTGTTTAACCCTTTTTCAAGTATTCATCCCAAACATGATAAAAAATAAAAATAAAAATCTTCAGATGCTTAGATTCTCATGGAAATCATTAGACTTTTGATTTCCTAAAGCCAGAGTAACTAGAACGGAGTTTTAAAGTAAACTCAGGGCGCTTAGAGAATGATGGGAATTTTACAAAGTTTATCTACCCCCCAAAAAGCACCAGTACATACACAAATTTCTGCATAAAATTCAGTTGCAGATTCATAAGCAGGTGATCCTACACATTCTCACAGGCAAAATGGTGAAAAAAATACTAAAAACACACACCAAAAAAAACCCCTCCAAAACAACAAACCAAACAAAACCAAAAAAACCACAAAAAAAACCCCAAAAAACTGAGCTTTAAACTGAGTTTGATACAGTTAAAATCACATTACCCTATTTCTAAAAAGCAAAAACCTTCATGAATTGGTCCTCACTTCATATCCCTTCACAGCTGATATTGACAGACCATGTCTCTCAAGAATATCTCCTTTGTGCAACAAGGGTCTTTCCAGACAAATTGAAGATTTTGGCCCAATGGACTATTAGTCACATCTGACTCAAGCCTAAAACCAATCAAAAGCTCTTCTAGTCTTTAGCAATGCATGTGTTTTAGCTCTATATTTCCATATTGTTACAGTATAAGAGATCTCTTCACTATTCTTTCCTTATACTTCCACAGATCAAAGAAAACAGATAATTAAGAAAGTTAGTCTAAGAAAAGGCAAGAATGTGATTTACTGCCCTTAGTCATTCTGTGTTTGTGAGGTTGCGGGTCAGGACAGAAATGCAGCAGCACCTTTGCTACTTAAGCAGTCAAACTGTAGCAGTAGCACTGCTTTGCTGGCATGTAATTCACACAGAGCAACAGAAAAAAGATGCTTTAAAATATGGTGTGCACAGAGTTACTGGGAGTAGAGAATGTCTGACAAAAAGCTGATGAGAGGAAATAACCCAATTCCAACTGGTCTACTTCAGTTTCAGTCAGGAGGTTCAAAAAAACAGAAAGCAAACAAGATATCTAAAGTTGTATTTTGAAAAATATAAATATACCCAAGAAATCGTATGATTTTTTTTTATCTAGTGCATAACATTAAAGCCAATTTTAGTCCAGAAAAATTACCATTGCAATTACCCTTACAATGCTGTGTACTAGCAGTGGAGCCTAAAAAACAAATACAAAAACTATATCTATCTGTGTCTGTTAAAAACTCTTACTTTACTAAAGGTTAACAGTTATTTAGGGGAAGCTCTGACTTCTACTTCTGTGCTTCTTACTGTTATTTTACTCATAAAAGTATAATTTTGAGTCTCTACATTGTTCTAATGCAAATGTGCACTGGAGGATAGAAGTAACACTCATGTTCAGGGATCTGCAGAGTGAGGAAGAAGAAAAAAGCAGAACATAGATCCACACTGAAGAAGAAGAAATTGCTCAAAATCTAATAAAATGCATTTTGCTTGGTTTATAGAGGTCATGTGTACGATGGCATCAACCCCCCAACCTTGGTTTCAGAGCACTCTGAAGGGACAAGTCCATCCCTCCTTCGATCTTCCCCTTTCCCGTGTTGGTATTAACCCACTGACTTCAGATCCCTATCTTCTTTTCCCTAGACTTCAAAATCTAAGAAGATTTATGCTTAACCCAGTGAGTCTCTTTTTTGATGCCACACACATGCTGCCACTGATTACTTCCCAAAGAATTCTTCCTGTAAAGACAGATGAATTTCTAAGAGCAACACTGAAATTAGACTGAAACCTTACTGCATTTATTGTTAAAAGAGCAGCAATGATCTTAATTTTGTTCTCTATTTTTAGAAAAATCCATCTCACTTTTTAATGACTGATCTTGAAATTATTTCTCAAGGGCACTACCGCAGTTTGTTTCTGTTGCCCTCTTTCTTATATCAGACTCTGTGCAGAAAAATTCCAATCACATTCCCAAATACTATAATTCTGACACTTAGCAACATGGTTTTGGCAGCTGTCCCTCAGCTAAAAAACCATTAATGCTTAATGGCATTAAATCACTGTAGAGGGAGCTAAATTCTCCAATTTTGTAACATATACACATGTATACCGACACACATATATTATCAAAAGGAAGTTTTGATAAATGAAGCATTAACTCTACAACCCTCCCTTTGCATCTCAATTGCAGATTGATGACAGTTTGGAATGAACCCGAATATACACAGATTTCAAAACAAACAAAATAAAAATAACATAGCTGCCCCACAAAGCTACAGCAAAGAGCATGACAACTTTGGTCAAACATCATGCTTCTACTCCCTTGGAATAAAATCTACACAATCAAGGACTGCTTCTTGCAGCTTCAGTAGGTCCCTGCAAAAATGCATTCACATGAATCATAGAATGGTTTTAGTTGGAAGGGACTTTAAATCTCATCCACTTCCACCCCCTGCCATGGACAGGGACACCTTCCACTAGCCCAGATTGCTCCAAGCCCTGTCCAACCTGGCCTTGGACACTTCCAGGGATGGGGCAGCCACAGCTTCTCTGGGCAACCTGTGCCAGGGCCCCACCACCCTCATAGGGAAGAATTTCTTCCTAATATGCAAAATTACTCTCTCAGTTTGAAGCCATTTCCCTTTGTCCTGTTACTACGTGCTCTTGTAAATAATCTCCATCTTTGCTGTAGGCTCCTTTCAGGGACTTCATGTACCTTCAGGTACACATACCTGGCTCTCAGCTCAGTAATCTACAATGATTTAGTTCTTTTAAAAAAAAATACTTTCCAAAGACCAATTCACAACTTCTAAAATCCATTTTTATAGTGATTAAATGGTCAAGTCTAGAGGATTCAGTCTTTTACCACCATGTATTCATCTTCACTAGACTGTTCTCTTATACCTACCCTCTTTTCCACACTCACCATCCTACTCAGCTGCTTGGAAAAATGGCTACTGCTACCCATCTCTCTTTTGTACGTTAATTAAAAGACAAGCATTGAACATGTAGCAACAGGATTGTTATGAATAATTGCCCTGGTTGAGTTTATCTGGTAAATATGAAGACGACCCTCAGTGGAAGAGCCAAATGGTGAGTTTTTAATTTAGGAAGGTCATTTCAGGTTTATGCTGTGAGTTTTAAAATATTTTTTCTTTTAATAAAATAGTTTCTGTAGTGCAGTTACAATAACACAATATCTGATTCTAATGCTATCTTCAGCTCCTAACAATGGATGGGACAGAGGTCTTGCTCCAGTCTATTAGAAGAATTTAATGACCATTAAAAGGCAAGCAGAGACTTGTATCACTCAGTTGTTCAGTGTCATTGTTCCAGTCTCCACAGTGGAGAAACAGCACATTTCTTTTAAGTAAAATATTGCTGGGAACTTACTGCTTCAGCAATTACCTCTGAAACACATTGTTTTCTCAAAGCCATTAACATGTCAGATCATGGCAGTGCTTGACATCCAAACACGCCTTGGAGGGCTGCAATTCAATTTAAGGATCACCTCCTCTGAGCAGGCCAACCTGCAAATTTCACAAAATCTGAGAGAAATTCTCAGGGCACATTTTGATCATGCTGCTTCCTAAATTAAAAACAAAACTGTAAGTGTTAAACATCTTTAACAAGACATTAAACCTCAGCCATAATCCAGGATGGGTCCCTTAATGAGTAATGACATATGTTGGGAAGGCAGTTATCTCCTAATTTTCAATGTTCAAGCAGTACAGTGGAATGGCACAGTGTGCAAAAGGGATGTACCATCACTAATGAGAGGATAATTTGAAGCTGCTCTTCTGAGAACCCCAAAGGAGACTTTCCATTGCTGCAGGATGGAGAAGGATGCCATACTCCATCTTATTACACGCTTCAAAGAAGAATGGGAAGTGACAATGTGACAGAACAAAAGCTGAGACAGAGACAGAATATGGGCTTGGACATTGGGAGAGTCCTTGGAAGGGTTACTTTCCTTTACTCCCCCAAAAAATTCTTGGTGCAAATTAATCATATCTTCTTATTCTTTTCCACCCAGCTGACTACTAATGGCCTGCTAGACACTGTATGGGGAGTGTAGGATGGATATAGGGCTGATGAGAATACACAATGTACTGCAAAAGGAGATGAGGTAGGGGAGGAGCCCAAGAAGTGCTGGGTGAAGGTCATGCTCAAAGGCAGGAAAAGAATACAAATCTTATTAAAAAAAAAAAAAGTAGGCAACTCTTCAAAATGACATTTCAAAGTTTTTCCCCTCATTTCTCAGCATTTTATTCTTCCTGCATGTTATACTTAGCCACTGTGTTGGGAAGACTATGAATTCTGCAGGGAAACAAAAGGTGAAAGAGAAGGGTCTAGCAGATAACAAGCAGATGTTAATGGTAAAGACAGGAAGTCAGGGGCTACACACAGGAACAAAGAAAACGAACTGGGGAGGAGAAGAGAAAAAAGAGCTTCCAGTCACAGCCAGCCCTGGGTTTGCTGGCAAGGGCTTTTGTGAGACTGAGGAGAGCAGGGAGTTTTTGACATTTCAGCTAAGTTTGCCTTCTCATTCTAACTGAGAGATGAGCTTGGCCAGAGAGAAACATCATGAGCTGTGATGTGGTCACAGGACAGCCTCTCCTGGCTCCAAGATGAACTGCTGCACATTCAGGCAGGTTTCTTATTCCATACTTCTTCTTCCTTCTGTAAACTGTCACCGAACAGTAGCAATAACTTTTCCAGGTGATAAAAATATTCAAGGCCATCAACTGTACAGTATGCTATAGATGATTTCATTTATCTTTGTCACCCCCACCTTTCTCTCCTCACTTAATAGATGGAAGTTCCTATTTATTCTTGACTATCTGTGCCAAGGGAGGTTTAGATTGGATATTAGGAAAAATTTCTCAACTGAAAGAGTGGTCAGGCATTGGAACAGTGTGTCCAGAGAAACAGTGGAACATCCCTGGAAGTGTTCAAAAGGTGTGTAAATGCTTCTTGCATTACTGAAAAAGCCTCGATTTGGTGACAGAGTAGTATTTAATAATCATCAATATGAAATGCATAGCTTAGCCCTCCTCCCTTGACCCTTCCCCCCATGTAAAGACATCTGCAAATTAAGTGAATAACAACCAGTTTGAGATGTTGCTGTTTGCTGAAGCAGGGATTACTAGATCCTATCTGATTGTTCCTGCATCTAAATCAAGGGAACTGCTTCCAGAAACACTGATGACTTCATGCTACATTGCAAAAGTTATGAAAGGTATCAGAGCTTTGGTGAACCTGTATTGTGTTTATTAAATTGCAGTTGTTAAACTTTGGTCTTTAGTGTTTACTAAATTGCAGTTGTTAAAGTTGTGAATCTGCAGCTCCCTGAGCTCTGTAGAGGTCTTTAAGATGAAGCCCAGCTAGTCTGTCCCTGGCAGTGGGCAAGAGGAAGAGCCAAAGAGGCTCACTGTGTGGTGATTCTTTTCCCAAATTTTTCCCCATCTTCTAATATTTAGTAGCCTGGGGGCTTCTTGAGCCCAAGATCATGTGTACTGATGTGAGAAGTTCTACAGCTCTCACTGCTAATTTTGTCCATGGTAAGTAAAAACTTCCCCCAACACCCTGCAGGTTGCTCAGGGACAGGAACAGTGCAAACCAGCCTTTTCCAGCCTCTCTCTGCTGCTCCATCTTGTTTCTGCTGATGCCTTTTCCAGGCTTGCTCTGTCATTTCTCCCCTAAAAGCAATGTAAGACCCCTATCTACTATCTGCCAGTGTCATTCACTGGTTCATTCCCAGTTCTACCATGTCCTTTTTAGATGGGGTGTCTAAAACTGCGTAATAGTTACTGTGCTAGAGATCATAGACTTATACTCTGTTATAGCAACCTTTTTCCACTTCACTGCTTTTTTCTTTCCCAACAGTTTCAAGCAATTGGCAACTGTCAATGGCTAATTTGACATTTGACATTTGATGCAGCTAAGATAGCTTCAGCATCTCAGTCCTTGACAACAGCAAGCAACTCAGAGCACACTATAAATGTGGAGTTAGGATTTTTTAAAAATTAAACTTAACTGAGTCAAAAATTGCAATACATAGGGTTTGAGGTGACTACGTGAAATTCAGACTCCAAACTCAGTTTATTGACCAAAAGGTCTTCACCTCTGTTTTGATCGTTTGGTTGTTGTTTTTTTTTTGTCCTGGTCACCTGATTCCACAGTTTCCTAGATGACTGCCCTACTTTAAGCAGGGAAGAATAACCTCTTTTTTCACTGTGTGCTGTACAGCCTTCACTGTCCTCCCAAGCAGAGAAACAGCAGGGGGACTTAAACACTCATGGGGGCAGAAAAAAATGACAAGAAAACCATCTTTGTTCCAGGAAGACAGTACGAGGTCACGTTACTATGGCAGCACGAACCATTTCCCCTCATTCTAGCTGGTAGTTCAACTTTGCCCATAGTTTATTCCCTGGGAAGCCTAATCCAGAGTTCAGGCTGGGGGTGGCAGGAGCGGGTTTAGAGGTCAACAGCAATGCGACAATGGCCTAGTTAAGAGAAAAGAAAGCTATGATATAGCAGAATCAAAGAGTCAGTTCACCAATCACTGGGGACTGGCTCGTACAGAGAGGTTAGAATTTATGCCCTCACTTTAGCCTAAAGTTCCTGATTTAGCTATTCTGTGCTCAGCACACAGAAAGCCTGAATGCTGAACAATAACAGTGACAGTAGAGCAAACAGTAACCAATAAAAAGACAGTGCTGAAAAGAAAACTGTGGATCATGTGCCCAGTGCCATGTTGCATTTACTAGCAAAATTACAGTTACATTTACAGGCATCTTAGACTAATGCAATTATTTTTCCTGAATCACTCCTTACAGTTGTGCATAACATACTAACAGGATATAAATTCTCCACAGAGAGACTGCAAGGAGAGAAGCAGGAGTTTCTGGATAAACATATGTGTGTGTATGCATGCACCTGTGCATATGTAAATTCTCCAATAAAAAGGGACAGGTGTAAATTCTAAAATATTTTGAAAGAGGAAGAGATAAAACTGACATGTGAGTTAAAACATTCACTTCATGAATCTTAATAAAAATAAAGAATCATGATTGGTTTTCTTTCACTTAGCAGTCCAGGGAAAAAGAAAAAAAGACAGACAAGAAAGTAAAGAAATTCACTATTAAAACTGGCAAGAAAAAAGATCTGTGAGATCAAGGTTGCTCAAGTCTCACTGGTTTCTACACTACAATCCTGAGAAATAAGGAAATCTGGAATTTCAGCAGCAACATAGAAATTGCAAATGAGTCAGGGAAAGCAATATGTAAGACACCAAAGTGGACAACTGTTTTCTAAATAGACACAGGCATTAGTCCAAACCAAAAGACTTACTTTTCTCTTACACAGGGCTACAGATATTTTCATCATCCAACTAAAAGGTCCGAAATATCTTCTAAATCCAGCAGCATTTCAAATGCTGTAAAGAATTCTACTAATGCCCCAAATATGTGAGAATACCATAAGGCATATCAACTAACAGCCCGTGGGCAGTGCTCTTTTTCTGGACAAGGGGGAATTGCTACTACATTACACTAAGAAACATTTCCAATTAAGGAGGAAAGTAGTGTAGGACAAACTAAATACTAAGTAAAGAGCCTCCACTGAAAAGCACTAGATTTATTAAGATAAGACACTGTAGATCTGTCTACCTATGGTGCAACATTGATTTAAAAGACCACTCCAGTCTCACTGGAGCTCAGATACTTAAATGATACTTAGGCCTTTCAGCAGTTCACGTTACAAGGACTTCTTCCACCCCTCCCTCAATATTATTCCTTTAATGTGTGACAATAGGGCTCATGTACATGAAAGTGTCCGTTGCATAGCTTGAATTAAGCCATTTAACCTCCATGGAAATCCTATAAAGAAAAATCAATCCTGACTCAGCTTTTTACTATAGAAACTAAACCATGATTGGTACCTGAGCTAGACAGCCTCAAGTTATATCAGGTACATCTACATTGTACTGTAATCATTTCTGTGACTGCAGGGTAGACATCTGTAGCCTCTGGAGAATTACTGTCAAGGCCTCAGGAAAAACCTGTCCAATGCTTTTCTGTAGCAGATAAATGCAGTGAGGGATTTTCCCAGAGAGAAAGGTGCAAGTGTGTGAACTGACATAGTTCCTGGAAAAACCTAACATGCACACCTTATTTCCCTATCTATAATGTGAAAACTAACTAGTCCTGTCCTACTAGAAATGGAGCTGGCAGCTAGAGAGATTTACAGACGTAATTGCTCTTGCCCTGCACAAGGTAGGATGCTATGGGATGAAAGCCTATTCCACAGGAAGCACCACAATTATAAAGGGAAAAGGAGATGCATCCCTGTTTCAGGCTGCAGCACTGATATTTTTGTTTACAGCACAGTTGCAGTCTTAGATGGTCTAAGACAGTTCTCTGTCATGGTCATCACTGCAACTCAGTGCACTGTGAGAGGGGGAGGGAGCCTGGAGGGAGAATGGGATAATCTGAGCTTTATTGACCCAAGTCAGTTATCACCTTCACACGGCAACTTCTTCTTTCATGCTCTTATTTGGAAAGAATAGCATAATTCAGTTGGGAGTGACCTACAGTGATCCACTATTCCAACAGATGTTAGTTATCAGCAAGATGGAAAAGCAAAACCTCATTTCACACCACCAGTAAGAACAGCAAATTGCACTGTAGAACTGAAGGTGAGAGGAATAGGTGGATGCAGAGAATTTTCAACTCTAGAGGGCATAATCAAACTAATTGGACCACTGAGTTTACTTAGAATGAAGGAAATACAAACTTCCAAGAAAGACTCCCATTCAAATAATAACTACAGCAATTGACAAGTCTAGGATAGCAAAGTAAGTTCTTTAGGACAGACACATTTGTAAGACTAAAATGCATCTTAAGGAATTAATTGCTTAGAGTTTCTAGGTTAGACTTAGATATCTTACTAGTTATTTAAATATTATGGCTATAGCCTTTAATTCAAATGTATGAATTATAAACACTGGAAATCAAAATAGGCAAGAGAGAAAAAAGCATGTCAATCCTTACTGCCAGATGGAGGCGTTCCACAAAATGGTCCTTTTTTCTCAGGTGTTAGGACAGACATCACTTTGCTCAAGGAAGACTGCGAAGATCCATACATATGCATCTGCAAAATAAAGAAACTATTTTTCTTAATTCTCTATTGGAAGCTGCTAAATAATTTACATTTTTCAAGTAGTAGGCTATTAAAACTTAACTTCTTAAGTAAGTTTTATAATTTTCTGTAGTTACTAAATGCATAACAGAAGGATTAAATTGTTTGGAACACTGTCTAAGTTTAAAATCTCTCTCTGGTCAAGCCATAAAACAAAGATAAGTGATGTCGGTCTGGGGCCAAATTATCTTTAGAAGGATCAGATTTATTTACTGAACATGCAGGATACACAGAAGTCAGCAGGAAGCATTTATTGATTAGCCATCGACAGCAATGTGTCACCCAAGTGCACCATACTATTGATGAGGTTTACTTGGTCAATGTGCATCTGTAAGCTACTGTCTCCTACAAGGGAACAGTACAATGGCTTTTGGAGAGAAGTGGGACTTGAGAATATAAAGACATAAAAACTCTCCCTGACAAAGGGCCTAGGGCAGCTCTGTTCAATTCCTAGATGAGAGAAGCAGAGATAATCTACTAATCCTGAAGAGTAGCATAGAGTGTGCCTGCCACCCAAGTTGAGTTCCAGAAAGATTTCTGTTCAAGAAAAGAAGCACCTTTCCCTTTGACATCAGAGGTCATGGGTGTTATTTCATCTGGCATTGGCTGGGAGTAGTAGTTCTTTTAATCGTGATCATTCTTTTCCACTGCAGGATGAGTCTGCTGTTTTCTGAGAAGGATTTACTTTCAATTTCTCTCTAATTTTGAGGAATACAGGATTTAGAGGAAATGAAGCAATTTGGTACTCTAAGAACCTGCTTTCATCTTTTCATTGCGCTCTGAAGTAATTTTGCTACTTTGCATTTTAATAAGTAAATTATGTCAAACTGATCCATTCTTAAGGATGGGCAAAGCATACCCCTTACCTAAAGGTGTGTTAAGCAACTCACATAAGAACCTGCTTTAGCTGTTGCTCCAAGTCCAACAAAATACTCAAATACTCTACTAAGTTTGATGTAATTAATGGACAAATCCCTCTTTCTGGTGGGCACTTCTCAGTCCCATTTATTTGCTACAGTTCCACACAGGCCTAGTTACACAGTAATATTTAGTGTTCCACTTTGAAATCTAAACTTTCTAAGGCAGTCGTCTGCATCTCTCAGGTGGCCTGAGTCAATACACATCTGTAAAAGCTGTATAGTGGGTGTATTCTATTTAATCAATTAAGATTTACTCAAGACTGTCAGATAGGGCAGCTCACAGAATCACAGAAATATAGAATGACTTGGGTTGGAAGGGACCCCAAAGGTCATTTCATTCCACCGCCTGCCATGGCAGGGACACCTTCCACTAGACCAGGTTGCTCTAAGCCCCATTCAATCTGTCTTTGGACACTTCTAGAGGTGGAGCAGCTTCCCTGGGCAACCTGTGCCAAGGCCTCACCACCCTCACAGGGAATAATTTCTTTATAACATCTAATCTAAATCTCTCCTTTTTAACTTTGAAAGCATTTCCCATTGTCCTGTCACTATCTGCCTGTGTAAAAAGTTGCTCTCCCTCCTTCTTTCAAGCCCTTTTTAAGTACTGGCAGGCTGCTATGAGATCTCCCTGAACCTTCTCCAGGCTGAACACCCCCAGCTCTCTCAGCCTGTCCTCACAGGAGAGGTCCTGCAGCCCTCTGATCATCTTTGTGGCCCTCATCAAAGACGTAGAAATACTTTTATTAGCAGTAAGAACCTTTTTCCTAGAGAAATAGCTTGTCTCTTCTCCTTTTCTTAAAAAGAGAAAAAAAAAAGGGTCATCCTTGCTTTCACCACCTGCAGACTGTCCTGGCAACTGACCAAGAGTCTGAGGATTGTATTTAATTTGCATAAATCAGAGCTGATTACAGTTACTTTCCTCATTAGTACACTTAGTACTGATTAATAATCGGCAATACCCAGAATGTACTGATGCATTCGTAAGGGGCTGAATGCATGGTGGATGCCAAAAATGTTTCTAAAAACAAAACTCCTGTTCCAGAGTGCTCATGCTCAACACACAAAGGACAACGATCTATATCACAATGTAGTCTTTGTTCTGAAAGGAAGGGAAAATCCTGAGTTTCTTTAGTTCCTACAGGATACATTTTCATTTTAAACCCTGGTGGGAGGGTGGAGAGATGTGGGCTACTTTGGTGGCCCCTGTCCCATTCCATACAGATGCTTCAGGCAGAGCTCTTGACACTCCTGACTGCTACAGTCACAGGTCCTATCACCTGAATCTTCTGCACCAACAGCTGGGTTTCAATCAGCAAGACAAAACACTGTCAAGAGGAGTAACCTGCTTTCTTCTTGCCTATACTGGACAGATGCAAGAAGCTCATTCGATATAGCACACCTCTCATTTCATTATGACAATATACATAATCTACCAGCATATTTATTGCTTACACAGATGTGAGTTTTTCTCATGAAAAATTGATTTATCTATCAGATAATTAGTAAACTTCAGGAATTGCAAAAACCTCTTAGCAATCAGTTGACATTTAATTAACATACAATAACTGTCTTTTTAAATCTCCATTAAAAACCTGTTAGAGTTAATTACAACCCATGTGTAGGATTCCATGATTCCTGGGGAAAGCACATTATAGTTAAACAGTAAGCTGCCTGGAACAGAGTTGCTGCTTGTTTCTGTTGCAGTGAGTTGCTCCAGTTTGAGGTAAGGACAGTCCTGTGTTTCAGATTCTAACACTTTATAGTTATGTAAAAATAGGATATGAAAAACATGAATGAAAAAACATGAAATGCTCAAGACTGTCAGCTGGACTCAGTTACAAACCCTTTTTTTCTCGCATATGTGTGTGAAATTCATGTCTTAAGCACCTCCTGAGTCTATAATGGCTCTTGTGTTACAACAGAGCTTTAAAAACCATGATAAACTTCATGTAGAGGCACAAATGAATAGTCCACCATGTTCTTTGTATGTCATTCCAATAAGATTATTTGGAACTAGCTATGGCTTAGTTTAAATTTGTCCCCTTGCCCCCTGAGACCTATTCTGCTGGCTTCTGCTAAGGTAGAAGCATCTTCTATATGATCAGATAGGCAAACATTGGATTACACAGAAAACTTCCAAAACACTAGGCAAAATAAATTATACATTGATTTTTCTTTTACTCAGCCCACTCAAAGATGATCATAAAATAAAAACCCAAACCAATCAACCAAAGAAAAGCCTAACCTTTTCCTCTTGCAAGAGAGGAAAAATGCAAACGTTTAGCACTACTGTTTAATCTGCAGTACATGAACAACTTCAAGCAAGTACAAGATCCTTTAAAATGGAAATCAAAACTGTGTAACAGCATTCATATCTGTGCATGTTACTGCTTAAAGTAAGTCAAAGTCAGAATAATGTCAGGACACGGAAAATATGAACAATAAAACTTTGGAAATCTACCGCCTTGTTGTTGTCCTAGCCTTATAGTATTCAGGACTTCTCTTCTACATACAGTAATTTTCTGAACACCTAAGCATATGTATAGAAGTGAAATCAAATGATTGCCTCAGACTTGACAGAACTGCTGAACTAAGAACCATGCACTGTCCTCTATTAAAGGGCATCACCTTGAGAAGATAAAGCTTTGTAAATATTGCTCTAAAAGTTAGTATTGTCTGTTATTGTCTATTATATATATTTATAGAGTTACAAATAATGATCTTATAAGAATGATGTCACCTAGCCACATTTTATGTGACCCTTACAAAACCCAGATATCAGTACTCTGATATCAGTACCAGAGAAGAAACATAGATTTATCTCTATGTACTAATGTACTAATGTATATCTAAAAAGGGATCCTTTCTTTTGAAAATAGCAAGACAGATACTAAAAAGGAAAACAAACCTCTAGTCAGACAGAAGATACTGGGTAAGAGTGAGGGGCAATACTCACAGTAATCTAGGGACATTCAGGTTATAATGAGAGCACACAATGCATTATTTGTGACTTAACTTTAGTCTGAGGTCCCTGAATAATTAACCTGCTTTGTTCATTCATTTAAATGTTCATATTCTACTGTTTATGAAATTGGAATGTGTTCTACAAAATAAATTCACATTGCTTCCAGAGCTGCACAGAGACTGATTTGAAAAATGTTACTTGTTATAAATCTTATGATTGAAGTATTTTGTTTAAAAGAAAAATTTGCATTGCCATTTTAAAAAAAATGTTGAGAGCAAGTATTTTATCCTAATTATAAAAGAATACAATTTGATATTTTTATATTGACATTATATCCACTTGTTCATAAAAATCTCAAATAAAACAGGTTCTTTCATAAAATTATCTCTATTTAAATATTGAATATGTAGTTTAAAATGAATCATTGCATGATATCAAATGGCAATTAGGTAAAGATTTGAGTGCAGCTATTAATACTGTAAATCATGATCACTGGTACTCTGCAATTGAAAAGGCACTATGCTTATGTAAATTGAAACTAAGGTAAAGGGTATATGTTGACACATTCAACTTTTCCAGTTGTCCCACAAAGGATATTGAACATTTCTAGCATTCCACTTGGTGTTACTATCCTCTTATATTTTAAATCACACCTTTCTAATTCTCCTATTTTCTTCATGGTTGCGGCTCTGCATTACAAACTTGCTTCCCTAACTATTAAAAATATTACTGCTGCTGGAAATTCATCTGTCATTTTACAAATCTTTTTCAAAGGAAGCGATAACAGGTTGTCTTAGTGAAAGAAAATAACTTTGAAACAAAAATAGTTTGCTCTTTGCTCAAACTGGGACAAACCAAGTGATATTTACCTCTGACATGATAAACAAAAGATTGGAAAGTATTAGAACTAATAGCTCTGTAAATGGGATATTCAGAAGAGAGGGATCCTAGTAGAATTGCAAGAAAATTGTATCCATTTTCAGCTGCCAATTTTTGAGGAATATCCTGATTTATAGAACTGTATTTATAGAACTGTGTATGATAGCAGCAACTCTGCCATCAGCATCTTTTTTACATTATTGCTGGAATTTCTCCCGAAGAGTTATCTACCGTCTCCTGCACAGAAAAAACTGAGGCAGATTATACAGAGGTCATTTTCAATACCAGTTAGATTTTGAAAAGCAGAGTAAAAGCAAATCCAGCAAAAGAGCCCATCTTCCAAAAAGAACACCCAAGTATCCTTAAAAAGCACTCAAGTCAATGGGACCTTAGACAGAGAAGACTAAATGCCCATTTCACAATATTCCTTTCTCTCCAGCTGTGGATCAAAGGCAGGGTAAGAGCAGCACAGACAAGACAATAGTCTACAGCTGTATCAGAATGCACGAGAATCAAAGACATGCCTGTTGGATACACCTTCTACACACCTAAGCAAGTTATTTTCTAGTAAGGAAAGGAGAAGACAAAGTAGGTTACATCAAAGTACCTTCTGTTTACAAATAAACATTATGGCACAGCAAAAAACCAACCTAAAGCCTATCTAACCAACACTGGCTTGGCTAAATACGTGAGCATCAGGGAACTCAAGGAGAGAATGCGCTTTAAGCAACTGCAGATATTCAATGAGAAGGGGAAATATCTTCTGAAATTATATCTAATTTATTTGAAGATAAACTCACAGCACCAAATTTCTGAACATTTTCTTCTCAGAAAATCTCTCTGGTGATTAGTGTCCATGAAGGACACTTTTGTGTTAGAAACACGCATTGTTTCTGACAACTGCACTGATGCTGCACATCTTACCCCTGTCTCCAAATTGAAAACTCACAATGGTGTGAACACGCCCCCTTCTATGTGATCAGCTCTAGCTGGCCCAGTGTACTTCATTTTTTTCTAGTTAGTGAATTAAGAAATGTAAGTTGATCAGAGTCCGAGTTTCTGTCTTTCTGGCAATGCTAGATGATTAATAAACGCATACTCAGAAGCAAATGAAAAAATATGCAGTTGTGTAAATGTGCAGTTGTGTAATCATCCAATGCAGTTTCGTATTCATCCCAGATGGATACCAGGTCTTCTCACAGCACTTGCAATATAATTAGACTTCAACACTAAAGAAAAGAATTCCCCGAATAAAACATACAAAGATTACAATCTAAATACAATGTTGTTAGTTGAAAGAAATGAATGTAGAGTATTGAATGTTCAAAATTGTGTTGAACTAGATAAGCAAATCCCATGTAGACTTTGTTAATGATTCATAATCAGCTAATAAGCTCATCTCTAGTAGAATAATGATCCATGGACCTGTTAGCTCATTTATCACTATGTTTTACAACACCGGCAAAGAAACTAATTAAATCCCAGCATCATTACACAGAATTCCTTTTAATAGAGATACAATGATGCACTAGAGGCTACAGATTACACTGCAAATTGTACCCAGAGATTCTGGACAGCAAGTTTTAATTAACATGTTAGCAAGAAGCTGCTCACTTAAATAATAACTAACTAGGAAACATCTGCACACTCAAAAACATTGGAGGAAGGAGAGAGTAAGGAAAGGAGCATGATGTGAGGTATGGAAATTGCAGACTTTTTCTATCCGCAGCAAAAAGCTGTTGCTGTTCACTGACTGCATTCATTATACAACACAAATGAGAAGGCAGAACTCTGGCTCCAGATCAGTGTCGAAGATGCTGGCAGGGGCATGCACATCAGGTCATAAAAAAAAATAAAAATCTCTGCAGCACCAGTACTAGCCCAGTGAAGCTGAAGCATCTCTCAGAATATGGCAAGGACTCACAAGGCAGAGTACAAGAAGTTGTTATGTCATTTTGCTCATTGTGGGAGAGAAGACAGATGGGTAACTGCCCAGATGCACTGTTGACTGTTGTGAAAGAAAGAGAAAAGAGTAGAAAGAACTCAAAGGACAGCACAGAATGAAGAAAGACTGAAATGACTTAATAGTCCAACACTGGTATTCAAAGGAAAGGTGACTAATAGTGGGAAAACAACAGAATGTAGTCACTAGTTTCACCTTTTAACCAGAACATCCCAACCTAGAGCAAGAAGCACACACAGATTCTGCAGTGAATGTGAGACAAAAAACAGTGTTTGCCAGTATCTTTCAAATGCACATGTAAAGGAATATGCAGCCCCCAAAATGGTGAGTAGTTGCTATGACTATTGAGAAAGTAATCCAAAAGGCAAGACTCTCTGCCCAAATACCTCATGCTTTGTTGTTTTTACCTCTTTATTTCTGAGAGTAGTGATTATTCCGTGAAACACAGGTCCATCTGAAAATGCTTAACAGGTCAGGTAAGTCAGAAAATATTTTGACACAGCTTCTAACATGAGACAATGAGTCAGTGAAAATATGGGCTCTCCACAAGAAATAATGATCAGAGAATAGGCAACTGAGATGGACTGGGTAAATTGTTTCATTCCTTTTGGAACCCTACTTTAAGATAGAATGTCTTAGCTTCAGGAGATATCCTTCTCTTTCCAAAACACAAGTAGCTCAGAACTCTGCCTGAGAGCACATGCCTAATATTTAGATGCCCAAATCAAAAGAGAGAAACACCATTCCAGTTATCTACAAATCTGGACTATTATGACAAAGAGAAACGTTTTTTTCCCAGTTGTATTTTCTTTTTGAAACATAGGTTGAAAATACCTAGAAAAATAAAAAGCTCGTCAGTGCCTCTTTTGCTTTTCACAGTTGAATTAATGTGAAACGAGGAGAAAATAGGAAAAATCTGGTTTTGAGCTGGATCTGTTTTATAGTTCTCAAAGACTTTTGCGGGAATTTATTACTCAGCAGTGTAGTATTCAAAGAAAGTGTCTATCAGAGCAACTGGTCACTCCAGTAGAATCACCAACATCTCGTTGTTGATTTCTCTGAGATTTTTATTGTCTGATGAAATGTAATTAAAGACTCTGGTTGTGCCAATTAAAGACATGAAGGAACTTCATTTGGTGTTCCCATTATCAGGTGATAAAATGCAGTGATGGTGTAAATATCCACTAGACCTTACAGTTCTCATTAGCCCCCCAGAACCAACTCATTAGTATCCTTAGACATAACAGACAAGTAAATCTAACAATATATTCATTTTGTGCAAAATCAGGGCTTCCATCATCATATTTCACACAGTGACAATCACTTAAATGCACATTCTGCAAGAAATTAATGTAAGACACAGAGCATCTAAGCCAGAGTGTAGAATGATGCACAGTGAGACGCTAACGGGGATGTCAGACGTTTCAGTTATGCCTTACAGTAGGTTCATGTGAACTTCAGGTTGCTATGAACTGTCACAGTTGTTTAGCCAATGTTAAATTTTATAAAACATATTGATTTAATTTAAAGTGATGTAATTTACAGTTATTTCAGAACTGAGGCTGTCAGTTTGTGGAATTTGATGGAGGCTTCTGGTTACGTAAAGAAAACCTCAGCAGATAATTAAGAGCTAGGTAGACACATCCAGGGATGACACAACCCATCACAGTGTGCAAGTCATAACGTTGACACTGCTGAAGATACCTGTGTTAGACCAAGTATCACTTTCCAACGTGAGATACTGGAGCTCCAACCACTACCAATCATATTCCAAGTACAGACATATACTTTCTTCTATGAATATCTTTACTTACCAGCTATTTTTCATTCGCCTTTCTCCCATCATCTCTGGACCTTTACTTCTGGACCTAACCCTAACCCTAACTCTTTTGACAAGAGCCTATAATTAGTTCCTTTACTTGTACATCTGTTACCACTGGTGTCTGTATCTTTTTAACATTACACATTCACCTTTTCCCAACTACCTTTCAGAGTTTTCAATTGAGAGCAACAGCTTTGGCAACACTGTAAGAAAACTCTACAAAACTACTGAATTAGACAGAAACCAACAGTGCTAATAATAATGCCACTGTTGAAATCAATAGTATGGCCTTGCCCAGAATAGTGGTTTCATTTTTGTTTGCTTTATTTCAGAAACAACACAGCAGGAAGAGAAAGAATTCAAAGATAGCTCACAAAAATGGTGCCAGGCCAGCAGGATTTAACTGCAATGCATAATTAGAATCTGAGTCTGCTTAGTTCAGAAGAAAAAGGATCTCATGCAGTTATACAAAAAAGCCCCAAACCGCATAGGGAGTAAACAAGAGTTCCCACTTGCTGCATCTTGGAATACAGGCACATTATAAATAAATCTGAAAAGCAATTAGTACCTTTATTGCAATCATTAAGAAAAAAAGGAGGTTGGGGAATGAATGAAATTGCACATAAAATTCAGTAGGGCATAACACAAGAGATATTGCTGTAGATAAAGAAAACATCTGCAAATAAAGGGCTGGTAGCACCAGTGATGTGATGACTCAAACATAATTTAGAGATCACAGCCATGCCAGGCAGAATGATTGTTCTAGACAATTGAGACAGATGAGAATCTGGCCTCTAAAACTGTTCTTTCTACTTGTTCAATTTAGGAAAGCGTATGGCAATTCCACATGTGCAGAAAGCATATGCTTTAGCCCTCTCTAGAAGGATCAAGAGGTGATCTCCACAGACCTGGTGCATCAGGTTGGTACCACTGATAGCACAAGCCAGACTTTGCCTCCTCGTTCCCATGACTGCAAGAAATCCACACGATGGGTATTTCTGTATATGTCTCTAAGCTCCTTCTCTGTGTTCAAATGGGAAAGCATAAATTGGATTTTTGCCATTCTTTGTACAGTGCGATCTACTTTAAATGTATAACATGTCTTATAAGACATTTTAGAAGTACCACCCACATGTTTCAGGATGGTCTTCTTTAATGTGGGTGATCACAATTTCTACACCTTGTCCACCACTGTCTCTTGCAACAGCAAGGGTTCCGGCAACAGTCAGCTTATCACAGGATGAGAACTAAGTCTTAAATCAAAAGCAAACATACAGTCATTTTGCATCACTTTAATACAATGTACTCCAGCAGTAATACAAAAAAAGTGTTCAAGCAACACTGTGACCTTACTGCCCCCTATTCTGAAGCTTAGAAAATTACAACATTCCTTTAACCATACATTCCTTCTGGGTGGAAAAAAGAACCATCAACTTACCAAACAGCCCTTTCCCAACAAAAAGAATTTGAGTCCAGCACCTGCTTCTTTTTTCTGTCTGTAGCAGAATCCTCAACCCCTAACCAGTGAATGTGAAATAAATGAACAATCCCAAAACACACCCTGGCAATTGCTCAGCCCCTGCCTGCATGAGTACCAAGACCAGGGGAGCATATGTAAGAGCCAACAGGTGCATTTGATACTGCGATTGATCAGAACAACATTGGCATTATGGGGTTATTTCCTTTAAGGTACTTCAGGCTCCAGTGTGTCAGTTCTTCAGCCCTAGTTTTCTTTTGTACTGTGCAAACTACACCAAGTGGAGTGATATCAATATTGTTGATTCTACAGCCAGTTAACTGACACAGAAGTTTTACTGACTTCCACAAATCACTGCAGCAGCAACTGATTTTATACTTACATTGAATTTTCTTATTTTTAAAATTTAAAAAAAAATTAAAAATAGCTTTTGAACAAAATGATTTTTTTTCACAAAATCTAAGAAACTTTTTTACATAGATAAACCACAGATAGTTCTCACATCTACTTCCATCAAAAAAGTCTTTAATTTTAAGTACAACTCAATCCTAGTGCACAATCCTAATTCACAATTAATTGAATTAATGCCAAGGTGATTAGAATGCTTGTAAGAATGCAATTATTCAATGAGGAAGAACTTCCCAAATAAAGTAAAGCAGAAACAAATTACTTTTCTTGTATCAAAACATATTAGGCAGACCTCACAGCCTCTTTGTTGGATTTTAAAGGGGATTCTGCAGGAACAATGAAGCTTAGGTTTTGAGCAAAGGTAATTTTGAAAGGTGGAATCACAGCTTATGAAACTCTCCAGAGAATTTTCTTGATGTAAAGCTAAGAAGATTTTATTGTGATAATTTCTTAGGAACTGGCCTCATTCCAAGTTGGATTTTAAACACAGATTATAAAGCAAACACCATCCCCCACAAGTATTGAGAAAGAAGAAAATAACAGAATGGGGGCTGCAGAAATGGTCTCTATTGTGGGACAAAAACCTGTCAATCAAGCAGGTTGACAGGCATCAGAGATTGACAGACAGGCCCTCTCTCCTGACTTCAGCTATCTGGGGGAATGGGAAAAGTGTCTGCAAGAACATGTTAAATTGCCAAAGTCATTACCAGTCACCAATTACCAAAGAAAAGATAACAAGGTGTATTTTAGAAAAATCGATGCAACAACATGCATTTCAATAAAGTGAGTTTTTCAGAACTTTAGAAAACAAAATGAACTATTTAGGGAATACATGATGGTTTTTTCATAGAATACCAAGCACTTTACTATGCCAGCAGGCTTTGGAGATTCATCACTATTCTCCCTATATTTTGTATTGGGGCCAGAGGTCAACCAACAAATATTTCCTTTTGTCTCTTCTTAGACTTAACCTACAGAAAAGAAGTAATCTCTGTATCCCAATGATTAATTCTAGGTTCGGTGCTTGGAAAAGCTATAATCCAAAACCCATTTTGGTTCTCAAGTGCATTTATTTTAGTTGCAAGAGTAAATTCTATTACGTGTTAATAAATTACTAAAAAAAGACCAAAGCACCTTGATGTTTATTGCCAGATTTGACTTTTTCATTCACCCAGGCTGAAAAAGCCTCTTACGAGTTGTGTTAGACCCACTGCACTGCCTTCAGACAGGCTGCCTAAGCTTGGAATACCACATTTCTCTCATATCACTCTATTAAAAATTTTTCTGCAGTCATGACCTGAATCAAGTAAAATGAAATTTATTCTGACACAAAAAATTAAGAAGCCTGCAACTAGGGCTGTGAGAAAATAAAGTCTTTGCTGTGATGGAAGGAGGCAGCTCTCTTGTTTTTGTCACCTTCCTTCCACCAGCACAACCAAGAAAAAAGCAGGACAACCCTTTCCAACATAAATAAAAGTGTTCACTTACTGTGAATTTAAATATACTTGCCTTCAGATTTTCCAAGCTTTCATAACAGTAATTAAATATCACTGCAAATACGCTGAGTGCATAAAGTGAATTAATTTTTTTTTAGAATGCTGCCGACTTATTTTTTGCTGAATTATTCCAAGTGTTTTCCATCTTTTAATTTAGCTGGCATTAGGTGGCTGACTTTCAGGAGCTGCTTCAATTTCAGTGGAAACAAAAGGAGGTTTTTTATTACTGCTGTTCCAGCTGTGATCTGCAAGAACATGATTATAGTCTACATTGGATCCCCAGACAGCACTGAATTCAAATGTGTCCTCTTAGGCATCATCTCTCTCTCCCACTGTGTCCAACAACCACAACAACCACAACATACCCCAGATCACCTTCTGCACTCTCCGTTATTGCCCACGGAGGACAGGATGGAAACTGCTGCTCCGGGATTTATTTGCATACCTCTTGGATACATCCTCAGGGTTGTGGTGACTTCTATTAATTTTTCTGACTTATGTAATTTTTGTGTTTTTTTTTGAAAAAAGAAAAATGACTCTGCAATCCAGTTTGATGATCCCACATGCATCTTATACCCTTAAATTCCTGCAGCTCTCTCAAGTGGGCCTTTTGGACATCATACAGTAGGGAACTTAACACTTCACCTGAAGAGCCACTTGTATCCACGTGTGTCACATATCAGACCATATCTCTGTGCTTTCATTGAATCACAGAATTGTAAATTGAGTTAGCTTGGAATGGAAGGGACCTCTGGAGGTCATCTAGACCCAACCTCAGCTCAAAGCAGGTCTAATCAGATCAGCTTGCTCAGGGATCTGTCTAGTCAAGTCTTATGAACACCTCCAAGGATGAAAATTCACCCACAGGGTTAGGAAAAAAAAAAAAAAGAAGATATTTTTACTGTATCTAGGTGGAATGCCCCATGTTCCAACTTGTGTCCATTGTCTCTTATGCTATTGCTGTGCACCCCTAGTAAGAGTCTGTCTCTGCCTTCTCTTAGCTCTTGATTCACTAATATTAGGACAAAAATATTCAGAATAGTTACTTTTAGAGTGAAGAAGGGAAAAAATCCAAGAAGACTGAAAATATCTTGTGAAGACCTCTCAGAATATACAACTCAAGATCTCAAAATTATTTAACTAGTTAAATTAATTAGCTGGATCACAGATGAGGGACCACAAATGCTCTCATATTTCTAACAGTAACTTTGTACAGATGTGCCTTCAGAAGAACATGAGCATTAGTTCATGTCTCTATAGAAAAATGTCTCTATAGAGAGCACCTAAATCCTGTTGAAGGTCTATTTTGTTGGTTTAACCTTGTGGAGGTCATCTCTAGCAGAAAGATGTCTTAAGAATTTTATGATCTTGAGTTGACCAGCCATGTGCTTCTCAAATTTGTGGCAAAGGAAAATACTCCTTATCTGCATTAATGATTTAGATGTTAAGAAACAAACTCTCTATATAAATTATTTATATAAATTTTTTTGTTTAAATTGATTACCTTCTACTGGCAGGACCCTTCCCATGGTTCAGGCTTACATTTCAAAGCTACCTGATGTCTCCAGAATTGGGATCTGATCTCTCTGTAGGATGTCTCAGTGAATATTTATTAACAAGACTGGAGAAAGCAGCCTCTATATTAATCATCTTCTGTCAAAAAAGAGAAGGCCAGCAAGCAACCTGTGGAGTAGATCAATAGATTTGACTTTCTTTATTAATTCAGGAATGTTTAAGTCAACTTTCCCCAGTAGTAACTAGTAAGAAGCTTGTCCACTGTTCTCAATGGCAGCAGAGTTTTTGAGTTCTACATGATGTTCTTTAATGCAAAAATCACAAAAAGAGAGTCCATAAGGCAGAGAGTCTAGACCAAAGTACCATGTGTCTATTGCTCATGTCCTCAGACAACTAACTTTGGCTAAAATGAATAATATTTCACAATTGTTATCAATTTACAACTAATTCTAGAAAGTGTAATTAAAACAAAAATACTTTCCGCTTTTTTTTTCTGTTGCTCTATTGCAATAAAGGCCCAGTCTGGACCATGGCAAATACTGTGTGCTCTGCAAACCCAGATGGGAAACGCAGAAGGAAGATAAATGAAGAAAACCCAAACAAACAAAACCCTTAAAAACCTGAACGAACATAGAAGATAGCCAACAGATTCACTCTGCAAGATAAGTCTTGCAGGGCAAAGGAAGTTAATGTTGGAATTTCAGATTTAATCCATTCCTAAGCAAGAAGAGTAATCACTTTGGCCTTAACCTCAGCTTTGAAAGCACTGTTCTGCATACATGCTGTTTCAACATTTCTGGGTTGCAATTCAGCATCAAATAATCAATATTCAAGCCTGTTCCCCTTGCAGCCTCCCTGACACACCAGACTGAATGCCACCTTCTACAAGAGCGCTGACACTATTTGAAATTGAAGAACAAATTTTGCATATCTTCAGGTCTCAAAGAACATTTTTGTGCAATACAGATGCTACGTTGAGAATTGGTATATGCATATCTGGTTTCATCCTGTCAATAGGTGTTTCTTCCTTCCTGTGTTTCCCAAACAGGAACAAGGATGCAGTGCAGTAAATGCTACACATACACAAAAATTCACACAGTGATAAAATTTACCGTGTAAAGAAACATTTGTATGGTTAAAGTAATAGTCTCTGTATTATTGTCTTAGCAGACTTCTGGAGCAGATTTTCTCAACTTCTGATGCAGCAGAGCTGCCCTGATCAGAAATTAAACATTTTCTGCTATTTTAAAACTGCTATTTTATATTATATTATATTTTTATATTTCTGCTATTTCAATACCATGATAGGTATACTGTTTTTTTACAGCTGGCATATACTGGAGTCAATCTGCAAATATAATTCCATGAAAAAGTACTTGATCTTCATTCAGATAAGCTCTCAGCTACCTAGAACACTGCTGCAAATGCCCAAACTTCAACTAGTTCATTAGCAAAATTTCTGCATAACAGAAATATACCTGAAAATATATTTAGACAGGTGTANACAGACAGAATTTATAATCTCTTTTTCAGTAAAAACTTCTCAAACATATACAGAAAATTAACCGTGAGAGTGTAAGATTTGTTCTATTTTACTGCAAATTCTACTTCAAAATTTTCAGGTCTTTTTATGTCTTCATTTTGTGACATTAGTGCATTTCCCAGATAAAAAAGATTATGAAGTAATTAAAGATGGCAAAAATCAAGGTTTACAGGGAGAATTTAGAGAGAGAGGTACAGTGGCAGTTACATTTTTTGTGTTCATTGAACACATAAAGAGCTCAGAAAAAAAAAAACAACAAGACCAGGCTATGCTGTGGCTTCCTCCAGAGGTGCACCCAGGCTGCATTTTTTTCCCACCCACTTGGGTTTTTTCTGGTAGCATTGAAGGTATTTGTGACAGTTCCGTGAAGTGCATGACAAAATTAAACAGATTCTTTTAGAGTGAACCAAAAACTGGAGGACCCAGATGTCTTTTGCGTAGGTGCATGTCTGCAGCTAACTCTGCACTAGAAGGTCCCCTCCCAGTCTGGTTTGACTCTGGCTCCCACTCAGCCAACTGAAAGGCTCCCAGTAGTCTTTATAAACACTACAGGTCTCTGGACTAGCTGTTGCCACCCATCCTGGGACAACACTCAGCCTTCTTGCGGACGACAAACACAGCTCACTGTGGTCAAGTCAGAATGTGTTAGCAATTACCAGTCTTTCTTGTCACAACTAAACTTTGACAACATCAGTGACTAGTACGGGGGTGCCTGCAGAATATTCAATTTTGTATTCACCATTTTCTAAACTCACAAGAATTCCCACATGTTGTTACAGTTCAGTAGAGAACTACTATAAGTCTTTGCACAAGAGCACTTAACACAAGGTGTCTGACTACTCCACCCTTGCTCAATCTGCAGGAGCTCCTGTGTATGTGATGCTGCCCCATGCCTCCCCTCAGCAGCATGGAAATAGTTAAGGTCACAACAGAGTGCTGCTATGTAAAGGAGAAATTTCCCTGTCCTTGCCTAAGTGAATGTCTGGGATTAAACTGACAGCCCACCTTAGTGATGGTGGAATAATTGGTTGTTCAGCTCTGTCCTTGTCAAGCTCTGACAGTTCTGCAGATGTCCTGCTCGGTTCTCCAAAGGTTAGCCTCAGCTGAAGCTGGTGTTCATTAATCATTCCTTCCTGACAGGACTCAGAGCAGCCCACATCTGCCACTCTGTTCCCCTCAATCCCTGACGCACCCAGCTTGTGTGTAATCACTGCTGGTTTTCTTAAGAGGATACCTGATAAGGGAATATGCATTTAACTATGAAACTCATGGTGTTGTCTTCTTTCTTGGTAATTCTTTCAGTGAAGGGCCAGTAATATGAATTTGGTGTCTTTGTCCAAGACACTCTTGTAGAAAAAGAGTGAACTGTGGACTGGATGTACAATAAGTACACAAGTATCACGTTTTTCTTACAGTGTCTGTAATGCCTTCATATTACAGTAATTTTCAACCTAGTGGCATACTCACACTGAAGATGGAATGACATGGTATTGCAATAACCTTGCATAGGTACATGGTAGCTGCCAACAGCACCTGACTTAGAGGGAGTGGGGAAAAACTCACCATGAACTATCCCACTGAGCAGCTGGGAAAAGAAAAGCCTCAATGCCGCCTTCTGATCTGGTCAATTTTTCCAACCATTGGATCTCTCTGGACTATAATAGTTGCTTCACAGCCTGTTTGTGGACACTGAGTGAAAAATCCTGTCAGCAGCTCTGCTTTAACCCAGGTGAACTGGGTAATCTTCAGAAGTTCACACAGGACTAATTTCGTTGGAGTATTCTGTCTGCTTTTACCAGAACCTGTAAGAGTCACCCATGATTAGTATGCAGTTTAGAAAAATCAGAGAACTACTCAGATAATTCCCAGCAATTTCAAATATACTGCAAGATTTCAAGTGTACATCCTACAGTTAGACAAAAACACAAATATATTACTTATGACTCTTGAGTAAATTGAAATAACCATCAGCACACAGACAGCCAGTGTATTATAGTTGCCAAGACTGTGTAAGAAATGAAATAATTACCCACTTCACAAACTTATTACGAGATTGCCCACTGACTTTTCTTGGGGTGCTGGTGTTCATATGTGAGCATCGTAGGAATCATTTCAAATAATTGATTAACTGTCTAGTCCACAAAGTTTAAAAAGGAACAAACAAGGACATTAAGTGATTAACATTCTTCCATTTAATTTGCAAATCCTATCTTCACAGCTAAAAAGCGAAAT
This sequence comes from Lepidothrix coronata, assembly GCF_001604755.1. Taxonomy (NCBI): domain Eukaryota; kingdom Metazoa; phylum Chordata; class Aves; order Passeriformes; family Pipridae; genus Lepidothrix; species Lepidothrix coronata. Next base: position 2,280,041 of record NW_016690327.1, read on the forward strand.
GCCTCAGGCTCCAAACCAGACACACAGATCCCAACAAGCTTGACAGCAGAAAGAAGGTGTTACAGAGGCAGATAACTGACATGCTGGATTAAAGCAATCAACACATTGACCATTAATCACGACTGAAAGCTTTACAGTGCACTTAAAGAATGGCAGTGGGCCTGTTCCAGAAGGGAGCAGCAGTGATGCTGAATTTCAAACTGCTGAGCCAACCCACTACTGTGATTTGGTTAACATAAGCTGTTATAGCTGCAGATCTTCAGTTAGCTCTGGTAAATTTTGGATGTAGACAAAAAGAGAAAAATCTTAGTAATGGACCACCTTTCAAGTTCCACAACGCTGTCTTTACTAGGGAAGCCTAGGTAATCAAACCCAGCCTAAATTATGTACTCAGATAACCAGAGTCCTCATCATGTATAGCTGTTCTCCCACTGCTCAGCTGACAATGATACTTTGTGGTGCTGATCCCAGAGTAATGGGATACTTTTAAATTTTTTAATTGCAATTCAATTATTGTTATGGGGACTAAAAGTTGAGAAGATTTGGAATTTTTACCAATATGCATTGCAAAAAACTGCAAATCTGCTTCTTGTGTTGAATGGCAGAATTTTTTCTTCCCAGACAAGTCTTCTGTTTTGCAAATTTTATGGAAGACAGTATGGTTTTTATAGGTTCTAATGTGAGAACTGATTACTGAATTTCTATGAAAATAAACCTGATCTGACATTCAAAGGGGGATTAGACATAATCCAAATTACAGTTTTTTGGATGGCTATCTAACATCTTGTCTGTGCAAAAATGTCATACGTTAAATGGCTTGGAAACCATGACAACACCACCTCTTTAGAGCTCACACAAGCTCAATCAAGCCATAATCAAGGATTTCCTTATATGATTGTCTATTATCTCCTTCTCAGTCAGAGATGCACATTATAGGAGTGAAAAGATCAGAGTGGAATTGCCAGCATTAATTACATGCTAGACTAGATCTGTCTTCCTGAAGGAGCTGTCAAAAAGAATTTGGAGTACCTGTAGCACATTCAGAATAGTCCTGTATTGATTCTGCACAGGGTGTAAACCAAAATAAAAAGGATTAGTACAAGTCAGTGTTACTGAAAATATATTAAATTCTTCATATTTGATAAAAGAGAAAGTCTACTCAGCACCATGAACACAGATGCATTCCATTATGCCTACTATGTCCTTCCAGTGCTGAGAAGGTACCTAAAATTATAGCACAAGTGAAATGTGCTTACCATGAAGAAAAAGGTTTCAACTAATTAATTCCTGTGTATATTTATTAGAATAAAGGCTTGTTAATAGAAGCACAGTCATTTTAAGCCTGTGCTGAAGAGACGTCAATTTTTTTTCTTTGTAAGGCTGTTTGAGAAGGCACAACCTCACTGTGATAAAAAATTAATTACAACACTTTCTCACCTCAAATACTTTATCTATTAAATGAAGTAAAAATATAGTGTGAATAAAACTAAAAGAAATAATATACACTTTGTTTTTACTGGGAACATTCTGTTTTACATATGATATCTCATAAACCTTGCTGAAGGTATCAGAAACATGTGGGAGTTTTATTTTTAACTTCACAAAATATCATGCATTTTATAAGAAGAATTTATTTACAAAAATCAAATAATTCAGTGACTATTCTGAGTAATTCACTCTGTCTATATTAAAAACCTTAAATCTCTAGAAAATTCCAAGAAGCACTCTAACTTGTCTTTCTTCCACATATGAAAATCCTAACTCTTAAAATCTGGGCTTTGGAGGGTGTATCCTGCCACTCCAGAAATACTGTGTTAGCATTCAAGACAAAAGTCCTTCTACTCTGCAACAAGGTAGACACAGAGAGCAATCCTGGGCTCTCACATTTGAGTAGAAATGCTTCCAATCTTTTCTGTTCATATGAACAGCAGTCTTGCAGTTAATCTTCATAAAAATAAGAAATTACATCAGTTCCTTCCCCTTCCCCAATGCAACCACTGATTAAATTACTCAAATTTATGATCCTGCTTCCAGAGGCTTTCCCAGTTTTGCCTCTTCTTTTCAGTCCTCGCATCTCAAACTTTTCAGGTACTGAAAAGTTTTTCCTCATCTACCTATTCAAAACAAGCAAAAAAGGTAAAAGTCTGTCCACTTCTAGAATTTCCTCTCTGTGGATACACTGATGAGATTAGGCATTTGAGGAGGAACAGAAGCTAATTGTTACCTCACATTCCTCTGTCATTGAAATCTCCTGAGAATGACCAGGGGAATAAGGAGACTCCTGCCCTCAAACCCCACAGAAAGCCATGTGCTTTCTTGCTTCTCCAGTGGAGCTTCTTGCTTCTATCACATATCACATATTCTATCACATAATCACATATTCTACACGCTGCAAACTGTACTTGCAAGTGGAGCATGTGTTAGCCACCGAGCTCTGACCATGCTGTCAAAAATTTCAATTCACATCACGATTTCATGCTGATGATGACATAGAATACATTACTTTCCTGCAGAATATCAACTGGATAACAACTTTTGCCCAAAAGTAAAAGTTTTTGGTTAGCAAAACTAGAAGCATAGGTGTTCTCACGGCATTGGCAGCAGACTGCATATGAGCTGCGAGATTACTGCTGCTGCACATGTTTTCCCTTAACATAAAAAATTGTGGGTTTGATGTTTGGTTTTAACTATTTATCAAATGAAAAATTCACCTCAGTGCTATAGAGTTCCGTTTTCTAAAGATAAAGCCTACAACAAGAAATGGGTGCCTAAAGAAAGCAAAGCAAAGCAGAAGTATATAGAGAAAAAATCATTAGGTCCCCATTTGTAGGCTCAAATAAGCCTACAAATTAAAGAAAGATCAGTGGGTTCATAAAAGGGATTGCTATAACCTTCGGGAATGCATCCCTTTAAATTTAAGCGAAATTACCTCCACCACTTCTGGGATAACTGATTATTATACCTCATTCCAACAAACATCACCTCATCACAGAGGTTCCTACAAGCTCCCTCATACCAATAGGTGTCACATCTGCCAGAAAACCCCCTGACTGCATGAGCATCTCTAGACAAATCCTTCCCAGGCTTTGGTTAAAATCTTGGGTGCATGGCTGACAAGTTTGCTCTAAAACAGGCAAAGACCATCCCCAGCACTCTTCCCTCCAGGCTGCCGTGCCTGCTCAGTACCCTCCTGTTCTCAGGAGCTGTTCGAGTGGCTGGAGTTGGCAATAATTGCTGCTGACAGTGTTTGGAGCCTTGCCTCCCTGCCAGAGACAAATCTTTCATTCATGAAGAAGTGCTTGTTAGGCCAGTGCTGGACTCCAAACCTGCTTAATTAAATTCAAAAAAAAAAAAAAAAAGATTCTTAGCTCTTGTGGGAAATTTGCACACAAAGCCCTGTGCCTGAGCCATTCCCCCCACCATTGTATCTCTCAAACAGTTTTGCAACACAACAGGGTCTCTCTCCCCCATCCCTTTCCTTCCAACCACTGCAAAGGCAATGGTGACCCTCATTAAAAGACCAGTTTGTTATGGAATGTTTTCCCCATGATTCACTAACAGGGCTTTTCTCCTCATCAATCAAGAGCTCACAAGTGCTGTGTAAGAGTTCTCCAAGGGCCAATGGCTTCAAGAATTTCAAAAGTAAAGAGTGTAAACAGGTACATGGAAAAAGCCTCCTTTGAGCAGCTATGTAAACAGTCCCATTGCAATTTAAAAACCTCCAAGCTGAAACTGTCAAGTCTGATTCTTTTATTTAATAGTATTCACACATCTCTTTCTGCAGACACCTACTGAACAACACTGGGTCAGATACTCTGGAAAGTGATGGCAAACACAGTTCAGGGCTGTGGAACAGTAAGTGGGAGTAAAAAGATCAACAAACAAGCTATTTTGTGAAGAGGAAGTTCAGGAAATGGAGTAAGAACCGAACACAATACTTGAACAGATTTGGCTTTGGCCTAATCCAGCAATTTTTGGTCTTTGTCTTGGCTTTCAAATTAATGTGATTTGTTGTTGTTGTTTGGTTTAGTTTTGTTTGCTTGTTTGTTTGTTTTAACATTCATTTAATTTTAAGCCTTTTGGGCAGTGGCCACAAGTCAATCTGAATCTAAGATCAGAAATTATTTTTTTATTATGAATATTTGAGATTACTGTTTTGTGACCTGTGTAAATCAAGTAAACATTTTCAAAAAACTAAACCTCGGAAATGATTTTTCATCTCATTTCCTGTATTCTAGGCTACAAAATTTGTTTTTTACATGTGGCACCATCATTCAAGCCCCTAATTCTACTTCATTTCTGTTTGAAAAAAAGTCCACAAGTACAATAATGTTTTAAAGATAATGAGAACTCTGCAGAAAAATGTGTGTATTTGCAAACCTACACGAGGGTCAATTGCTTACCGTACGGCTCCCACACTTCCACACAAGAGAACCAGGATTATCCAAAGCTGCCTGCAGGGACACCTTCCACTAGAACAGGTTTCCCCAAGCCCCGTCCAACCTGGCCTTGGACACTTTCAGGGATGGGGGAACCACAGCTTCTCTGGGCAACCTGTGCCAGGGCCCCACCACCCTCATAGGGAAGAGTTTCTTCCTAACATCTAATCTACTCCTACCCTCTGTCAGTTATATCCCTTATTATTCACTTATATTCCTTATTTTGATTTGCTTTCTCTCTAGTTTGGGAATCTCAAATTGCTAATTATGGCATTTTCATGTAAAAAATGGCTTCTTACCTTCCCACAGTATGTAGAATTCCCAGAAAACAGACAAGATATACTATCATATCTTTAAAGTGGTTGGCTGGTAGTGATTTCATAAACAAATATTTTTGTCCTTAAAAAACAAAACAAACCCCTAATGTCACATTACTAATAAAAAGCTTTTGCCCATGGCCCCCAACAATATGACAATTTATTTAAAACTGATACAGTCCTGAAAGTGACCCACTTAAAATTATTAAAAATATATGGTGTTTATTTTTGCTGTCCATAAAACAGGCAATGACTTTTGAATATGCAAACTGATCAGAAGTAATTAACATGATTGGCTCCTACTGAAAAACAATCTTGTGTTTAAGGGAGTTAAATGTAAAAACTAATGAGGTCAATTTAATATGCTTGTGAAAAAAGCATCAGCTGTCAATGCAACTGACAACAATGCTGGTACTAATCCCCATTTCTGAGAAAATCATTTAAATTTTCCTCAGTAAACTAGGAAATCTCAAGAGTCAACCAGTGCTGATAAATGTGGAATGATTAACGGGGAAGAAATAAAAGCTTGTGTCCATTTATAGTAACAATAAACATGGCATTTAATTAACTAGAAGGTTTTCAACAAGTGTTATGGACAATTAGTTGACCATCACAGTACTGGCTTCATCAATCCTGTCCAAGACTCACAGTTCCAGAAGATAATCTGCAAATATCTGACCTTAAAGAAAAGATAAAATGCAACTATGTATAATGACTTCAGCAATTTAGGGGGCCTCTGGTGGTCTAGTGGTTAGGGTGCAGGACTCTCACCTCTGCGACCCGGGTTCGATTCCCGGCCCCCCGGGCAGATGGAGCTCGTCAGCCCTGTAAGGCAATCCATCTAAGAGAAGGTCACTCTAAACAAACCTACGTTCTGGGGACCTCACTGCCACCGTCCGAGCTTGCTCGGCCCCAGGTCCCCAGAACCTCACTGCCACCGTCCGAGCTTGCTCGGCCCCGGCAGATGAACCTCAGGATTAAAGGGTGGGCTCAGTTCAGCGCACGCTGGGTCTCACCTAAAAAATCCACTGCGCAGGCTCGAAGGGTTAATGACCTTTCCCAAATCTTCGTTCGCGAAGACTGGCCATTATTATTATTATTATCAGCAATTTAACTAAGCAGGTTTGACCTCTTTGCACAAAAATCTATGCCTAGAAACTGTTGAATGTTTAAATGTTTACATTTTTCTTTTCTAGTGGTTAAAATCCCTCCAGCCACCTCAAAATACTACTCATGTCTCTTCTGTGCAATCCCTCCTGCTTCTACATAATAATAATAAAAAAGGAAATTCTAAAAGTAAAGGTGAAAATGAAACTTTTATTATAATACTCAGATTCAGATATCACTGTCATGCCAGTTTAAGTGAAGAATTTGTCTTGAAGTGATACCATGGGCCTGTGATGTCATGAAACAACTGTAAAATTTCAGTTTGGGGTGTTGTCGGCATTTCTTTAATTCTGTGTTTGCATTTATTACATCAGGGCTATAGTGTATGCAGTAAGCTGCAGATAGAGAAGTATTACGAGTACTCTAAGAGCCACTAGTAAATATCTATGGATTCTTATCAAGATGGTTACAACTCTTGAAAACAAAAAAAAAGGTAAAACACCCTACCTTTGAAAAGGGAGTCCCAAGCTTTGGTATGCACAGGCCCTTTGATGCTGCTTCACACAATATGCCTGCTGCAAAACCAGGGTGCAAACCAGTTCAGAAATCCAAATTCTAGCAGTTCCCCATAGCTCACTACCAGGTAATCCACAGAAGCCTTACTTGGTAACACTACTCCATTTTGCAAAGGATTTTCAACATCAACTATACTGAGTGGCCAGAAAAATATCATGGGGATAAACTGACCTGCTGACATTCAGAATGAAATCCTGACACTGTTCACATCGCTAGATGCTCTAGTACTACACAACAGTTGAAGAAATCTTCCTCCATCCTTCTTCCAAAATGTGATATACTAGACTACAGGATATGGAAAAATGGCCCAATCTGAAACAAAATAGGAAAAACAGAGCCAGATATTTAGTACTATTGAGGGGAGGGAGGTGTCTGCTCTGAATGAAAACAATTCAGTGCTTGAATCACCAGCAAGATTTTTTAAACACTAAATAAAAACTTTTAATTTACTTTGATTCATCCCCCTCCTTTACTAAAATAAAGATAAAATCAATATTTTAATAGTGGGAATGGTTCTTACTTTGTAAGAACTGTGGTATATTATTTTGCTTGTGAAGGTGCCATGGCTAGTCATGTAAACTTCCATACTCTTCTGATTTACATATTTATTGGATTGTTATCCTAAGAAAGTTTAAAACATATTCCAATCCCCCAAACAACCCCTTAAGAGTCTGAAGCAAATCAGAAAGGAAGCTTTAATTTTCAGTTCCTGCCAGGTGGAAAAAGACATAACAACCAAATTCCAGAAAAGGATATCAAGGTTTGTTATTAAGAAAACTCTGTGAAAAGAGTGATTAAGTACCAGAAAAGATAGCCAAGAAAAATGAGCATCAGTGCTGCTTTTAAAAACACATTAGTCAGGGACAGTTTAAGACATAATTGACCAACTTGGGGCAGAGGAATGGGTGAGATGTCCTCTAGCAACACTTTCAGTTTTCTTTTGTATGATGTGAAGATTTAGATTCTTTTGAACACTAATGCACACAAATAACAGGGAGCAGCTCTCCACGAGTCCCAACAATACAAAAAACCCATCAGGAAATACCACTCAGGGCTCAAACACAGGCACATCAGGAAACACCGAGTTCATAAGCACTGCTGGCAGACTGAGCAAATACCCTCTGCCACTGGCACTTAAGGCCTTTAAGACCTTTGTAATTCAAGGCCAGAGAAATCCACTTTCCCCCCGGTTTCTATGGAGTAACAGTGACACCCAGTGACAAGTTTTACAGTAACTTCCTGTGAGCATCCAGAAAATACCATCACTCTTCTGTTTAAAAGGCACAGTGAGTTTGTCTGTCATTTACATGTGTCCTTTGCATGCTTCCCGTGGAGCCTGGGCAGGGAGTGCTCTGCTGCATCCTCTGCATGACCAAGAGTTCAACAGCAAACTCTTCCTCAGCACCATCCTTTTGTGCTATCTGACCTGAAATAGCTTAGTAGGAAATATGAAACATGCAGAGCACGATTACTGCTAACTCAAGAAAAGTTAATGCACATAAATAATTTTAACAAGCCTTGATAAGTCAGAAGCATTTTATAAAGAGCTCAATTAAATACAGTCCTGCATTCCATGCAACTCAAACAGGTGATACAGTCAGGAACCAAATATGTCTCAATGTAGAAGCATTCAGACTTAAATTTAAATTTGGTACTCCCTTTACCAATGTAGGCATCATTCTGCATTTTCATGATACTTCCTTACAATAACTGTAAACACAATCTTTTTTTCAACTGCACTACATTATATACCAATAACATACCATGTTATTGTATTTTCACTACCTTTTCAAAGCTTTCAATTTCAGAATTGATTTTAGCAAATATTCTCTTACTTGAAATTACTGGTTAGGTAATTCGGATTATTTGGATGAAGAATTCTAAAGCTATAGGTCGCCTGCAGCTTCTAAATTTGTCTTGACTCACTGGTCACCACAGCTAAAAAGTTAACCAAGCACAACTACTGCTCATTACCCTTACTCAGAAAAATCTTGATCTTGGATCTGTTTTCTGAATTCTTTCACCATCACATTGCAAACAGTCCTGTGTGATACATTCCCACTGACAAAGGCATGTTTTGTAAAGAAGGCAACTGAAAACAGCAGGTATCCCACTCACTGTGCCTTACCTGATCACCCATGGGAACAGGTCTGCTACAGCATGGCAGAGGGCCAGAGAAACTGTCACTGCAGAATACAGATAAGCACTCCTCTTCTGTACCATAATTAGCAAGAGATAATATTCTAGATGTCACTTTACTTCCAAGACCTCTTTTAGTGCTGCCTTGCAACTTCCTGACTTTGTGAAAAATCTCTGTAGAACTGTGCCCTAAATATCTGCTTGTAAGTTTAAGACTAATATAACTATTCCTTCTTGATCTTTAATTAATTATAAGGCAAAGGAACAGCCAGAGTGACAACTGTTAGAACATTATTTTCAAGCTGATATTAGTAAAAATTCAATTAATATAGTACTCACAAAGAAAAGATTAAAGAGGAAAGGAAAATTCCAGACAAGCTGTGGTAGTACATAGGTTAGCAAGAATAGGAAGTTCAAAGCCAAGGATGGTTAAAGCACAGAGATATGAATCTCTATATTTGTCTCTGTTAGTGGTCAAAGACTGGAACAGGTTTATGAGAAATACTGTGGAGTCTGCATCTGTAGAGATACTCAAAACCTGACTGGACACAGTCCCTGGGCTACCTTCTCTAGGTGACCCTGCTTGAGCAAGAGGTTGGGCTAGGTGAACTCAAGACCCTTCCAACCTAAATGATTCTGTGAATCCTTTACATCTCTGTGGTGTATGGGAGCTTTAAATGAATGGTGAATAACAAAGACATCAATATGACAAGGTAAGGAATAACCTACCCAACCTTGTGCAATTCTTATAAAGCCCAGGTGGTACTGCTCTGACTGAGTTTGAGGAGAGAAACTATTTTGACTTCGGATCCACAGCAGTACTTTTAACAACCAAGATGGTCACCAACACATCAGTCTTTCAGACACTACAAAGCGGTGTGTTAGTTTAGCAGCAACACATGATCTCAGTGAAAGGTGTATGACACTTGAGTCAAAGTAATTAGCATGTGTATCCTACCTTATAAGCAAAACATCTCTGGTGTTTCAGAGAAGAACAAACCTCCCAGAACACAACACTAATAGTAACCATTTCTCATGAAGCTGCAAGAGGTAGTTTCTAGGCCTTAGGAGAAATGCCACATGTACTTTTCATGGTGGTAAAGAACAGTCCCAGAGCAACAGAACAGACAAGGGCTCTAATTCAGATAGTGGTGAGTGGAAAGAACTGGACAAAGGCCAATAAATGCCAAGAACCTGTCGCTGCTCATAAAGCATAAGGCATATGGGAGATTGGTAATTTTCTCAAAAATGGTCCAGGAGTTGGACAAAGCAGTATCACTAATCCAAGAGTTGCAAGGAGTCTGGCACTGGATCAGTATACTCAGGCAGAGAGACTGCAGTCACACTCACAGTGAACCAACATATGGAATGAAACAGTAACTAAAGCCTAAAGCCCTGCCCTCTGTAGGGACACAGTGCAGTAACTGGCATGTAATTGTGTCCATGATGGATGAAGGAAGTAGTTACATGAATCAAAGCACAATTATTTGGCTCCAGAAAGCATGATTTGCATGAATAAAATAAAATTATTGCATGCTTTTGAAATTAAAGGCCTTCTTTACTTACTATAGTGCAAAAGCTAATTATAGTTACTGAAGACTTTTGCTATTTACTCATAATAAGCACCTCAGTGCAGCATAATTAAAATGACTGTCAGCTCATCGGTGTTGACACACATTAATAAGGATCATTTCCAAGTCCATGAACCAATGCAAAAAACCACTTGAGTTGAATCACGCATGCAGGTTGCCCTCCTGCAAGCCAGAAATGCTCAACTGCCTTCTTTGCAAAACATGCCTTTGTCAGTGGGAATGTATCACACAAACATATTTTCAAGGGTATTGTGAGCACTACAAGGAAAATCTGTGTGTCCAGATAGATCCAATTGTCTAACAACAAATATTTTGTTAGCCTCACCCACAGGAGGCTTCCACAAGAGTTTCACAGTATTTATCAATTGCTAATCTGTTCTCATACAGGCCAACAGAGAAAACATATATTCCCTACTTTCCACTATGTTGCCACACAGCTAAAAATTAGGCAAAAAATGTCCAAAGATTAGTTAAAAAAAAAAAAAAAAACACTGCTGGCAACAAGATTAAGAATTTTCTACAACAGTGATTCACCTTCACATCTGGATGACTTGTGTACTCACTTACCCCTTTTGGACACCCTTGCTATGATGTTTTTGCTCTACCATAGTCATTACCCTTACATCCAAATCTCTTAATGTGCTTCTGGAAACAATTTATACAGCAAACAAACACACAGTTTTTCTCCTCATCTTCAGTCAGATAAGTGCCTAAAAAGACTGGTAGTTAGAAAACTTTTTTTGTTTAAGTATAATATTGAAGATTATACCCAAGTATGATATTGAAGCAGAAACTAACTAGAATGATAGAACAAAAAGTTGCCTATTATTAAAAAGAGAAAGAAGCTTCACTATTTTTTCTTCTGACTTCCTAAGAGATATAACAGCAACTGGTAGCCTTATGTTTTGTATTTCAGCCCAGACATGATGGCCAGATTTCCTTCCCAGGAAGAAATTTCACAGTGCAAAAATCCTGCCTTGTGGATCATATCAGTGGCTGTTGTAAAACCATTTGTTTTGACATACGGTTGCATGCACAACATGCCAAGCCCTGCCCCATGTGATTACTCACTGCTGCAGCACAGAGCCAAAAGCAGCAGTATGAGAAGATGCAGGGAGGAATTTATGCCTGGAGACACACTCAGTCCCCAAAACACCCAGAGTAATCAATCTCATGCTGAATTGGACAAAAGGGTACTGTCACAGCAAGCTGCTCACTGGAAACAGAGAACAGAGAAAGTAATCTATGAAGGAAAAGCATAAATGGATTTGCAAATGCTCAGGAAAAATTCTTTCCATATAAGACAGCAATCTCTCTGGTAACCAAAATTTCCATTTCCAATAATTTTCAGGAAATTTAGTAATATATAATTTTAGTAAAATGAGATTACATTAAAAGTGGTAGAAATCAAACTTTCACGACCATGAGCATAGAGAATCTACCAGCTCTGAGCCACTGGTGTTACTAATGTTATTACACAATAAAAATGCAACCAGATTTGCTGAAAAACAATTCAAAATGCAAACCCAGAAGTCCAGTTTAATTTCAATTCTAGTATTTTAACAAATACCATGTCTCAATTTTTTGAGTCCTATTTGTAGAAGAAATAGTAAGAATAATTAACAACATGTTCAGAAAACCTTGGAAATATATCCCCAAATACATTAGGATTCTCATGCTTAGTTTTCCTGAAAGAAGTATCACTCATGTCAGGCAGTACAATCCCACCCAGGGAAATAATTTATGAGAGAATAGACAATCTGGAAAGTGGAAATTAGGTACGAGGACTTGTTGCTAAGATGGGTGCCCCTGTCCAAGTGGCAAAACATGGAAATGTCCAGGAAAACCTTACCTTGGACCTGAAAACATTTTCAGCAGATAACTGGAATGCTGAGGAAGACAGATTGCAATGAAAAACCCAAATCACACAACGAACTTAAATAAAGATGCACTGGAAATATCTGTCCAGAACACCGATAATCAAAGTATTGATTGTAAAATGACCAAGCAGCCTGGGCAGCCATGAGCATTCAGAGCAGGACATCATTTTGTGGCACTGGTATCCTTTCTCAGATGAGCTAAACATCAGCGGACAAGACGATGAAAATCAGAAGTAGTTCATTATCATTTTCTTGTGTTTTCCCAAAGAGCTTGTCTACATCAAATCCTCACAGAACCCTGGCATGTACAGCAATACAGTAAAATAACATCTGAACACGAGAGATTGGTAGACCTTTCAATAGTTAGGCCTTTCATCAGGTCTTACATCAGAGATTTACTAAACCTATGGCCTCTACCATCTTATCCTTAGCACTACAATGAAAGTGCAACTCTCCAGATTTCAGTTCTGTCCAAACCTGTTGGCAATACAGCTGAAGCACAGGACATTTACCTGCAGGGAAGAATGGCTACTTTCTGCAGAATAACAGTGTACATCCCTGAAAAATGTTTTTGTTTAGTTAAGACAGACATCTAGTTGGGACATTAGTGCATTAGTGCTTCCTATGATTTAACTCTATATTTAGGCAACTGGTTACTGCCTCAAACTGCAAGATTCAAGAACCAATTTCTCAGTCACCAACACGTGCTCTTTAAACAGTGATGGATCAGAATAAAAGTCATATCTCAAAATCTCTTCAGATAGAGTGACCCTGAAGAGTTTAAACCTTTCAAAGACACTTCAAGAATAAAACTATAGCAGATATAAACATAATTTCTAATATTAATTTACTGATTATTGCTGAGATATTGAACTTTATGCTATTCTTGAGCTACTCAAGGTAACTCAAGAAGTCCATGGCCTACAGCAGTACATAGTGCTCTTCTGGAAGCAATATTTGCTGTTTGTACTTCCAGACAGATAGATAGATAGATTGCACTTACACCATTTTTGTCAGGGTGGATTTAGGCTGGATATCAGGAAAAGGTTCTTCCCCTAGAGGGTGGTCGGGCACTGAACAGGCTCCCCAGGGCAGTGGTCGCAGCCCCAAGGCTTCCAGAGCTCAAGGAGCGTTCGGACAACGCTCTCAGGGACAGGGCAGGATTGTTGGGGTGTCCTGTGCAGGGCCAGGAGTTGGACTCAGTGATCCTGATAGGTCCCTTCCAACTCAGCATCTGTTCTATATGCCAAATGATCAAAAACCAGAGGAATACAAACATGTATACAATATATATGAAATGGTGAGGAGAAATATAATAAGCACCCCAAGGAAAGAAACAAGCATAGCCAGAGAATTGAGAAGGAACTCCTGGAATTACTTCTAATTTCAAAAGTTCCAGCATAAGATCAATCTGAAGAAGACACCTAAGCAAATATAATATATATTCACAGTTTATCTAACCTACCCAGTGAATTATGAGCTGCAAGGTGTAATTTTTAAAAATTATCTTTCCCCAGTTAGACACCAAACATGTCTAACATGAAAGTAGTCTACATTTAAATTGATAAATTAAAAGGAGAAGGTTGGGGGGTTTTTAAGTACAGTAAGTTTGCATAATGATCCAGTTTTATCACTGGCACCAAATGTATCCTACCCAGACACCAGAAAAGAAATGCATAAAACTCCCTGCAATGGTGATGGTCAATGCTGACTTGGATCCCCAAGTGTGAACGGCTACCGCAGACTTCAGGAAGTGTCTGTCACAACTCATCTGTTTTGATGTCCATTATGAAACCCTCCTGGGGTTAAATAGTACGCAGACACAAGACAGTTTCACCTCCACTGGAAGGGTTTTAAAAATGAAATTAGACATTTTTTGAGGCAAAATCTTTTGCAGTTAACTCCCCAGTTCTGCACATATTCCTATAGAATCTGTGGCCAAAGGAACCTCCTCTAAACCATTTCCCATCACCTCCTCTGATCTGTCAACTTCAATTGGGCTTTTCTTGCAGCACTAGTTGTCCTATACTGAGAGGATAACAAACAAACAACTCAACTCGTCCTTCTAGATTCCTAACTGCAAACTGAAAATCTGTATTTAGTATTTATTCTACTTGCTTAAAAGTCTGAACTGTTTCACCATACAGTATTCACTACTGCACATTTCGGACTACTGTGCTTTACTCATTTCCATCATTTATCCAATACATTTGTTTTTAACTGTTTGTTTTATTTTTAAATAACCTTGCGATTGGAAGTGAAATAAATTGAATTTTTCTGAATGGAATTGTCCAACAATCTTCTCTCCTATGAGGGCATTTTTAGGAAGAAAAATTAACCAAATACCTGGAAAAGCATCTTGTTAGTTTGCGATATAAAGCGGTCAGAAAAGAAATCAAACAAAAAATCCATGAGACCATACAACCACTCATCAGAGGTCTTGCAGAAAAAAATTTAAAAAAAGAGAAAGAGCTAAATGTAAATACAGTAGATAAAAAATACTCAAAAGGCAACTTGAACTCTCACATTGTCCTTATTTGTCTTCAGTCTATGGGGACTTGCCAAAAACCTGGAGCAACTGGTATATTAAACCTCATGCAGGAGAAAGGCCTAAAACATACTAACAGTAAATTTCCAGTCAGATGCTTTCATTCCCTAGTGCAGATAACATGATTTCCTCGACCTTCACCTTTTATTTGCCGTTACTCAAAGAGAAATTATTCTTGACTGTGAGGGACAGCACTGCTACGCACAATAAAATTTGTGCCAAATGTTTTAATTGAAGAAATATTCTCAGGTTTTCAATTGATGGAAACGGAATTTGAGTGTTACTATTGGATTCTTATTACATTACTATTTTCTAATTTACTTTTGTGTAACAACTATGACAAAGATCATTGTGTCCCCCTGTAAGTAGAGAAAACCCTGTTTTCTCAAAGGTGATCTGTTGTTTCTCTTACCCAGATTGTTACCAATTGTCTTAGACTCGCATCACTCATTTGCCATTTTCCCTTCTGTTTTTTGTTTTGTTTTGTTTTGTTCTGTTTTTTATCTTGTTTTGGTTTTCGTTTGCTTTGTTTTATTTCATTTTGGTTTTCATTTGCTTTGTTGTGTTTTATTTTGTTTTGGTTTGTTTCATGAGAGAACAGGGTTTTTTACTCAGAGCAACTTGTCCACAATCCACTCTGGCTTCTCTGAAGTTCCCAGACGAGCACTGTGGTACACACTCTGATTTGACAGGTTCCAAAGACTTGCTGTTACCATGGATTGTTTGCCATACATTCTAGGGAAGTTTTTAAAGTATCAGCCAATGCCTATGGGGAGGAAGTATTCCAGGTTTCATGTCTCTGCAATCCATCCATCTCAGAGTAGTTGCTGACTACTAATACAAACAAGCTCTGAGAGTAACAGATGACTAATTTTCTGTTAAATGCATATTCTTACAACCCAAACCTATACAAATGAGCAAGAAAGTATCACAACTGATGGTACAAAGAAAGAGGCAATTGCTGTCAAATCATATCTACATTTAGTACTCAGCAGCCCAAGAGAGTAGCTTTTCAATTCTCCGTTATTTTGCTCTAGTAGATACTGGTACAGGCAATGGAAGAAATGATGAGGATTTCCTTCAAAATGGTCACTATTATGGCTACTTATTTCAGATAATGTCTTTACCATGGAATACTAGTAAATAAGTAGACAGAAAATGACATAAGATACACAGCCAGCATTTGAACATAAAACTGCAGAGAAATAGGCTTCCTATGCATTTCTCCTGCCATTACACCCTGCGAATGAAAAGAACTCCCTCCTACATTAAAACGTACCTGTTCAGTCATTTCTAACTCTTAATGAAAGTTTTTCCTAAGTACTCCTGAACTGCAAGACCAGATCAGATGAGGGACAAACAATACCACAATAATCACTAGAATTATGAATCAATCTTCCTTGAGCTGTGTTCTACTCCTCACTGTACTTCTGTTCCACTATTGACAGTCCCTTTCAAAAGAAATATCACATCAAAACCCTATGACGAAACACAAACATCTTCACACAGTGCCAACAATCCACATAACCATCAAAAAGCAACAGATCAAAATGTGTAATTTTATGACTGTGCCTCTCTTTTGCAGTACAGATAGTTCAGCCTACGGTATGACAGATACAATGCTTTTATACATTTTGGGCACATATTAATTAGAGATTTCCTTCTCAGCAATATTTGAGAAGTAAGAAAGAGATTTTTCTGTTTATGGAAAATAAAAAAATCATTGTGCAGTTACATGGTTTGATAAGCATTGCAAATACTAACAGCAAGAATTATGAAAAAAGAAGAAAGGGGAGAAATGATATTTCAAAACTTCAGCAGCTTGGCAAATTGAAGCATCAGAAGCCATAAAACAGATGGTGAGTTTATAAAGAACATGTCTGCATGGGCCATACAATGACTCTGTTATGGCACTGGTCAACAGATTTCTGTTTCTGCTTATCCCAGTACCAACATTTGTGGTTCAGCAACCAGAACAGAACTTTTAATGGGTAGATTCAAAGAACTGATTTCCAACCAAATATTAATACAGAAGAAATGGACCCTCAAAATTACTTTGAAGAAATGACTTGTCCTGAAGTAGCAATATTAAATTAAATGTGTATTAGAAAACTGCACTAAATCAGAAAATAAGGATTTTTAGCCTCACTGATAAGAACTTTCTCTTAGCAAATGCTTATGTTCATATTAACTAGCAGGATTTGGTTTTGCTTACGACCATTGACTGTGAGGCCATTTAAAATCTGTTGATGGGTCAGATATCTCTTATGTACACAGATATTGAATTCCTCCTACTTAAAAAAAAGGGAGATCAACATATTCAGGACCAATTCACATCCTATTCACCTAATATATGCTGGACTTGGACTTGAGTAACACAGCTGGAGCAATGGTAAATATTAAAATTAGTGAAGCAGAGAAAAAAGCATTAGCAGCAGTACAGAAATCAGAAGGGAAGCAAAGGTAACGAATACTGAATGAAAATGGGTTTGTATGTGGAATACGGTCATTACAACAGGGACATAGGTGACATAAACGATAAAGGGACACATGCATACGGAAAGGTACAATGGGAAATCATGAGATAGTAGGTCATGCTGAACAAATCTGATTAACTTCTGTGAAAAACTCTCAATAAGAACTGATGGGACAGAGTAACAGACATAATGTATTTAGACTTCAAGATAGCTTATAACACTTCACAGCAGAAAAATCTCAGATAAAAGGTCAGTAAATACAGTGCAGATAAACATGGAAATTCTAAACTGAATTAAAAATGAGGTCACTAAGAAACAGCAGATAGGTAAAGAAACTGATCAAACACTGACAGCTGCTGAAATGACTAAATGTTTGATCCTCTCTTACTTAGACAATGTACCAAAGATAAACAAAGGAACTTCTGAAGAAATTAAAGCTGTGGGCATAAAATATCAAATTGGAAGGAAGGTTTGGTAATGCAGGTGATATGGTCAAAGTCTCAGCAACCTGCTTAAAATTCAAAACCAGATGATTTTACTTGCTGTTAAATCTACTCTTCCATTATTGAAATCCTGGGCTAAGAGTAGACAATACAATAAGACTTGCAAGAGACCCTGAAAGAAGAGTAGGAAAGACTGGAAAATTTTGCTGTAACTTGAGAGAAAGTAGCAATATTCTATCTCTAGGCAAGTCCTGTCAACATGCGTTTCTTATTTTGTAAATTCATGATTTTAAACTCCACCAACTGGAATTTGCTCTTTAAATCCTTTTAGAAAGCAATTTAGTAGGGATGTTTGCAAGGAAAGAGGATCTTTGATCACAAGGAAGGCTGTGTTTACATGAAAATGCCATTGCATGAAGAGAAATTAACTGAATATTCTTATATTGACAGTTACAATGAGATGCTTTTCATTATAAGAAGCAAAAAGAGTCTTTCAGTCCCTTCACTTTCCTACCAGTTTGTTTTAGTAAACTTCTCTCTCTTTTCTTCCTTTTAGATCATAAGCTGAGACAGTAGCTGCCTCCTTAGACAAAACAAGCCAACAACACAAAACTAATTTGTACAGCAAATATAGGATCCAGACTGTAGACTTCAAATTGAAGACATAAGTGAACAACCTTTAGGGAGATTCATAAATTTAATAATGCATTTCATACACCTTTGGATACAACGGTTCTGACACAGACCAAATCAAACACAAGATAAATTTTTGAGGGTCAGATTAGGCAGGTGTTTAAACATGTGCACCCCATGAAACAATGGATTTCGAAGAACACAGATGATAGTGAATTGGAAGACAGTCATGTAGCAACTCTACCATCTTGAATTTGGTAAAAGAATGCTTCCATTATCAGAACACAAAAGAATTTTCTTCATGATATTTCAAATGTAGACCTTAACACTTGATTCATATAGTCCATTGAAATCCTCAGCAGATGGCACTGAAATGACAAACAGTGGCATAAGATAATTGTAGGAAAAACCTTCAAACTGCCCAATAAACTTACTTATTTTCTTTCATAATATTCTGAAACATTAATCCAGGCCTTTCCTTGCATTTTTCAACACTTGACATTCTTCATTTTCAAAGTGCTCTTGTGAACTGAAGAAGTGCCAGACATTTGCCCCAACTCTAATTCAAATTGTATTGTGCATTATTCTACTTGTGGGTATGAATCTTTCTAAAATTAAAAAGAAGTACACCCTCTTTTCAATACTTGTTACTTTCAGAGTCTGCCCATCTTCTAGAACTATTTCCAAGCAAAGTCCTGTTAACAATGTTAAAGAAGTTGCTGTGTACTTGAGCAGTTGTTACTACCATCTTCTTTTGAAAGTGCAGCAGGGCTGGGGAGCAGGGTCAGAGGAAGCTGGAGGTAGGAGAGTGTCTGATGTTCTGCCAGGTGATAACTGACCATTAATCTTACTGTAGAGTCTGAAGCCAAGAAGAAACCACTTCTTAACACCAGTGATCCTCTGAGTCAAAAAACCCTACATAAACAGTCCCCAGTGAGATGAAGACAAAAAGAGAGACAGAAATCATTTACCATGATCAATCAGATTTCTCTCATGTAAAACTCAGAGTAAGAAAATTCCCTGCAAGTTAAACTCAAGGAATCCTGAATTCTTGGATAGAATGATTAGGGCAGTAGTTTTCTTGTCTTTGTTCATATAAGCTACAGAAATTTAATTAAACTGTTTCCATCACCCAAGAATGTTTAAGTATGTCAAGGCTGTTGTTTCCAGCATTATAAAGACTATGCAACATTCTCAGATTATCACTGTGTTCCATGACCCCTTGTCAGACTAAATCAAAAGGCAGTTTTAAACTAGAGGTTCATGTAGAAATTGCCCAGTCTGTCACTGTGTGCACACTCTGAACATCTCCACTGTTAATAACAGAAAGCTGGAGAAGTAACAGAAAGAACCACACAGTACATTTGTATATAAATAATGCCAGTCTTATCAAACTCTCTTTCTATAACCCTAAGCCCTGTTTTCCCTGCAAATTTTTAGTTCTAGCCACAGCCTCTTCAGGTTGTTAAACATCTACTGTTCAAAGTCGAACCCACCGCCCAAATGTTTCCAATGTCTACATTTTGAAGTTACAGCAATCTCAGTCATTCTAAGACTCAGCACTCAACATCTTATTGTCTGAGACTCAGAGCTGCTGTGAATTAGTAGTACATATTCACTCCTCAACGGCTTGTCCTCCACTGCATTTATTTGAAGAAAGAAATGATCCAGCAGCCAGACAACATTCCTTGACTTTTGGTCTTCTAAAATATAGATCACATATCATTTATTTATGTAAGGCCAAAATAACTTACTGTCAAGATCTTCCAGACAATAGAAACAAATCAATGACTAGGCTCACCTTCAGGCTAGCCTGATTAGCAAAACTGAAACTTTTACATGAGATCAGTCTCTTATCTAGGTGCAAGTGATCTGTAAACTTTCCATAGCTTTCTACAGACAGACAAGATCTTTTTTGCTTTCAGTAGCAAAGAACGATAGAAACTTTCAAATATCTTTAAAACCACAGACAAGAATAAAAGACTTTAAAGAATTCAGTCATATGACCTAGAGCATAGAGAAGTCACCACAGGTAGAAATGAGAAGAGAGGTACAAGAAACATAATAAATTCAGCTATTGTTGTAGGCAATATTAGAACTGACAGAGCACACAGAGAAACTTGCACTATAGCTAAAAGGCAAAGTCAGATCAAGATGCCAGCATAGCAACTACAAGCACATGTACACAGCAACCTGTTTTTATTACTATTAACTTTCCCTATTTGGTTTCGAATTCAACCAGCTGCCAGCTTCTCATCAAAATGAAGGATGTTTAATATCTTTTGCAAAGCAAAAAGGACATGTGCCACAGCTGTACATTGAACCATACACACAGGAATGGAAAAAAGGGAAGCACTGCTTGTTCCTGGAGAAAAGAGTTCCATCTCATTGTAGTACATCCAAGGACAAGTGCAGGGTTCATTCAGTTTGAGGCTCCCTGTTATAATATCACAGATGGCAAGTCCACTTACATACACTGTCTTGGCACATTATAAGGCTACACGTTTGCCTTTATGTCACATGAACTAAAAATTGAATGTTATTAGATTAGTGCAGGCCTCCACAAGGATGCCAAGTCAAGTTGTAAAGCCTTCAATATTTTCTATAGTAAGGCCTTAGCTGGAATATCCAAAATTAACCTGTGGGTACCATACTTAATATACTCATGTATAAACTGAGTACAGACAACAGAAAAGGAAAAAGCACAAGCAGATATGTAGAACACAACATACGGTGGGAAAAATTGAAAACACTGGAACACAAAATCTATAGAAGATAGAGCAGGTAAAAACATGATAGCAAGTATTCAAATGTGTGAAAGGCTAGTACATAAAGGAAAACAAGCTCTTCCCCTTTTAACGTAGGGGGGATTTGAACAAGGCAAAATGTAAATGGCTCAGATCATAGCATAGGAAATAAGATATGAAAAACAGAGGTTTGAGGTGTCTCTCACCCTAAAAGAAGGAGTCCTTCCCATTAGGCTTACAGGAGCACTCATTCTTACCAGTGCTGGCTTTTCTTCATCCTGTCACTTCTCCCCTTCTTCCCACTTCTCTTCTAGGATGTTCATGACAGTATTTCCCTATTGTAATAAACTCTGTACCTTATACCATCAATACAGACAATTAAGTCACTTTTCTTTGGAGGGTTTTCCCACCATAACCAAAATTTGAGCCCTGCTTCTCAAACCCAGGTGACTGTTAGATTCTAGGCTTCACGGGTGCAAGAGCTTAGAAGTGAATCAAACCCTACGTGTTCATTTAATACACTCTTCTGTGCTATTATACACAGTCTGTGTGTGACAAAGGGGGATTACAGAATCAGTCTTAGTTTTCCAAATAGTTCCAATAGTAATTCACTCAGCCTGCAACTAGAAAGCTCTATGTGTGCAAGAAAAAAAGTTACTTCACTTCATAAACATATTTCAATCTTCTAATGATTCTGCATTACTAAAAGTCCTGAATTTGTAACACTATAGTCCTTCATCACCAGAGTCTTAGTCTTGCCTGTGGTTACTTCCCTGTTGGTAGCAAGATGGCCAAGTAATGCCTCCAGAGTGAAAGCAGCTTCTGCTCCACCAGGCTCTGACAGCTGTGCACATCATCTGGCTCCATTCTCCCTGAGAGCTGTTACTGTCACTTCTGCAATAAGTCTCCACCAGCCAAAGGACCAAATATGCCAATTACGATCCTGAGCTGTGGTGAACTAGCTTGCAGCAAAGTAAGCAAAAGAATGGACATGTTTTAGAAAAGCAAACCCATTAGTCTTTCACCCTAGAACTCACAAAGAACTTTAATATGAAGTGGATTTTTGAGTGGCCTCAGTTGCTTAAGTCATAATTGGGAAATTCTTCAGTAATGCCTTTTCTTCTCCTGTTTTTGGTAGAACACAGAAGTATGTGATTTCAGAGTTTTCCTTGCTACCCAAGCTTTTGTTTTCCTGCCTCTTCTAACAGAACAGTAGAGAACCAGAAAGAAATGTGCACCTAAATGTTTCTGTTTCTGCAACTATGCACCTACATGCTCAGTTTCTATTCCATCATACCCACCTGGGAACTGTACTTCATTAAAGCACTGGCCTGAAGACTGGCTCCCTCTAGTGCAAACTGCCAGTGATCTAATCCTGTAATGTAAACACCAGGCTTCAACCGGTTTTCTTAAATTACCAGACCTCTTGTCTGATATTTCAGTAGTTAATAATCTTGCACTGAATAAAACATTTGTGATCAGCCTTACTTTGTGTCATAAATACAGATTACGTTCAATTACACAATTTTTACTTCTCAGTAGGGATTTGACTTCTAGAGTTCCCTTCCAACTAGAAAGTGCATGTTTTTTCAACAGAAACACACCTACACATAACTGCAACAGCTGCCTATAGTTAACAGGCCACAACTATGATACTCTTTTAAATGACAGAATTTATATTCTCAGTGGGTTTTTTGATCCCGTTCCAGCATGGGTAGCTCTGCATACTGGAGAATGCATACAGAAAACGGCAATTTCTGACAGTCATCTATGTCAGTACAGTTGTCGACAACTGTGAGATTGAGTAGCCTGCCAGAGATTTGAGCATAGCTAGTGGATTTTACATGCAACAAATTTCAACAAAGATCTCACCAGAAACCACTTCTGACCTTGCAGAGAGAGACATAGGCTTCATCCAGTTGTTCTAGAACACTCAAGCAAGAACAAACGGGGCACTCATTTTCTCAAGGTATTGACAAAGCCAAATATCCACCTCTTCCTTTCCCAAAAGGCCTTACTGTCTATTACCTTCCTCTACTTACATTAATTGCTGATTTGATTGGGCTTTAGTTTTTGGTATACATATTTAGCCTCCACATTTACTATGTCTCCCAGAACAAAGAGCCTCAAGAATGAGAGTTCCTAGACAAACTAAACTGTTTGCTCTCTCTCTCCAGGGATTTTACCTCATAAGACACAATAAATTGCATATTTCTTCTATCAGAATAACTTTAATGCCACTAACACCAATTCTTAGACATTTCTGTAATACATTTCAGTGCTTGAACTCTGGCTATCCATGATTCATACAACAATTTACAAATGCCAAAAGTAACAAAGAATAAAAATAAAAACAAAGTCGTGGTGCTTATAATCCAAAGTCATATGGAAACCCACTTCCTTTAACAATAAATAAAAAAATAAATGAAGCTCACAACATACCAGATAGAAATCAGCCAGTAAACATAATTCGAGAATTACAGGATAGCCTGAAGTGTATTTCCTAGTTTCTATAATGCAGAAAGAGTTTCTCCTTCATGCCTTGGAATTCTACATATGAAAGTTTGCTTTAGATATTCATACAGATTACTTTTTTTTGGTTTGTTTGCTTTCCCCCTGCTTTGCCTTCCTTTCTTCAAACTACTGAGATGCCATAACATGGGGAAGCTGTGTAGAGCCAGGACTGTGCCAAAAGTCAAAAGAGCTCCAGCAGATCATGCAATAGTATTGATCAGTCTGGAAGTTTTCTTTATTAGGGCTCCAAGTCTATTCACAAATGATAACTA
This sequence comes from Lepidothrix coronata, assembly GCF_001604755.1. NCBI lineage: Eukaryota > Metazoa > Chordata > Aves > Passeriformes > Pipridae > Lepidothrix > Lepidothrix coronata. The sequence continues at coordinate 2,303,725 of NW_016690327.1, forward strand.
TCTTAGTCAAAAAGCATTTGTGGTCAAAATGCCAACTTTGAACAAGACTGGTACAAAAGTTCTTGCTGCACTCAGCATATGCCAAGAAGCCAGGAAGAAATATGGCTATGACAACAAAAAGGTGGGGACATTACCGCCAGATAAAGAGAGGACTTGTACCTAATAACAACAGCAGAAACCCCTTTCCTTCTGACTTTTCAGATCAACAATAGTGTTTAAGAATACCAAAGCAGTACCTTAAGAAACAGAATGGAAGCACTCGTGGAATACTTGATTCCAGGTTCTCTGGATCAGAAGTAGTTCCACTTTACTATTCGTATTTACATGGAGCACAAAAATGCCAGAATTACTCAGTTTAATTTTAAAAAAGGTTCCTGAGCTACACAATGACTCATATCTTAACAAACCAGCCTGAAGGCTACTGTAAGCTGCTCTCAGTATCAGAGGTTCAAGTTTCTACTTTATTAGCCATTAGCCAAAATTTCTAAATTCATTTTAAAGTAACAAATAAATAAATAAATAAATAGACCCACCATCTTCCAGTACATATTGGAAGCTTCTATAACTTGTTTTGTATCTCAGCTGTGCTGCTCCTGCTTTAGTTTGAGCGAGCTGCACCAGAAGAGCCCTTGGACCATGTATTTGTTAAATAGCGGCACCTCCAGGAGCTTTTTATAGTGACAGGGAAGGGGAAATGCTCTGTTCAGTCCCTACCGCTGAGGCAGTCGAGAAACACACAGAGAGTGGCAACACATCTTGTAAAGACTTAAAATCCTCCACTAAACGTCTTGCTTCTATTTGACAATACAGGCAGGGAGCTTTTGCTTTATCACACTTGTCACACCAATCACTAACACACAGTAGAACAGTCTGTGCTTCTTCACAAGACAAAGGATGCTCCAGCTGCATATCACAGAGATATCTGCAAAGCTGCAAACATCCAAGGACACAGGCATGGATGTGATCCAGCAAAGACAATGTGCGGAGGCAGGTGTATTGCCTCCTAAACATTAGTCAGGCAGACGTACATTTCTTCTCTGCCCTCTCTGTATGTTCTGTCCCTGGCTCACCTCCACAGACTGAATCCCAGGAGCACCTTACACCTTACTGACTCTTGTGCCACAGTTGTGCCTCTCTCTGTCCTCAAAAGCTGTAGCTATGTAACAGCTATTTGGCTGGATTGTTTCCCAGCCAGTGACTTGTTCTGGACTAAACTTTTCCAGAAGTCCCCCAGGAGTTATGCATGCACAGGGATCTTAGTAGCTACTCAACAAGGGGCATGTTTGCTTCTACAAAGGAGTGATCTTCAACTCTGATCTCAGTGAAAACACACCATGTTGTGTGTTTGCCATTTGAGCTCATACTTTGTCGTTCCTAGTCACCATTTAGTCACCATTTTTTTGATGTAGTGATAGGCTTTGTCTTAGAAAAAAAAAACAAAACTACATGACTTTTTTCTTGGACAGTTTGTGAAGTCAGAAGATCCTGTTTCAAGAGACTACTGCCACTGGAGGTCACTATCTCCTGGAACAAGAAAAGAATATGGTCCAAAATATAACTCCAATCCCAAACAAATACGTGTCTCAGAACACAAAGTACTCCCAGGAATTCTGATCGATGGGTAGGTACACAGGAGCATATGTAAAAGGAGCTACTGTGTAGACAAAGAACAGGTTGCTCTGCATATCTAATATTGACTGCATTTTCTAGAGATCTGAAGATGTCAGTAGGGAGACTATGTCCATCTCTGACTTGCTGAATCTGTCTAGGTAAGTGTGATATGAAAAAAACCCACATCTTAAATACAGCTGTTTAATTATCAGTAGCAGTTGGAGTTGATGCAACCCACATTATTTGTGTTTTCTGGCTACTTACAGCACCAGACAAAAAGCAACTAAAATGTGAATACGCAGATGGCTAAAAAGTCTGCAGGATCTGAGCACAGGCATAAAAGGTCAGCAGTCTATTCCATCCTGAATGATTCTATGCTTTTACTTCTTTTCCCTCTTTTCCTTGCCTAAAAATTGGAGGGGAAAAGCTAACATATTAATACCTTTCACAAATACTGTCAGTTCTATGTCAGGTTTCTTCTTGTTCTTATTGAAGTATGTATGAAACTCTAAGTGGAACTGCTTTCTCAGAGAGCCCCAAACCAATCAAAACATCTCTTCTATGCTTTACCTAAAGATGTATTACTGTGCAGTACCACAGCCAGGATATGAGGCTAGATGTATTCTTACTTTTATTAAGCAGTTTAGTGTGTCTATAATCATAACAAATTTTATCTATTTATGTTCTCAATAAGACAAAACAGAAAAAAGTACTAAGAACTGGATTTCTGTTTTACAAGATTCATGGTAATGTACAGAAATTGAAGCAAGAATTCTTAATAGGTTTATTAGTAATTCTAAAAGAGGAATTACCTTCAACTTTCGGCAGACTGGCAAAAAAAGCACCCATGTGAACTAAAATGACTGTATAGCATGTTTCTGAAAGAAAACTGCTGATGAAACTCCATGGTTTCAATTCCAAACTATCAATACTAACAAGAAAGATCACAGAATAGTAAGGAAAACCAAAGGAAATGCTATTTCTAATAAAATAAAAAATTAATTTAGGAAAAAATAATGCCAAAAAGTGCCAAACCCAGCTAGGGAACTATAACACATGATGCTGCAAGTTCATTACAGTAGGGGTAATGTTTGAAAAATACATCTCTAACTACAACATACTGTTGGACACAGGACACTTATTTTAGATTTCCAGTAAGAGTTCCGTAAGACTCTGCAAGATGTCCCTCTCCAGATTATCTTCAAACATATCTGAGTGAAAGGGCAAACAGAAATTTGAAAGAGATGATTGCTTCCTTTGCGGGGAATACAGTTACCCACTGAGACAGGGACTTATATGAATTCTGATTTGCAATCATTTCCACTATTTATGAGGTCACTGGACTTGCTCCTGCTGAGCTCAATTTAGCAAGAGCTTTGGCTAGAGGAGTGCAGAGGATATTACAATCACATTGACTTGGTGATGTCCAAATTACCACAAATGCGTAACTCAAAACTGTAAATAGGCTGAAAACTAAGCATATTTCAGTACACAGACAGATTAAAAAGCCAAGATGTAAGTACAAATTAAATAATGGCCTTAAAGGTATCATTAATTACGAACAAAAAAAAAAAAAGTATGCAGCTCATGCACTTAGGCAGCCATACTGAAGTCAAGAACTCCAGAAGGTAATTAAAAGCTTCTGTTTAAAACAAACAAAAATTCCACAAAACAGCAACAGAAACCCTCTCTGTCACAGAAAGAAGAAACATTTCCACCATCACCACCCCATTTTTCAAATACACTGAGCACCACACCACTGAATGACATGCATTATTCACATTTCAGTCTCCTTTTCTCCTACAAGGATTGTCTAATGATCACTGCAATCAGGAGAAAGTCAATGGCTATAAATGCAGAATATTCTGTAAGATTTTTTCTCTTTAGTTTATGCACATCTAAGCAAACCTAATAAAATAGACCTAACTATTTCATCCCCTTCCTTATAATTTATCATTTTTTTGTCATCCTTTAACTGATGATTTATGTAAATCAATAAATTACATGTTCTTCTTTCTGGTAAAATCATTTTTACAGGGATTTAAAATCTGCTATTTCCTAACTTTAACAATCTAGTATTTGGACTGAAAGATCTTTAATACATGTTGTACATTCCTCCATTTTCATGTTTAGGAAACTTCCTTAGCTCTTCATGTCCCAGACTTTGGCAGAAACCTGTCCATCAAAACAGTGATAGCAATGGAAATGGAATCAAAATGTTCCACCTACTGATGTTGGCTTATTCTTTTTTCAAGTGTAATCTTTGGTTTCACTACACTTAAGTATTTTTTATTGGTGTTTGCACTGAAAAGAAACAATGTGCATTTTAAAAGAACTGTGAAGGGTGCTGCAGATGAAGTCGAGAATAATGTGCCTTTTCTTCCTGGAAAGCCAGCCTATAGAAAAAAACTCATTCTAGTAATTTAGTTTAGCCCTATGTATAAAATAACTGAAGTCAAGGTGCCTGGGCTGTTATTATTTTTTTCTGATGTTTTTGACACCAGTGTGCTGAGCTTTATGGCATCCTCAGTTTCAGCAGTAGCAAGTTCTCACTAGGTATAATCGTAATACTCCTTAATATTTTCATTTTGATGTAATTTGCGTCCCCAGCTTTTTAAATATCTGCTTTGTAATAATGTTAAATTTCAGGGGTCACTCCGCCAAGGAGTATATTAAAGCCTATAAAACTCATTTCCAAAGCTCAAATATCAAACTGTGATCAGGTTAGGAGGGCAGCATCTGTGAATATTTCATCTTTTATCATGCTGATAATAAGGAGATGACAGAGGCACATTATTACAATGAGAGAATTGCTCATTTCAGCCCTGGCTGCTGGAAGCAGGGTCTGCACTGCGCATTACTCAATAAAATCAATTCTTATATGAAAAGCAAGTTTACTGAGCCACCACTGTGTCTTATTTGATTGTAATGAATAATATATGGACCCAAGAGCTTGTGTATCTGGTAGGGAGAGGGAAAGGAAAAGGTTTAAGTTTGAAGGGGCACTTCAGTGTAGACAATAATTTATCAAAATGGTATTTTATTGTTCATAAGTGATGCTACGGGACTGCTGTCTGTTAAGACTTATAACTGTGATAACAAATCTTAAAGGTCCACTAACACAAAGAAGGATGCTAGTCTACACTGAACAGTGTAAAACAATTTCCATCTTGCATTTGCTTATTTCTGCTCAACACATAATGACTAACTAGTGTGACAGTTTAAGGATGACAAAATTTCTGCTGCAGTCTCTTGTATCTTGACTTTTTTTGGCCACATTTCACACTGTTGTCCACCTAAAGAAGAAACATTTGAGAAAAAACTAGTCTGTCTTATCATCTGTGAGATGGAAAACACTTCTCTGAAAAAGTAGCAGCATCAAATCTATTTTAAGAGGGAAATAAGAAAAAAAAGCTGGCGTCCTTTTATCTCTTGGATCATATACTATTACTATTTTTTCTTAAATATATTTATGCCATTTGAAAACAGCTTACTACGAGCAGAAATTCAGATAATTTCACAGAGCAACACATAGGTTTTTTGCAAATTTGGTAAATTTAACTGTTGGTACTGTCTTATCTCCCCCGAGCCTGTTTTATTCAAACATTTGTTTCATGACTAAGATGTCAATTTGAATCAGCTTCAGACCTTTTCAGCTGTGAACATAAAAAAAATAAATGAAATCCACCCCAAAATATCCAAATGCTAAAGAAAAAAATCAAAAAATATTTTAAAAATCATCAAATTGCCAGTAGTTTTGTGCATATTTACACATAAAACTCTCTGTATATTATTCACCATCTGAAATTCACATTTTCTGTTATTATGGGCAGTTCCTGTTAGTTCTTCTTTTAAAATAAAATGTTACATATAAAAACTACTTTACAGGCAATTTTTTTATTACACATTTAAATTTTCACATCATGAAAAGCAAACCAACCTTTTACATCACTGAGTGTCATAACTGCAGTATCTAAGGCTAGGTTTAGAAAAGCAGATCATTTGTCTGGAAGCTTTTTTCATAGCAGCATCTCTAGTTAAATGTTTACATGCTTCCCATTTACTCAGCCCTTATCCAGCTATTTTAAATAAGGCAAACAGCTCCTGGATTCACATTTTCCACACTTCACAAATCTGGCAGACTCGCCTCTGCTACAGTTACACATCAATCTCTGTGTCATGAAGTACAAGTTATGAATTGGATCTAAGGAGTAAGGATTTTTCAGGCAATTCTAGTTTTCAGGAAATATGTTACTGATTTCTTTCTTCTTTCTTTTTTCCTTCTCTTTCTCTTCTTTTTTTTTAAAGCATCTGAGTACTAAAACCTCATATTCCCACTAAAGGTGAGAATTACTGTGAACTGCAGCTTTAAATCAATGCATTAAAGGCAAGGCAGTCTCAGTATAACCAATTATTTATTATTAGTAACAGCATTAAAAAGGGCCATTTTTTTCCTTAACTTCTGAGAATAAATGGCCCTCATCACAAAAATAATATGCCATGCTGTGATAATGACCTATCATTTTGGCACTTGTAATCCAAGTTGTGTTTGATCCAATCCCTTGCTGTAAAACATATTTAACTCATTTGCATCTAAATATTTATTCTACCTGCCTTCATTTCTTTCCCTTCACTTACACACCACCAAGTTGAGTAGAATTTCATGGGTTTTGTTTGATTGGTTTTTAGCTATTATTATTTTTATTCTAAGTTTTTGAAACTCTCTCCTCTTTTTTGGGGGAGGGGTGCGGTTAGACAAACCGAAACATTTCCACCTTCTCAGAAAGAGAATTAAGGAAATGACTGAATTCAAGCATCAGGAATATCAGGAAGATTCCCAAAGTTTACACGCAGACACTCCAATTCAATAAATGCAGACTAATGCTCGTAAAAATACAAAAGAAACCCACTCAGATTGCAGGAACTCCAGGAGGTCATGTATCCAAAACTCCTGCCTTGTGCAGAGCCAACTTTAAAATGCAATCACATTGATCAAATGTTTTCCAGGATGGTTTTGATGGAGATGCCACAGGTTCCTGGGCAACCTGAGTGCTTACCCACTAATTCTGCTAAAAAATCTACTCAACACCTGGTCTACTGACATCTGATGGGGTACACCTTTCTCAGAGGGGAAAAAGAGTTCTAGCACAGGAGCCAGTGGGTCTCGTTGACAGAGCTTTAAACCAGCTTGAAATGGGGAAAGGGACAAAACCAGGTTCACCAGTGATGAGTGATAGGATGGTGTGCCAAAACTTGAGAAAGGAACACTCACGGGATCCCTCAATCTGCCTCACAAGGTATTGGCTACAATATACCACACCTACAACGTTTCCACACCAATGCAGGCAGCACGAGGAACAAACAAGAGGAGCTCGAAGCTTTGGCCCAGTCCCAGAGATTTGACATCACTGGCATACGTGAAAGCTGGTGGCATGAGACCTCTGACTGCAGTGCCCTGTTGGACAGTTATAGGATCTCCAGGAGGGACAGCAGGGCAGATTTTAAATCTGATGATCTGGGATTTGTTGTTTGCTGTAAAAGATCACAATTTCCTAGTGGGGTTCTCCCCCTATCCTAAAACTCTTTAAAAATACATCATTTGATGTTAGAATTATGCATACAAAATTTCAAGTCCACTTTATTAAAAAGGTAATTTCATAGCAATTTCCAGCACCAGAGAGGGTTACTTTTAGCAAAACATATGTCGCAATAGCAATGTTTTCTTCCTATCCTCAAAATGTCCCTCAAAGTACAGATCTTCTAAGACATGAAAATAATTCACAGAATCAGTCAGATTGGAAAGGACCACAGTGAGTCATCTGGTGCAACCTTCCTGTTCAAGCAGGGTCATCCTAGAGCAAATTCCTTACCATTTTACTCCTGTTCTTTGAATTCCCCTTAATGCAATGTAATCACAGTGGCCCCCATTTATGATCAAAATGAAAAAATATGAAAAAAAGGGTAGTTTCACATTAATTCAATAACTTGACCTATAAAACAGCATAATTAGCCATTTGAAATTATATTCTTACTTTTATCTTTCATTACAGCGCAGAAAGATTCACTATTAATGCTCAAAGCAGCACTTACTAGTGAGTATATAACCTTAAATACTTGATTAAAAAGTGCTATTTCCATTTACAGAAGGTATTAGTGTAGTCAGTAGCTTTTAAAGGGCTTGTTAATGGCTCACTCTTTTCATTCATCATCAAAATTAAAGTAATACTTAGATGTGTTTTATTAACTTAAGTGAAGAAATATGCTTATTCAGCTGTAACAGCGCACTTGCAAGTGATATTTGCTCCTTATAGTAAATTTCTGATATTCAATGGTTATGATTGTCTTATTAATGGAATTATAACTATGTGAATGTTATTAGCATACCTCAGATGATGGAATGGCCATCTGTCATGGTTTAGGAATGGTATTCTCCAATTTAGTGCTCCCACTGAAACCTCCAGCGGCTGAAGAGGAGAACTGGAAGCACAAAAGGCAAAGATCACAAGTGGAGATCAGAACATTTTACTGGAAACAGCAACAAGATTAAAAAAATGAACAGTAACAGCCACAATATTAATTTAAAAAGTGTACAAAAGAGAGAGAGCGATTTGACCTGACCACAGTCACGCTACCACTGCTCCCAGAAAATGATGTGAAGTGGTACAGAATAACCTCCAGGTTCTGGCCATGCCTGCACCTGGCTACTGCAAAAATTAACTCTGCCCAGCTGGGACCAGGACATCATCACACTCATGGCAAAGGAGAAGTTGCAGCTGCGCCAAAAGTTCAGTTGACTTACTGTGGGAAGTTATAAGAGAGTGAATTCTTAAATAAAACCAAGAAGCCATTAAAAACCTGCTTGCGAGTACTCTTTCATTTAGAATGCAACAGACAAAATCCAGTTTACAGGGCAGGTGTGTGCTTCCAACTGTTGGGAAAATCTCACTCCTTAACTACCATACCGATTAGTCTGCATAGTATGAAATTCTATTAACTTTCCTAAGATACATATCTAGTTTACATTGTATATGACTAGCGACACTTGAGTATCAAACTAAAGGACCCCAGCTCATCGCAAAGAGAAGGGCAGCCCAGCCCTGGAGATAAGGACTTCACTTCTTGGAATCTTATGTCTGCAAAGGATAAAAGAGATTCTGGACAACCAAGAGAATGACAACGTGCCAGCCCCTCCATATCTTTTAAACTCTCCCGTTGTCTGGTGTCACAGGTAAGTAACTACAGTGAGATTGACTCCAGGGACATCTCTATCAATAAACTCAGAGGTGTGGGTTTAGGTGTTTGACGCAAGAGATGCAGGGACAATAGCGATTGCTGCTAGAGAATGAAAATTAGCCATCAGCATTAAGGAGAACAGAAACCGTAAAATCTTGTTTAGAGCCCTAACAAATTTTTTTTGTTGTAATTTTGCATTCTTACACATTTGCTAAGGTTTGGGCCAAAGCCCACACTCCTTACAGAATAACAGTTTTCTTTCTGTTCACTTTCCTGTTCAGTATCAGCTACACTAGCACTAGATGGTAACTGCAGAGAAAACATAGATTAGAATTAGAGAGATAGTCTTTACCTCTCAAACACAAACCTTCCAGGCAAGAAGAATTCATTTTGCACACATTATAGACATGTAGTTTTTGGTAGGGTGGGGAGAGGTAAAGGGGGGAAAAAAAAAAACAACACAAACCAAACCAACAAACAAAACACTACAATGCTCATCTCGAACACATCATTTGCATTTCTCCTAATACATGAGAATAGAACAGTAGAATAGCTAGGTGTTATTATTCATTACATTTTTTTATTACACTGTGACAAATGGCACTCCCAGAGGTAGAGCTGCTCAGAGGATGCTTATTACAGTCATTTAAGTGGGAGCTGATTTACCTTAAATAGATTGTTTCATATAGCTATATGCCATGGCTATACAGGTCAGTCACTGCTACTGTTTTCAGTGCTGCAATAACTGGATTTTAACTGAATGATGACTGTTTCATGTATGTATCACACTGTATCCTATTTATTATATCTTGCAAAATAAGACAGTACTAATCCTACAAGCTGTAGAGCTAGAATCTTTTTATTCTGTTTAGAGATTTGATCTTTTTTTTAGCTTCAGGTTTAACAAGTGTTGTTGGTTAGAAGACAACCACCACTCTCTAGAGACAATTTTAGAGAAGACAACCTGCAGGCTGTACTAGTCAGTTTGCCATGTATCAAAAGCAGGCTTCTTCCACTTATGTATTTCAAGATACCTGTAATTTGGTACATGATTTATGCGCAGATGCACAACACCAGCCAGAAAGCACAAGAGTTTGGGTACATATCTGACAGGAGCAGACTTAGCTCTTCTCAGGGGCCTTGGCCTTGTCACTCCTACTGCCATAAAACCACACATATTAAAAGCAGGTATAAGGACATTTTGCTTCAGTTCATATCAATATGACAGACGTTTAAGCCTATCAATAGTCTGAATACAACCAGTGTAGGTCAATATTTAAAAACACAAGTTTAACTTGGAGAAGATAATCTATGGAGCAAATGAAAGTATGACTTCATATTTTCAGTGAAAGGTGAACTGAAGGGAAGAATAAAAAAATGTACAAAGAAAGTAAATTATCCTACTGAACAAAGTGCTGTGTAGCTTTCTTCATCATGTTCCTAAAGTTCTCTAAAAAAAAATCTGAAAGCAGAAACATTTCATCAATAGTCACAGGTTTAAGTTCTCAATGCTGCTTTTCCACCCGAGGTAGCAGAACTTGTCTCAACAATTTGTTATTGTTGTTCCTTCCCCAGTATTATCATCATTATTCTGCAAATATACAGAGGCATTTGCACTATATATGACCTATATAGTTCTGAAAGAGCTTTAATTAATGTACCTCTCACAATAATGAGAACAAATCTCATACAGCTGAATTGTATAACCACAATAATATGTTTTAAGCAAGTTACAGGAGGTTTAAAATTGCATTATGTATTACTAGCAACCAAACAATATTTTCCAGTTTATTTTGACTAAAAGTGAAAAGCCAGAAAGTGAAAACATAAAGCAAGTAACATGATAAATTTAGAATTCTATGCTAAAGAAGGATAGACTATCTAAAGTTAAAGATCTTACTCCCAAATAAAGTTCAGAGCAGACAAACAGGTGGGGAAATAGCTTTATATATTGTTTTCTCTGATGTGAGAGAAAGCTGTATTTTTTCTTTCAGATTTTGGCATTCAAATGCAAGTATCAATAAGGTTCAGCTTCAGGGCTAATGAAACTGTGTCACAGTACCAGAAGTCCTACGCTAGTGAATGCTGGGTAAAAATATCTCTTATAATCACACTGGATGTCATAATGAAGCCTGGACACAAAGTTTTTCATCTGATCCTGTAGAACAAAAATTACGATAAGCAAGAGTAGGGTGCAATAGAAAATATGAAGCAAAGCTCAACATTTTAAAAAGACTTCTGAGGTACCTATTGGCAAAATAGCTTTGTATAAGCCACCTTGACAGTACAAAATAATCAACATAAAGGAGGATGCTAAAATTATATCACTCACGTATGTGAAACATAAAAGCGTTGATAAATAAGCAATTTTATATAGAAAAGTAAATGTACTTGTTGATAACAGAAAACAGTGACCCCTTGCATTCCCCTGCCTTTGCCATTACTCTTCAAATGATCGTCAGCATCAATTCACAGACCCAGTTACAGCAGGACTTTCCACCAACTTTGTCTAGCATTTTAAATAAGTATTTTAAATGGAAAACAGTAATGAATTAAACTCTAGCTTTCTAACGTAAATGAGTAATCTAACAGCCAAAACATATTCTGCAGAGCATACCTAAATCAATTAAACTTTAACTACTTTTTAAAACAAAGTCTTTTAGATGCTAATGGCCATTGTTTTCTCACTTAGTAAGTAAAATTTTGTGTCACAAAGAGGTTAGATGATTGCAAAGATTTAACTGAATGTCTAAAAGAAAGGGAAATGTTTCCTTAAAGAGCTAAGATGGACCTCTTACCACATTCCTACAGCAAAATGTCCTGTAACAATAGAGCTGTGATTTGCTGAAATTAAAATGCTATTATGGTGGAATTAGGGCTTCAATATTTTTAGCAGCTTAAATAGGCCTTCCATTTTTAAAGGACATCTGATAACAGATAATTACATTTCATCTTACAGAAACTGAGTTGTTTTCGGAAGGAAAAATACTTTTCTTTTTTTCCATAGAGGTTAGAGCATAGCCATCATTAGTAGCAGCAATAGGCTTTAGGTGCCTACTTCAGCTTGGGGGATATATATTAGCATATAAATAGTTGGTGGCTGCTTGATTCTACCTATTTTATGTTTCAATGTGGTATCAGAATGCACTTAGCAAGAAACCTGGGGGAGTAGGGGAGGCAGCAAGATTTGTGCTGTAAGGGAGGACTTCTGTAATATGGGGGTTCTACAGAGGGGGCATTTTTTGCTATTAAAAAAAAAATCCCCTGTTTCTATGCACTGAGTTTTCTTCATGTTTACTGTATCATTTCAATAGTCTAATTAATGAGTTCTACAGAGCAATCTGACATTCTTAGAAGACAGTGCATTGATTTAAGCACCAGCACTCTTTTCTGAGAATGCAGTAATAAGTCAAAGTAGTGCATATATATATGTAGTGTGTATATATATATAGTGCATAAATATAATTGTTTATTTATTTTATATTTACATGAAATGTGTCTCAAATAATTTTTACCCTTTTTATTGATGGAAAATAATGGAAAAGCAAGGTGTCATTATTACCCTGCCAACACTACTTTCATGCAATTCATTTCCTCTTGGGAAGCAGGCAGGGAAGGAAAGCCACGAGCATTCCCTGTCCTCTGTTTCAGACTGACCTTCAAGATTTACTGCTTTAAAATGTTAATCATCATGAGTGACATTTCTTATGTCACTAAGTGGATTGTAATGGCAGAGGGAGAAACGTTCTTTTTAACAACTTCCCTCCCAGCCAAGGAGGGGTGACTGAAGCTGGAGCAGAGGTGAGCGGGTGGCTCCTCCAGGAGAGCTGTGAGGGCACACTTAACTTCAGTCAATGCATACTTATGAGGGAGGTGAGGAGGTGAAACCAGCCTGCATTGAACCACAGCATGCAACTGGTCCAACAGCATCTCTCAACCTCCTTCTGGTTCAGGCTCTCAACAAACAAGAACACCAGGCAAGATGACACGACCACCCTGGAATCAGAAGCACATTGCACCCAATCCAGAACTGGCACACTGCTCCTTCACAATCACCCCAAGGATGTCACAGAAAAGTGCACCTGACTATGAAGCTGCAACAGACATTTGCATTCAGGCAATTTCAGGGGAATTAAAGCATTACCTAGGAAACATCATGAGGGTATATCAGCTTGAGCAGGTAACAGCACAAAAACAAGATGGTCACCATGAAAAAGTAACTAACTTCTGATACTACGCAGTCTAAGCTCTGAACTTTTCAGACCCTCTCAGTAAGCACACGTAATACAGGATGGAAGAGAGCCATATCCTTCTGGAGAAGGACCTGCCACTGGACACTGCTTTCATGGATGCAACTTTCGAACATTCTGCCTGCCAATATGTAGTAAGCCCTTCTAATCAAAGCTTAGAATCTTCATTTTTCACCTTCCCTCTTAATTTTGGCCTTTGGCAAAGTCTCATTCAACAACAAAACAATTAGGTCCACAAATATCAAAATAAAATACGTAATTTCTGGCACCACAAGTACCAGTATTTCAAATCTGGTTGAAAAAGTACAATAAGAAATTTTTAGATTGGGCTGATTAAAATTGTCATTAGAAGTGTTAGTATTTAATTATAAACAAAACACTGGAAGAAATTAAATACTAGTCCCGTCAATTTCAAAATTACCATCTCAGTTAATCAAGTCTAAGAAAGGTCAAAGACCTCTATCTTCTAACAAAAACAATTCCCGATTCATTACATTAGTCAAAAAATTTAGATTGCAGAAATGTGATATAATCCTACTATTCTATCTGCATCATTATAATTTTTAAATATGTTATTTCATCTCCATGACCTCTACATTACAGTTTATATTGAATGAAGCAGGGCCAATGACTTGCAAATGAAATCGGAACCATAACCAGGCACTTCAGATGTCTCTTCTTGATTAAAAGGGCTCATGAAAAGAATTATTTTTTTAATTAGTAAAGTCTACTTTTACAGCTTTTAAGTCACTCAACCAGAACTAAAATATTTGTACAGTAAAGGCAGAAAGATGGAAGGAACATCATGAAATCTACAAGTTCTTAAAATAGCTTAACATCCCAATATTACATGGGTTCAACAAACAGAAATCCAGAATACCAGAAATCTTATCTGCTAAATAACACAAAGCTTGTCTATTACAAACATCAAAATGGTGATGGTTTTGTCTTCGAGAAGCCTCCTGAGCTCATTAACAACTGGTTAGTTCACATAACATTGGGAACATCACTGTTTTTCTGTGTAGCTCCAAATTTCTAGCCTGCATTGACATACTAATGAAGAACAATAGAGCCATGCACTTGCCTTTGACAGCTGTACCAAGAGAGTTTAAGGGACAAAACTAATCAACCAATCAGAAACACAACAACAATGAAAAAAACCAACATCAGACATCATTTAGATTTCTGTTTCCCAGTCAAAGAATATTTTTCATATATAAACACTCTGCCCTTTCCAAAAATCTGTAATAATTAATACACAATTACTTTCATATAGTTTATGTAAAAACATCCCTGGCAGTCAAACATTGGCCTAATGATTGGAAATATGAAAGTCCCACAAGAACAAGGATTGAATGACAATATATATTGTCAGTATGACAATGCTTCTAATTAATGCACAGCTTAACATAACCATGAAGCCAATTTTGCAGACAGAGTTATGTTGGTTTATGATCTATCTGTAACCACTTAATTAGACAAGAAAACTGAATGGAAACTGAACAAGGGCAATCACAGGTACTCTTTTTCAAGGGAACACACTTTCAGAGGTGCCATCACACGATGGCTGAAGTGTTCTTGTGTGGCAGAACCCGAGGAGGTATAAACATGGCAGCCGTTGTACACTATAAATCAGGTTCCTCTTAGGTAAACAGTGTGCTTTTCCTGTTTTCAGTGAGACAATCTTTCCCTGCATGGGAAAGCTAACAATAGGGGAGGTGTCTTTGATGTGATTCATGTGCATCTTTATTTTCAATTAGAGCAGCTTTGCTGCAGACCCTGATCCTTTCATCTCACAGAAAAATCTAACGTGTCATACCTGAAAACACAGGGGATTTTAACAGGCATTCCCAATTCATCTGACTAGGTAAATAAATTATTATTCTTTTACTCTCATTCTGATCAATAAAAAACATTAGTCTGAAAGTGATTCCTTCCTGAGACAGAGTTGAGAGGCTACAGATTTCACAACTGATTCTATTATGCAGCCATGTACTTTTTGCAAATATAAGCATTTGAAGAAAATACACCTTGGATCAGGAACGTTTCTGTTGTGATGTGAAGAGTTACCAAAAAATCCTCACAAAATATTTTTTAAAAATTCTAAATATTTGTAGACCGCAGCATCTGTCCCTAAAACCTTTAGATCTGTCCCTAAACCCCTCCAGCTATAAGCAAGCCAAGCAAAAGCACTAACTGCTCAGATACTTCTGAATTTCTGAATTGTCTTAAGCAAAACTTAATGACTCTATGTGAACTATCTGCTTTACTTCCAAATATACTACTTGAAATTATACAACCAAAACTGAAAATCCTTCTCTTCAATGAAAATCTAACATAGTATCAGTAAACATGAAAAAAAAAAGATTTTCGTAAAAGCAATGTGCCAGTAAGTTATCTTTAGAAACTGTATCTTCATAAAAAGTTATACAAATATACAAAAGCAATAAGCTAGCTAGTATTAGTATTAATGCATTGAAGAATAGGTCTACATTCTTTTCAGACCATTTAGTGTTGTTCTAATCATTCCTATTCTCTTAATGCTTTCTCGTGGATGAAACAACAAAGTGCAAACATTACCATGTGATCACACATCATGGCAGGTCAGTGAAGAATGGAAGTTGATTTCTGCCGTAGATCCACCCACAGAGCTGATCCTCCTCAGCAGAGTTCTCATTTTCTGAAACCCTACCTTGACAAGTGAAGCATAGATACAATACTGTTTGGCACCTCAAGCTAGCAAAGAATGAAATTCCACTAATACTTAAATGCTTTTCAAATCAATACTTAGTATCTTGAAGAAATGAGACTGGAAACAGCTTCACCACATACACATTTTAGAAGGGCAAAGTATGGTGAAGCTGGTCCACTTGTCTGGCTGCCTCTCCATTTAAACTGAGCCATTTCATATGTTCACTGTTATGGTGATTTTCCTTACCATGGGCTTATTTCCACTCTCCACATGAAACAATTCATTAAACTTAATTTGAGAAAACGATCTAAAGGCACAGACCAATATTAAGAACAACATTTAAATGTGTTTTAAAGAGACAAAATCAGAGGAGAAAAATCACGCAAGGGATGAACCAAGCTATCACTCAGCTCCCCAAAATATATAAATGCTATAGCTATATTTCTATAGATTCACCCTCTTGTAACGTGGGACTTTAAAATAATAATAATAAGAAGAAGAAGAAGAACAACAATAATAATAATAATTTAGGAAATCAATTCAACACAGAGTTAGGTAATTTAACACTGCTCTGACTGTAGAAAAAACTACCTGATCTGCTTCTTCCTATTGGGAGGTAACTCAACATTGTATTGCAAAAGCAACCCAGAAACATATTTCACATTCTGTTGACTGACTGGGTGGGAAATGTACTGCCAAGATAGGCAAGTCTCCTGAGTGCAAAAACATCTGTAATCATAATTAAATGATAAAGTGCTGGTAGCACCTGTTTCCTCACATCCCTGAGGGGCTTATGTGTAGCATTTGAGGTGATCTCAGCATACTGGCCAAAAGGGTTAATTATTGTACAACACTAAGGAGGAAAAAGTAACACTCCAAGGGGAAAATATTACTGAGGAAATGTACATTACTGAACCAAAAGCCATTAGCTGAAGAACAGATTCACAGCAGGCTGCTAATGATGAGACAAAGATTACAGCTTGCTGGTAAGGACACCAACTCAGAAGTAATAATAATGCTGAGGTAGCACACACTAGAATGGACGCATAAACAAAAAAAGAGAAGGAAACAAAATTATGAAGATGGAAAAAAACCTCTCAGTTGATATTTATTCATTTCACTAAGTACTTCAAGTTCTGTGAGTCAAACATAGCAGAGGGGGAGCTTCCTTCTAAGCACACTTTAGCAGAGCAGGGGTTTTTCCCCCTCTCCTTCAAAAGTGTCTCCATAGAGGTCTATGTTGCAAAGCAGTCCATAAAACTTAAGGGGTTTTAAAGGGTTATGTTCACAGGGCCAGACACATGTATTCCATTATGACTGTTGAACTTATAAAAATGTGTCATTTTGAATTGCAAAGATGAAGTATAACACAGTGAGATATGTTCAGTTTCCTAATGCCTTAAGAATATTTTGTTCACTGTATAGTTATCACACACTCATTTCTGCAAGGCATGCTGCTTCTTGTACATGTCAGCTGAACCGACAGCAGCCCTACTCAGACAACTGATGTACCTCCTGCTGTGCTAGCAAACAGACACTCAACAAGACTTGACTTTCACTGCTAACAGGCATGGACAGTGAACTTTACAAATGAAGCCTCAGACTGAAAGTACGTGTTCAAAGAGCCCAAAGCTTCAGTCTCCAAGTTGTAGTCTCTGCCCTTCAGCTTGATCAAAGCAGCTCTCTCAGTTGGCCTTGTTCTTTCCAGATCTTTAATTCAAATTGTGAATCAAGGAAAGATTTGAAATGGAAAAGACATGTGAACTGACCATTGACAGTTCAAAATAGAACATTCTGGAAAATCAACACAGTTTAATGACAGGGTAATGTGATTTTGCCCCTTAAAACAGACACAACAAATTTGCAAATATTATACTATTATATTGCATAAGAGCTTTTTCTTATAAATTTTGCAGTAACTGAAATAACTTTGTATGCTGAACTTTATTTCTCTACAGTAACATTGAATTTTCTTATTAATTTACCTAAATAATGACTTGGAAGGCAAGCAGGGAGACTCTCAAGTGCTATTTTCCAGAACTGGATGACAGCAATTGTGCACTTATATCTACCATTACTTAAAATAACCGGAGCCTGATGACTGACAAGACATTCCTAAAAACAAAACAAAAGAATAACCAAGAAGTTGAACCATGGAAGCTCTTTTCAAATGCCAGCAGTCACTTATACCCTTTAGATATGTACTTCCTTGATGTTTATGGTAATCAAAAAAGTTATTACCCTGTTGGTACTGTAGAACACTCATGTCACATAAGAAAGAACTTTCTCACCACGGTTATAATGGCATATGGTGCAAGACTTATTCTGAAAAAGCAACCAGGAGAAAGCAGCACAGCATTCCTGATCCCTCAAGGGAGATCTCTATTATGCTTAGTAGCTCTAAGGAAATTTGAGTAAATGCTTTAGTCAAAACCATTCACTAAGAAATGTATAAAAACATGCTGGGATTTTTTTTCTTTTTTTGTCAGCAATTATTTAAAATTGCTACCACTAAAAGGGAAAAAAATACATTAATAAGTGTTTATATCTTATTGATACCTTCAGAGCACAAAATATAGAGAAACAGTATTAGATTCTGCTACTTACCACAGCGTAAAGCAAGAGCAACTCAGAGGAATCCAGCGCAGATATTCAAGTGTAAGCTGTTTTAAGTTTGGAAGTAAACAGAGCCTTATCAGAAGGGCAGAGGAAGTGTGACAATATCTTTCCTTTCAATAGAGTTTTTGAGTTTCATAAATAACGGTAGTCATGCCTCCCTGCCCACTGATTGCTTTCATCTGGTTAATTAACTGCAAACAAATTCAGCAGAAGAATTAAGATCCAAAGCTCTATTCAATTTCATTTAATAAAAACCCAACAAAACAAAACCCAACAAAACAAAAACAAACAAACAAACAAAAAAAGAAAGAAAAGACAGCCCCCCAAAAACTAACAGCTAAAGAGAGAGAAAACATTCAATTTGTTTCCCCCATTGAAGTCAACTCTACACTGTAAACTCAATAACTGCCCATCTTTTGGCAGCAAATCAGTATATGGGTTCCTTGCATTTGATCATAAAACTCTTCCGCCACAGCCTATTAGTAGTTAAATGATGGAAGGAAGAGCTTAGGGCACTCAGAACTAGGTATCACCAGTAAGAAGAGAGGACTATCTGCTCGCATATTGACTTGCTCAGAACTTAGCTACTCTCGGGTATAAGTCCTTTCGTACAGGATTCAAATTAAAAACAAACAAAAAAGAATATTCATGAATGCTGCCAAGACAGGCTTCTCAAAATTAATGATTCTGTCAAACAGCATGGCAGCCTCTGCCTTCTAACATATGAATAATAAAAATCAGCTGATAGAAAAGCTTGTACAAATCTTTTGCAACAGGTTAGAAAACTAAAAACCTACATGATATCATTTTCAAAGATGGTGAAAAATCTCACACAATCAGCTAAATTAGCAAGAGAAAAAACATGAACAAACTTTTTTGACAATAAATCCAAAACTAGGTAAGATGTAAACAAGATTTTAGAAAGAAAAAAATCAGAGAAGTTAGGCAAGTTATTTAGTTTTGCCTCTGATTCACTTGCATTTTTGCTAAAAAAGTAGCAGTTATAAACATAGACCAAATAAGTGTCAGTGTATAACAGATCACTCCCATAGCTATGCAGAAATGTCAGAAAGTGTGATTCTATCAAACTGTTTAATTTACACACATAAAACAACGCAAAAGTAATTTTAAACTGGCTTCTTTGGAAAATATACTTCAAAACCGTATCAAGCTATGCTGTAATTTGACTAACATTTGAACCCTCAAAAGCCTAATCTTACTTTTCAAGTAATAGTGTGCCTAATTTCCTTAAGCTTTAACTCTAAAGAACCACACAGTAAAAGGGTCAGTCAACTCACTCTTCATTTTATCGAAAGTAATCAGAACTAGAGGAACCAGTAACAGAAAAGACTTTTCAGAGGGAAACTGCAAACCATAAAATCAGGTATGAACAAAAAGCCTTTCATTGTTATAATTGGCATTTGACAATACTGCAACAGTATTCAAACACATTAATATCTCCACACATATTTTGTACAGAAGCTATTCTAAAATACAATTTGGAGATGCTTAAATCCAAAGTAAATGAATGCCCACCAACAGGGAGCACAGAGATCTTGGAACACTCTACCTCGAGCTTTGTGATGGGGTGGCTCTTCCATATGGAACAGTTTCACTGAACCTGGTAGGTTCTTTAGACTACTATGTATTTCCTTCCTGGACTGACAGGAGCAGCAGCAGAGATTTCAGCACCACCATACAGCAAGAGAACAGTAACAAGAAGATGGAAGTTATCCAGCCTCCCTACAGACAAACTTTCTATTTTGATTGAATCCCATCCAATTTCTTTAGCTATCACAATACACAAACTGTACATGAAGATCAGCTGATCACTTAAAAACAACACATAAATTCATTAAATTTAAAAAAAAGCAAACTCAAATTTTAAGCATTGTATCTATCACTATAAAACATAATAAGGGTTATTGTGAAAACAAGCAAAGACAAGATCTCTTCCAGTGTTTTGTTCATTCTACATTTGATAGCTTTCTATCTAGCCAGGCAATCCAAAATGTATAGCTCCATAAAACGTGGAGAGGGGTTCAAAATAAGAAAAGAAACAGCAACAAAATTTGACATAGATCTCCTCTACATAGGATACAATATTTGATTAACAAAAGACCTCACCGTAGAGCATCACAAACCAGTGCAAAAATATCATCCCTAAATTAAATGAAACATACACTATAAAGAACTACTAGAGCATCTGTGGGAGTTTGTTGGAGCAGCAACTCTATTCTTTTATGTGGTCCCATTTGCTAGACAGAAGATAGTTGGCAATTATGAATGGAACACAGAATTTCTTTTTATATGCATGGTAGAGTAACAGCTACTTTCTGTTAAATGGAAATGGCCTGGTGTCTAATGTAGGGTTTGGATAAACATATTCTGATTATTCTAATGTGACTTAGAAGAAAATAAAACAAAACAAAAACTAAAAGGAATTATATTCTTAAATCTTCCCAGACCTTGAAGGCTGCTACCATTATGCTAAGAAATGAGACCCCAAAAAATTAACGCTATTTTCATTTATTTTCACAGAACAAATAATCTATAATTAGGTACAGTGATGAAATGAACATGTTAAGCATGCTACAACACATTTTCTTAAGTGCATCTATCTTACAGAATGCAGGATAAAGTTGTTTTAAGTACAATTTTACATTAGAATTCATAGTTATCAGTTTACTACATGTTATTAAAATCTAGGAACCACAGATTACTATCTCTGTCAAAAACAACCTACGTTTCTACTACAATATTGCAAATCTGAAGGGATAATACCACAGACTTACAAGACATTTCCAAATATTTTTTCTGCATTTGGAAATATAAAAAGTGCAACATTGTTACATGAACACTCAAAATATCAATATACAGAGAAACCAATGCAATATTTCTTCTTTCCCAATGAACAAAAAGACAGATTAATTAGATATAGCTATGTCAGTCCACTGGTCTACAGTGTATCATTCAGCCACAGATACGTGAAGTTGTCTCACTGTGTATGAATCTCTACATTACTACCAGAAAAAAACCCCTGCAGTTAAGAAAATGACTGGCTAATAATATATTTAAAACCCCACCTGACATGATAAATGAAAGAGAATAAATGTATACAGTGAGTGAAACTTCCAGGGAACAGGGGGAGACTTCAACACTTCTGCTGACAGTGACTTTCCTGTCAGTGGCCTGTCTCTCTTGGAGGCAGCTGTCAATCACAGCCCATCCCTCTCTCCCAGAGGAGTTCATTGTGCCTGCAGACAGTTGTGGAATAAGTGCTCCTGGGCGTCAGAGCGGCAGATGGAGTGTATCTGTCAATCATTGTCACTAATTATTAACTTCTGTCACTCAGAGCAAGGCAACACATCTCCGCCTGATCCTCTGTGATTTGATCTGCTACGCCACCTCAGAGACAGGCAGTTCAACCTTTCATTATGTGTCACACACACCACTCTGCTGGGTCAGCCCTCCTGACTCAGGGCTCCAGCAGGATTCTATTTTAGCCACTGAACATTACAGGGAGAAGCTAGAATGAAGGACACGCTCTGCCTTCAAAATGCAGCGGTCACTCATTTTCTGTAAACATCTTGAAGCTAGAGAAGCACAGAAACACCAGTCTCCTAAGTTTTAAACCAAGGGAAGAAAAAGCATCTAAATATAAGTCAAGTAACTCAGATTTTCACAGGATAACCTGCCCCTTCTAATTCACTAAAATGTTAATTATCTTACCCTGAAAAGAGGCAACTTCTTTTAATGGCAATTATTTACAACAGCTAGTAAGGTTAAGGGGGGGCAGGGCAGATAATAAGGATCATGCCTTACTTTTTCATTGGCCCAAAAAATTACTAGAAATTATAATCAGTGATTTCCAATTGGTCTTACGTTTTCCTGCATTTTCTATCTTGGCATTATGGCCACTTCCATTAAAATTCCATGCAACAACATTGGCCATGTTCACTAAAGGAAAAGGATCAATAACTGAAATATACTGCTGAAGGAAAAGCAGTCTGTCTTTTCGTACATTCTCAAGTATTCACTTGATATACCTCTAGAAATTCTACTTAGTCAAACCCAATGCAGTATCCCAGGGTTGATCGATAACATTTATGATACAGAGTTTATGATACAAAAGAAATCATAATACCTTCAGTACTTAAAATTCCATTAATCCAAGAGGATCCTGACACTTTTTAGAAAAACAGAAAACTTCATAATTTTTCTTCAAGCATCTCTGTTTTGGGAAAAGTCTTATGCACAGACCTATTTAAATAAACACACCTCTCTGTCAGCTCAATTCCTTTCCCTCTCCATTGTTTATAGTATTGGCAAAGTCATTAACAATGAAGAGATTCATTCAGGCATAAAGGGAGGTGTGGATTTTTTAAAAAGTACCAATGCTATATTCTATTTTATTGTATTCTAATATAACAAAATGTAAAAATATGGGTATCAAAAAGGGATTCAAGCAACATATACAGATTAGGGGACAAGATCTTGGGAAAGAATGCTTCCAAGAAAGACTTCGGGAAGCACTTCAACTTAAGCTTCCATTGCGGTGTTGTAGAAAAATGGATGAAGGATCATCATGGAAAGAAAGTGACAAACATTCTGCCAGCTTTTGGAGACTGATCTGAAAGGAAAGGAAACAGAACTAAGCATATAAATTAGACATAGGGTGAAAAAACCCAAATGCCCTCCCTTAGCACTTTTTAACAGTAGAGATGATCCATTTAAACACTGGATTGTCCACAGTCCCTTGATAGTTCTGGACATTTTCCTCTCCAGACAATCCAATTTAGCTGAGTACAGTGCATTTTTAGAAAAGTTAATGGGTTCAAGGAGGCATTAATGGTTGAAATACAGTATTAGCCTGTCCCATTTCCATTATTATCTGTCTTTAAGGCTCCTAAAAAGTTAAACTTCAAATTTTAAAAATTTAGGTAGCTCAGAACTGGTAAGATTTTGTTCTCATCTTCAATTCTATTAACTCCTTTATCCAATACCACTTAGCTTGACTGTATCTTAATAGCTAGCTATGCCACTTTATTTCCTTTGCTTTGAATAAAAAAAAAACCAAAACAGCTGATTAAGACTTTTCCATACCAAAGGATACAGATCCCAATCAGCCCCAGGCTCAGTGCTTCTCTCCCTTCAAAAAAACCCCAAAAAACCAAACCAGCAAGCAAAACAAACAAACAAACAAACAAAAACCTAGACTTATTTACATATTTGCTTTTAAATACTCGTTGCCGTTCTGATAGCTCTGTTCAAAACCCACTTCTCTCGGAATACTTCCGACTCAAACACGAATCAAACTTCAAACTGGTAAACAAAAGAATAACAGGGAAAATATAGTTGAGAAGGGGAACCATCATTAGAAATTGCATAGCAAACCAATATTCCAAATTTATTTCCTCACACGTGCCCATTGAAAAGAACATGCATTTCAGTGCCTCTAATAATAAGGATTTTTGATAATGTACAGTTTTCACTGGAAAACAAGAACAAAAAGAGACCATGAGACTATTTCTATTTCTCTAGTTTAGACCGTGACCATCTGCTGTCATTACAGCTCAAAGAACATTTCATTTCCTTTCATAACCTTTGACAACAAGAATCACTAACAGAATTTTAGCTGAAAAAACTTTTATAAAATATTACAAATCAAATAAATTGCATTAACACATTCGAACCCCTAAGTGCAACACAGTGGAAAACACAATACTTCTTTATTATATCAGCTGTCTGGTCATATATAAATCATCTATAACTAAAACCAAAAGTATTCAGAGTACTATTTATCCAGAGTTAGCAAAAGGAATTATCTGACAGCTGAAAATGAAAAACCACTAAAAAGCATTACAATGTATTGCAAACTTTAAACAATGTGATTAAGGAAACTTCTGCAATAATAAGGACTGTATCTGATTCTATTTTACCTTCCTAACAAAATTCCTCTGGGATTTCTTACTCTGTTATACAATAACTAAACTAGAATATTATGTTAAACAAGCCTCATATTCCAGCTGTATTCAGTATATATTTAAAACTAAGAGATAATGTTCTTTGAGCATATTGTCCTTCACTAAAGCATTCATATTTTCACTCAACATATTTGCCCAAAACAATAAATAGAGAAGAAGTCTAAAAGCCCTAACTAATGCTTTGGCCATTTAGATACTTAAGACATGCACTGTAAACACATTTAAACCGTCATTTATCAATGTATTTTTAAGAGATGAAACAAGGAATTCTTCAGAAAGACTGAGTAGAAAACTCGGTTAGGGAATACAGTGAAGAGATGGTAGAAAATAGTACATTTACCATTTCTCCTGCTGTGAGAAGCCAGTAGCAAAACAAACAACAAAACAAACAAACAAAAGCCTGCAGTGTAATCCTTCACAAAAAATCAACAGTGAAAAGAAAACAGCAGCACAGACAATAATTACATTGCCTATACTGTTCTCTTAATGATAGAAAATTGAAACCAATGCAAAGAAACAGAAATCAATCGAGATGTATCCAGGAAGAATGTGCAGATAAGAAAGAGGAAAATTTGTCATTTAGATGATGTGCTATGGTCAGCAGTGGTTAGATTCTATTGAGCAACGAAAACATTATCAAGATACGGAAATCAGATCAGAGACTGTCACTGAAATGCAAGGTTTGATAGCAGCTTCACATCATTCACCTAGAAAACACTATACATGACAGATATTGTATTCCCAACTTATACGGAATTACAGTTTCTTTGTATTTGCATTAAGCCTAGTTTTAAAACTGTATTTATGTTCCTTATTTAGTTTACTTAGGGCACTATTTCTGACGAACAAAATATTCCAGTGACTGCTTTTACTTGGTACTATCAACATACCATTTGAACCAGCAGTTTCACTACATTGAAAGCAGAGACAATTACTAAAAGTCTTTGAAGTCAAAATCCTTGAATTTAAAGTTTCCATAAATTTCTTCAGTACATTTACTGAAATCTGCAAATGACTGGCAAGTATTCTGGCTGTAGAGCTTACAAATTACTATTTCACACTCAGTAAGTCCAAATGCACAAATAATTTCCAGCTAACTACAATGCCCTAGTAAGTAGCCATTCCAAAGCATGATAAAATTTTCAAACAAAACGAAGTACACAATACAGAAATAACATTTTCCAAACTCCAAAACATTAAAATTATTAGCCAATACTATTAAAATACTTTAGGTTCAGACTTGTATGCATCTGAATCGGCATATGCAGTCCATTTGCCTCTACAGAGTTATAATGCAATGATGCAAATTCATAAAAATGCATCCAAATCTAAGTCTTCATCTTGCTCATATTTCAAACCCAGCCACAGGGAGGTTAAAGTCATAGTTCTGTATAACTGCTGTTTATGTCAAATAGGTTGCCACAGGAACATATGAGGGTGAAAGTTTATCCAACATTTCAAATTCATTTCAGCCAGATGAAGCAAAGCAAAGCCTCAGACGCTCCCTCCTATCTCTACTTTAATCACATCTCAACCTGTAGTTCTTTCTCTTTCAAAGCATTTCTGGATTTAGTAAATTTCAAATATAATCAATAAAGGAAAAGAGATGGCAAAAGCATGTGTCTTGATCACTTGGTTTAGAAAACAATGTAGTCAATCTTGACAGTTTATGTTTCCAAGCTGAACAATTAAAAGCCCCAGGAACCCATAACTGTTGTTCCTAACCTCATTGCGAGCATAAATAAATTTTATTTGTTTGGTCATGTACACAGGCATAGTGAACCACACGTTCTCCTCTTAGATCTTCAGAAAAAGGAAACACAAAACTCTTAAGAACCATTTGGCAATAAACTTACAAGTGAGACCTATCACCCTAATTCTCAAATGCTCTACTCAGTTGCCAGTCAGCTTTGAAGGGTACCCAAATTCCCTGTGTATCTAAGTTTCCGCTGGGCAAATTCCTACTGCACTTGAACTCCTGCCTATCAATACTGGGTATAAGTGAACCTTCTCCTTCCTATATTCTGTATGAAAAAAAGACTAACCTGCCTTGGTTGTTTAATGAAGTCAGACATCCAAATCTTTAACAAAGTGGAATATCAAGCATATAATTTTCTTTGGTATTTTCTATTTGCTAGTTAAAGCAGTTTAGTAAATAGGCTGTTTGCTCAAGTGGCATTTTCTTTATATGGTATAATGAAAATGAGATGTTTAAGATTGGGCTCGCATGTCAAAATAAAGAAATGCAAGGTAAGTTTTTCCAGCACCATCACTTAAAAAAAAAGGACAGAATATTATGTTGTGCCAGAATATGTAAGATATGAGAACTATGATGCTGAAATAACAGCCTATCATGAACCCAGCTTTTTTGACTTTCTCAGGCTTTGGTCTTCTCTTCCCTGAAGGCCTCTTGTGCTTGCACTTAACATCAAATTTTGCTCTCTTTATGAACAGTTACAGATCCAGACAGATAACTAAGAACACATGTGGTAAAGAACATAAAGGCATTGGAACATTGTTCAAACTTCAAGAGGCTTTTAGATATTGTGATAAAGAATCTGCAGTGTTATGAAGTGACCAAGGATGAGTACCTTTATCACTACAAAAGAGGACCTGTGTGGCAGTCACATTATGCAAAGACACTGAAACAATCAGGAATAGAAAATGAGCACAAGGTAGAAAATTTTTAGAATTAGGCTAATATTGTAATTCCCTTGCTGTCACTGGAGAGCAGCACCAAAAGAATATTCACTCTAGTAGTGCCTTTCCTAGGCCAATCAGAAAATATCATTCTAATGTTGAAAATTAACATCCTGCCCTGTCCAAGTCAGAGAAATAAATTCCAAACCAAATGTCAGATTTGCAACAGTTCCAAAAGGACATTTTTGCATTGCCCAGAGAACTAAGACTGGTAATAATGATAATAATTTTTATTATTGCAACAACAACAACATTTCATACCAAATAAGCTGGGATGCTTTATGCCCTCACAGAAATGCATGGAACCCGATAGTCTGAATGTTTGATTCTGAACGTGTCTGTCAGGAAACAAACGCGAACCTTCAGCAGCCTGATTAGTTCCACAGTCACTCCAACGAGCTATCAGCTTCCCAGCGTGAAGTTCTCCTGCATCACTGCTCCAAGCCTCTAGGCAAAGGATTCTAATAATGAGTCACAGTGCCGTGACTGAGGCCACACTTCTGCTCTAGTGAGCTGCTTGCTGAGAGGGGCTGCACGCTCCCTCATTATAATTTTACAGCTTTTTTTCCCTTTTTTCTTTTTTTTTTTTTTTAATTTGTTCTTTTATATTCCTTTTCCTTCCTCCAAATGCTTGGTGCATTGCAGTGAGAGAACTTAGTGCTACCACCAGCATATAAGCCATATGTTCATGTTTAATAACGTTCGTGTGAAGTACTCATAAAACTTAAGACAAGGCGGAGTAATAAGTGGAAGAATAAGTTAAGATACAGACTTCTATCACATCCTCATAAATAGATGTTATCACATCCTAATAAATAGGATATCACATTCTCCTTCCAACCAACAGAGGTTACGTTTTGTCCCTAAGAGAGTTCTGTGACACAATTCTGCGTAAAATTACAGTTAACTTATTCACTAATAGATTCATGTATTCTTTAAGACTGATGTGCTGTGAGCCATTACCAGCTAGGCTAAGTTGACAGACTTTATTAAAGCACAGTAATGTCATGGAAATTGTGATCTTAACACAAGCACATCTGATGGATACCAATTATTTTGCTTTTTTTTCATAAAAAATCTGCACGACATAGGAGTTGTTACAAATGACTGGTAAGATCACTGAATGCTTTACATCATGTTTTTCAACCATGATTCATCCTTAATCATGGAGTAAGAATAACAGCTTATCTATCACAGAATGGATCAGGTTTGAAGGGACCACAGTGGGTCATCTGGTCCCACCTCCCTGCTCAAGCAGGGTCATCCCAGAGCACATAGCATAGGATTGTGTTCAGATAGTTTTGGGATATCTCTGGGAGGGAAACTCCACACCCTATCTGGGCAGCCTGTTCAGTGCTTGGTCACTGCACAGAAAAGAAGTTCTTTCTCATGTTCAGGTGGAACTTCCTGAGCATCGGCTCCTGCCCTTTCCTCTTGTCCCATCGCCGGGCCCCCCCAAGCACAGCCTGGTCCATTCTCTGCCTCCTCCCTGCAGACACTGACAGACACTGAGGAGGTCCCTTCTCAGTGTCTCCTCTCGAGGCTGAACAGCCCCAGCTCCCTCAGCATTTCCTCATAAGAGAGATGCTCCAGTCCCTTCAGCATCTCCGCAGCCTCCGTTGGACCTGCTCCAGGAGCTCCACATCTCTCTTGTCCTGAGGAGCCCAGAACAGGACATAGCACTCCAGATTTGCCTCGCCAGGGCTGAGCAGAGGGGCAGGATCACCTCCCTGACCTGTTGGCAACGCTCTTCCCAATGCCCCCCAGGACACCGTTGGCCTTCTTGGCCCCCAGGGCCCACTCCTGACTCAGAGACAGTTTTTTGTCCACCAGGACCCCCAGGACCTTCTCCACAGAGCTGCTCTCCAGCAGGTCACCCCCAGCCCATACTGGTGCCAAGGGTTATTCCTCCGCAGGTGCAGGACCCTGCATTTGCCTGTTGTATGCAGGAGAGGCAGCTTAACCAGTCACCTCTAACCAAAGTTACCATCAGACTGTGCTAATTGTCACTTACGGAAACTGGTATCTCTTTTCAAGACAGCAGAAGGATGCTTAATAATCTTAAGATCTCCCCTTCAGAAGCATTAACTTATTAGAGTCTTTTCCAGAAAGCAATTATTTTAATCAATGATAAATCATGTAAGCTATCATCCCTTCACAATTGTCTTTAACAGCAATTAACTAGACAGTAGTTTCTAAAGACCCTAAGATCAGGGAAGCAGCAAAAAATGAGAGCACTTCCTGTTAAGTGTGACACTTAGTGAGAAAACTCCATTTTCAGCAGTTCAGAAGTAGGAAAAAATATATATGAAAAGACATGTAGAAACAAAAGGCACACTGTAAAAATTAAATGTTTTCATCACAATTCAGAAAACTGGGCAATAAATCCTTCTGCCTCTCTGTACTTACACACAGCAATTAACGAGGTCCTGTTCTAAATTATTTGCTTACAAGTAATTATGTCGGCTGAATAGCAAACATTGGACTCACTCCTTTCTCTGTTAAGCAGCTTTATCTAGCCAAATAAATGAAAAACTTCAAGAAACAAAAAATTTAGCTTTATTAACAAGGAAGAACTGAAAACCTCAGGAAGTTTTCACTCCACACCACTGATGGGTTATTCGTGAAGATGTGGTTTTATTAAGCTGTTATTTGGAAATTAAATTATCATTTACATATCTTTTCTTATATGATAAATTAGTGGGGTTTTTGATATAATAAATACTTGCAATTCTCTGAAACAAGTTAGTACTTACCCTCCTCCTGCTCAGCAGAAGAAGACATCAGCTCACAGTTGTTCGCAGCAGGTTTTCAATGTTACAGTCACATCAACATTTTTGCTCATAAACATTACACTGCAAATATGCAAACGTAAAAACTAATTAAATAAACTTTCTCTCACAGCACTACCAGACTCTGTATAACAGATTCTTTCAAAGAGAACAAGACCGCCATCTAGAGGGCAAGAAAAATAAACTGTCTAGATCACAAGGGAACATCGAATAACCAATTCACTCACTGTAAGCCAGAAAAGGTGTAATAGATCCCCATTACTGTTACCCACCAGGGAGTTTCATTTTACTTGGTACTTCGACATAAGTCAGTTAATCAATAATCCTGAACCCCAAAAGTGACATTTTTTTCCTTTTAGGATGATAACTTATACAGAAAGTATGTATTTTTAACTTACACAGAAAGTACATATTTTTTAAGAGTAAAATGATTTTTCACTACATGGCATAGAAGTCTAAATAATTAAAAGCACTGATCCATAATTAGGGATAGAGATGTCAGTTCTGTCTAGTTTCTTTACCTGCAGTAGTATACTCATCATTTCCTTCTCCTATACTAACTGAGTCTGGTACAGAACAAAACACGGCACAAACACCCACTCAGCTGCTCCTCATATGCTCTAGACCTATCACCATTTCATAGCCTTCCTCTTGGGTGCTTTCTAACAGTACTCGAGGTGAGGCTGCTGCAGGTCAGAGTAGAGCAGGACAATCCCCTCCCTGGCCCAGCCTGCGATGCTGGGCCTGATGCCCCCCAGGACACGGTTGGCCCTCCTGGCTGCCAGGGCACTGCTGACTCAGGGCCAACTGGCCACTGACCAGGATTCCCAGGGCCCTTTCCTGGCACTGCTTTCCAGCATCTCATTTCCCAAACTGTACAAACCTTCAGGGTTACCTGTTCTAGGTGCAGAATCCAAACTTGTCAATGTTAAATTTCAGGACTGGTGATTGCACTACTCTCTAACTCGCCAAGGTCTCACTGCAGGGCCCCTGTTGAGGGAGTCAACAACAGCTCCTCCCAGTTTAGTATCATCGGTGAACTTTATTAGTATCCCTTCAAGTCCTGCACCAAACTTGTTTATATAGACAACGTAAGAGAATTTTACCAAATGTAAGTTGACTCAAAAAACACTCCAGCATTCAGAAAAGGTGCCTGTAGAACTTTTTAAAGGATATGTTTCTACCTGTTTCCACAACTGTCAGGAGAGAAATCAGTGCTGGGAAGGCAAAAAATAGCAGGAAAAGGAAAGGAAGGGAGAAGATGGCGATATGCACAGCAACAGGAGTAAATGGAAATGTAATGCAAGAAAAATATAGAATGCTTTATTTGGGATACAGCAACAGCACTTGAGAAAACAGAGAAGTTTAAAGAAGGCTCATTTCCTCTGCCGCTTTGTTCTGAAAATTAACTCAGACTCCAAGGAAAAACTACAAACACCTCTGACTGTCCAAATGTGCAGCAATAAGGGGGTTGGGGGGGAGTTTGTTCAGAGCGAGACCTACCTGAGACCGAAAGTGAAGATGCCTTTGCGAAAGAAAGCGTTTTTTAAAGTCCTCTGGCAGACACGTTACCAGAGCGCTGTCTACTGCGCTCAAAGCTAAAACCCACTATTCCACACCAAAGGGAACACAAACCCTTTGGTACGCGAGAAAAGTCCACGCACGCAGAGGTGTGGGGCCGTGCCCACTCCGAGCGACCGGCAGCTCCCAAAACCTGTCACATCGTGCACTGCTCGGGCCAGGTGGCACATTCCAGGCCTCCGGCACCTCGGGCCACGCCGGTACAAGCACCAGGACACGCTGTTTCCCCTCAGATGAGTGACGGCCCAAGAGTCGCTCGCCCACAGCCCGCCCAGAGCCCGCCCACTCCCGTCGCATCCCCACGCTGAGGGAGCGAGGGACTTAGTAACAAGGGACTTTTAGGGAGGTCTGAGGGAAAGAGAGGAAAGATCACACCATCTTCCAGCCAAACGATAGGCAGATTGAACCCTTCAGGACCTCAGAGGGACGTCATCTTTAACTACTCTGCCCGTCTCCCCAGGATTGGCCTTCCCCTCCATCCCTCTCCTGTGCTACAGCTGGCGGGATTCCCAACAGGAAACTCAGCAACCCTCGGTGGCAGACAACACAGCTCTGAAAGGTACCTTGCAAGGGATTGCTTTATTCTTCAACAGAACGAAATTTTCATTCCTTCTCCCAGCAGGCAGACCACCATTTTCCCTGTCCTCCCCTGTCCACACCATTCTTCTCCTTAGAACCACACATCCTGTTGTTTGCAAAAAAACTGCAGAGCATCTGTACCACTACAGGTTTAGAGGAGAAAAAAAGGGAAAAATAACAAGGCAGAAAGGTGAAGCGGTAGTTGATGGTTTCCTTCACAGTTTCAGTTCTTGTATTGGAGAGACTGTGATATCGACTTCCCTTATCTCTAACAGGATCTCTCCCTGCAGGTCAGCATAGGAAGGGGAGACAGATCCCTGCACAAGAAAGAAAATAAAGCCTAATTCCTATCCCTCCTCCTCCGTGGCACCATAAAGATTTCAGCAGAACCAAAAACTGCCTCACTAAAGCAGCAACAGGTTAGTAACCCTCTACTTAAACAGCAGCATCTGACTGAATTCGGAAGACTAGTTCCAGTAAACTAAAGAAACACCGTGCTCCTTACTAGAGACAAATTTAACTTTTAAAGCTAATATTGTGCAGGTAATAGTGAAAATGACAGTATTCAGTTTTGACCTCCTACCATTAACCTTTAGTAGATGCAACAATTTCAGAGTAAGGTAATGCTGACAAAAAAAACCCAACCCAAAACAAAACAAACAAACAACTGCAAAAAATTGAAACACAGAAAGCCACAACAACATGCACAGCAGAAGGCAGAATTTCAGAACACAGTCTAAGGCTCACCATTAATGAAAACAACAGGACAAGTCACATGATCATTTATATGCCTTTACAGTCTAGAGTCATCTTCTGAAAATTGAGTATTTGTTTTGGATTCAGCTTTAATTGAGATGAAAGTTAAGCCTGACTAAAATTTTTGAAGTCTCACATGGAAATGTGGTATTTAACTTTTCTAAAATATACCATAAAGATAACATGGCTTTTAAAAATTTGCTTTAGCATATAGGCATTTATAGACTTTTGTCTATAGAGACAAGCAGAAACAATAGTGTTACAGTTTGCCTTTTTTTTTTCATTTTATTAGCACAAAATCCTGTAGTGAGTGAAAACAAAGAGAACGTACACACGTATTTAGAACATGGAAAACTCACTGCACAAATGGGAATTATTTCATTCTTCCTGTGATCTTGACAATTATTTCTCCTCTTACCTTTAGTATTAGAACACTCTGACAGTGCTTGCAAACTACAAAACCCAATCTTACAAGCCTGCAGCACTTCCTTAAAAAAAACAACTCTGCAGTTCCATTACCAAAAAGGGGCTCAGCCTAGGTTTAAGAGAACTGACCTAGAGCACTTGAATTCCAAAATCTCCTGCTGTAAAAAAAAACATTTATTCAGTATGTGCATATACCCTAACGTTAATGCATGTATATTCATTTTTACATAATTCAGTTAAAGTTCTTTCTATAAGCACAGAAGCATTCCCATGGTTACTTCTGACCACATAAATACACCAGTTGCAGAGATTGCTTACAGTTAGTTCTTCTTGCACAAACTTTTATAGTGGCACTTGTATAGTTGGTCCAATGGCTTTGCAACACCTATACACACATAGGGACAGGTAAAGAGAGGCAAGATCTTTACGGGCCAGTGGCTGAGCTTACTGCATAGCAAGGCTGATGTATAGTATGATATCGACTGTAAGAATACCAATATCAATAAATTAAAGAATTCAGATATACTGCCCATAGTATGAAAGTAAGCATTCACAAAATCAGAAAAAACACTGTTCTAGTCAGCCCGGTGACAAACAAGAAGGTGTTCGTCATAGTACAGAATCAACATGCTTTCAAAGTCCAGTATTATTAGTAGGTTATGGCAGATCGATACTTAATTGCCATGCACGGATAACACCCTCAGACATTTTCCTAGGAATTGTCTTGATTATCAGCCAGAGTGGAAAGAGATCCACCAGCAGAAGTCAGTAACTTTGTCATTTTTCTTTGTTTGGGAATAGCTGAAAGTGGTTGCTTTATTTCAACAGATGGCAGACATTTCAGTTCAGTTAGCCATGCAGTTTTGTTTCATGAACAGGATTAATCACATAGATTTATGACATCCATGTTTTTGCAAAAGAGAGCAGGTAGTTTATTTCTGATTTTAATACTTCCCTTCCATCAAAGGGGACATACCAAGAACTGTGGTCTGAAAGAGAAGTATCATGATCTCTTAAAATGAAGCCCCAGGTCAGTTCTCTAAACAAACACATAATCACTAGAACAGAGCTCTACCTTGCATCCACTTAACAAACACAAAATTCACAAGAATATTATGAGCACACCAGCAAGAGCTACTTAATGGAATGATTCGTGAGACCAGTCTCAGCAAGCAAAAAGCCTGAGTTTCACAAGCCTTAATAACGCTAATTTTTTCTTTTTTGCATGACAAAAGGGTAAACTTAAGCAAAAGTGGATATTCTACAGATTAATTTAAAATAATAATAATAATAATAAAAAAAGTTGAGCAAGTGACTATTCAGTGTTTCACACAAAACTCAACTCAATTGTTTTTAAGTTTTGACCAGGCAATCAGTCAGAGACAGACTGTTAAAACAGGATTCCAAACCAAAAAACTACTGCATTTGCAATACAGCTGGTTTTAACCAGCATTTCTAACTCCACTGGCCTCAAAGTATTTTTACAGTACTTTCAGTTGTCCAACATCAGTTACAAGTCGCTGTTCCACAGTTAGGACCACTCTTCTCCTCTGAAACATACTTCAGGCTTTCAGACTACTCTTCTCTTGTTCCACAAAACTTTGCAGTGAAGAGCTGACAAGTCTATCCAAGGTCATTAGCTTTCCTCTAGACTGCATTCCTAGGTGTGCCGTTGTGAGTCACTGCTTTCATATTTGAGGTGCTTGATTGATGGTTGCAGATTCTGTGGGAGGCAACGCCTACTTCGAAGACTTCATGAATGGCTTTGCGGAAGCAATGAAAATTGTAGTCTATCAAACCTATCAAGAAGGAGAGGGAAGGGAGACAAAAAACTGTGTTCAGCTTGGCATATTTACATAGACGGAGCTTCAAAATCAATATAAAATGTTACATTTAACCAATAGGTATTTTCCTACTTATTTTAGTATTAACTTGGGCTCAGAAGATTTAACAAAGTTTTATTGATGCTAGTATTTATTTGGACCGTCTCAGTTTTCTGAAAAAAAAGGTACCAATTTCAAATGCAACGTGTATACTCATAATTAAACAGCAGGTAAGGGGACCATTACTCCATTCTACTTATTCCAGTAGAGCAGATGGTAGTGACAGAGCTCACATTAGCTACACAAGTAATTCCATCAGGAACACAGCGATTAAAGCGATGATTCACAAAATTAAAAATAAGACTTCATTATTCCTATCTCTAAGAAATAAGAAAATTCCTTCCCGAAGAAATTAAACGAATTTAGTTACACAAAAATCAAGGTGACTTGTAAAGTCATACTAATATTTTGCAGTTGATAAAAAACATTAGATAAAAGCCTGTCAGTGGTGGGGAAGTCCTTACCTTTGCGCTCAAAACTCTCTTCTCTAAGAATGCAAACTAATGCCAAAAATTTTGTTACTTCCTTTAGGTACAGGACTGTTGTGTTATTGAGCTTGATAATTGCCATTGACTCTTTATCATAAGCACTTCCAGTGCCATCTTCTTTTAACCTGGAAAAAGAATGACTTAACCCAAGGCATAATCTAACTGGCATGCATATGTAACTTCAAGACAAATACCTGTTAAATGCAGTTAGAAGAATATTACTCATACTGAACGTTGAGCAAGTGGAGAACCTGCAATGCAGGTCTTAATACTATCGTTGAGTAAGACCATTATCACACCTTAAGTTTCTCAGGAAAGCTAGACCTAAACAGAGTAGAGGCCTTCATTAGATACTGTCTGTCTTAGATGAGCAGTTAAGAGCAAGCTATCAGCATGCATTCTTTTGATGTCAGTGGAGTGGCATCTCGGTGAAATTAATTTTGGTAAATTAATACAAAGGTTTCCTTAGTGAGGCTGAGTTGGAGGGTGCAACAGGACCCTTTTTGGTCTTAAGCTGAACCAGCCTGCATTTACAAGATCAGATTAGCATGCTGCTTTCTATCTGCAAGTTATTAGTGTTAGTTAAATTACTATAGAAGTAAATGATGTATCGCAAACTACTTCTATGCACTCCTGAAAAAAAAAACCAAAACAGCTACACAACCCTGGATCGATCCATCAAGAGACAGACCGTTAAATGTTGCGGTATTTCTTGGCAGCACTGTATTTTCCAGGCTACGACCACAGTTCTAAGAGAAGTTACCACTTCTCCAGAACCACTTCAAAAATTCATTGTGAAGTATAATTCTGCTGTAAATTGTGAGACATAAGCACTATGTGCATCCCTCATTGAAAGTCACATATGCTGTTCTGTTCAGATAGCAGCAAGTCTCAAAGCAGTATCACTGCAAGTTACACTCACCAGCCACAGCATGCTATCGACCCCAGTTATTTGCAGGTATTAACACACTTGCACCCACCATGCCAAACAAGATACAGCACTATTTATACTTTACATGAAACACAACTTTAACAAACGTCAGACAGCTGTCTAGGGCCATGAGTGGTGGGAAAGAAACCCAGTAGAAATGCTCGATTCAGCTGCCAAATCATTTGGCTTTATTCTAATTACTTACAGAACCAATGTGCTCTAAAGACCAATCAATAGCATCTCGCTGCATGACAAAGCCAGCACGACTTGCACAGTTTGCAGCCCATTCTACAAATTTGAGGACTTTTTTTTTTCCTAAGAGTATTCATCACTTACCCATATATACAGGAAACATCTATCACTACATCAATCATGTCACAGCACAACTCATATGACTGCATGTCCACAGGGGAACTGTCTGTTGCAATGTAGATTTTGCTGACTACATCGAAGAGAAAAGCTTTTTCAATGCCTGAATTCTTCAGAAAGAGAAAGAATTTGGATGAATTTTTAAAATCTCAAGTAGAATTCATAACTTTCACAGTCTTAACAGCAGAAAATTGTTTAAACATAAGCAATTTAGAGACTCAAGACAGATTGAAGATTTAGAGCATATAGTTTATAAATACAATACCCTTGTTCCCATAGTACATATGAACATTACACAGTTGACAAAAACAAAACTGGGGACTCTGTTGTAATTCTTTTTAGTTTATTATTTAACAGATCGTAATTCAGGTTACATTTTACTATGCTTCCAGAACCCAGATTCAGCAGTTTACCTCTTCTGTGGTTCTGTTAATTCCAGAAGAGCCATACATTCACATCCACCTAATGGACTGGGATCAGAGATGAGATATTTCACAGTAGTATGTTGACACTTAAGTTTTATGCTTGTAGTATCTTGGCAGTTCAGATTTTGTGTGAGGCAGTTGCCACATAGTTTAACGTGCAGAGCAACTAAGTCAGCTTCTGAACTTAAAAATCCATGAGAAGTATCACATTACGGCAGTTATGGGTATGGAAAAGCACCGAGACATTTGTAACTGAGCAATTTGGCAAAATGCATGTGCTCATACTAAGTTCAGAAGCCTTTTGCAGTCCACCAAGTTACCACATATACACTATTGGCAAAGCTTCTTTTCTATTTATGCACCCAGAATCATTCCTTCTCTCTTCTTTCTAGCTAGTCTCAGTACCAAAGACAGTGTCCTGAGGACATCCAGACAATCCTTTTGCCATCAAGATCACACTCCATACCCTCATGGCACTGATCAAGGTGAGCATGCCCTTTATCCACTGGGCCAGTCCTCTACCAAACTTAGCAAACAAGCATTATATGGTAGCATGGGGCAACATGTCTGAGCACAGAGCTCCTCTCAGTCATAACTGGTTTTTTCCATGTTGTCCACATGCCTGCAACAGACATGATTTAAATGAAACGGTCTTGTCTCAAGGGTGATATTTTATTTGAAGTATACAACAGCAAATTTCTATGTCACAAATTCTATAAGAAATGCAAACACTAAAAGAATAAAGGCAGAAGTCTCACAGGCCATATGAAATAGACAGTTTAGTTCCAGACCAAGGTCATATTACCAAATATGTCTGTTGCTACATTAGACTACTAAGTGCCTTAGCAAACTAATCAGTATATCCTGCAGGAAACTTCCCTAACCACTGTTATAACCAGTCAAACTGCGCTTTGTCAGCATTTAGAGAAATCCCCACAGAGCACGCACCAGTACAATTTAGCTGTGGTAGAGAGCTTCTAATGGAGACATCCAGGTCAGCAGAGTACACCCACATGAGTGCCACCCAAATCTCCCAAGGGCAGATCTAGCCAGCGTTCCTTGGCAGAAGGACTTGCTTTACCATTCTGCATATTTCACTCAAAGTTCTGTTAGATTAACACTTACTGATATAAAGATATTAAGTAGGTTTTCCAGGGTTGGCAGTTGTGGAATGAGCTTCTGTACCACTTTACTGAAGGCTTCAAATATTGAATGGTCATAGATACTGGTCAAATAAAAGCTGAGATGAGGAGGGAGGGCAGTGGAAGAAAAAAAAAGAAAAAGAAGATTCAAGAATATTTCAGAATTGCAATAGAAAGGTTAAAGCTATGTTTTGTAACATTCAGGCCTGATGCCTTGGCTGGGATGCCTTTATCACAAATATGTCTGACCAATGCACAAAGAACCTAATTTCTAAGCGGCTGAAGTAACCATGAAACAGATTTCCCCCATCCCTTAGAGACGGAAGACCAAGGATAAAAATTGGAATATTCTTTCACAACGCACTTTGCCTACAGAGTGCTTATTACGAAGGTATAAAAAAATGCTTAATTTGATTTCTTCAAGTCCTGTTCCTGGCCTTCCACTTTGCTCACACTAACATCAAGATACTGGCTCCACAAGAATCAAAATAGCAGTAAATCCAGAGAAAAGACAGCTTGTTTTAAAGGTGTCTGTAGAAGATACCTTATAAGTGAGCCAAATATCAAGTAACAGACTAAGCTTTTAAACCAATCATGCTGAAAAGTCAGTGCTACCCAGGACTAAAAGGCAGAGACCTTCCCCCCTCCTTTCCCTGCCCCTCCAGGCCACATGTACAAATTTGGCCTGTTAGGCTGAACGAGAAGGACCTTGAATTATCATCGAGTTTATGAATAATCTGTTCACTGAAATCCGATACAGTAGCCTGCCTTATTTTAGTCAGCCTAACAGCTGAAGCTTGTCCATAAATTCAGCGGTGTATTTTTTTAACAAGAGTTTGTTAAATAATAAGAAAGTAACCAGACCTTGCTCCAGTCAGTCCAGTATCGCATCTAAAAGCCATTAATCTGTATGCATATCAGCAACAGGAGAATCACATATGTCAGAGTCTTTCACTCACCTAAGGTGAAGTTTTTCAAGCCCAGCATCCGTAAGATCATCATTAGCCCTCTGATGAATATCCCTCTGAGTTTCTATTTTATGGTCATCTGATAAACCATCAACTTTATGAATAAAAACTTCAAAGTTCATTTCCGGGTTGACCTTGTAGGCTTTTGAAACTGTAATGTGCAGTCTTGTTAAAGCTTCCATGTAGTCATCCTGTAAATCAGTTTGGGCAGGAATGAACGATAAAGCTTTCTCTCTGATAACTATTCCATTCTGCACAAGGACAAAATATTTCAGTGCAAGAACTTCAATTCTGTAACTAAATAGAAGTCTGGGAGGAGAGAGAGAATACCCTGAAGTGTGAGAAATCCAAGCAGCTTAGATTCTGTCATGTCAGTTAAGTTTCATTAGCTACACAAAACTAGACTTCAGAGAAAAGGTGGGTTACATTTCAGCTCCAGCAATAGGCAAGCAGCGATCTCCAAGATGGTCCTAATAGCCAGGTAATCTCCCATGGTGCAACTTCTAGGCTTATTAAAAACTGCCAGATACCCCGTAGTATGAGTACTAGAAACTGAGTGCTATTATTAAATGAACTCCAGAGTAGAAGGAAGGGATAATTCCATCCACCTAGCACAGAAGGTTCTTGCTATTATTGCAGATAAGTTCAGAGTACCAGCCCCTTTCCCCTCTCTCCACCAGTAGCACATGTTCCAGTCACTTCACAAAAATAAAACCACACACCAAGAGTCAGATTGCCAATGCATCCCTTCATACGTAGCAGATGTTTTACGAACTTATCTAAAAATATGAATTACTAGCTTCTCATTCAACTCCTCTCACACAAAAAGTAAAAATAAAACTTCCTTGTGATTCTTAATGATTTGTATTTACCTGGGCATCGATAACATAT
Organism: Lepidothrix coronata; assembly: GCF_001604755.1. Taxonomy (NCBI): domain Eukaryota; kingdom Metazoa; phylum Chordata; class Aves; order Passeriformes; family Pipridae; genus Lepidothrix; species Lepidothrix coronata. The sequence continues at coordinate 2,344,048 of NW_016690327.1, forward strand.
ATTAGAGCACCTGTTCCTCTGAAGATCATCTCATAATCAAATGTTGGATCAAAAAAGTCCATCTGTCCAGGAAAATCCCATATTTGGAAATTCACAAACGAACTGTTGGAAATATCATCTTTGTAGATTTTGTTGGTACTTTCCAAGAACAGTGTCTCATTGGGAGACATTTTGTGAAACACCACCTGTTAAAAGAACACAAATAATAGTCTAGACCTTACCTTTTTAGAAGAAATGGGTGAAAGTTTTGTGACTTGAATCTTACAAATAGGTTTATCCCTTCTAAAGCATACAGCTTCCTTTTGGTAAATAGACAGCTTCCTGCATCAGCTAAGGAAATGACCTACCCCCGACCCAAACCAAGCAACTGAGTACAGTTAAACATTTTCACAAGTCCAATGGCGAAAGACACAGACATCCCAGTTACTCCTTCTTCCTTGCAAGTCTAACACAGTATGTTCAAATTCTGTTATATTCTTATCTGGTATGAAGCAAATGTGTTAATTAAGCAACTGCAAGTTTTTAAGAACCTTTCCTTTCTAATCTTAGAAATTCCTAAAGGAAGTTTCACTTTTAGAATGGTGTCAAGTGTTATAACACAACATAATCAGATGGTTCCTAAACGACAACAGAACTGTACAAAAATAACATCTCGGTTTTAGAGACCTGAATAGCTAGGTAGTGTGCCATCTATTAACAACTGAGTTAAGTTTGCTGACCCTCTCCTTTTAATTAGAGAATCACAGAATGGGTAGGGTTGGAAGGGAACACAGTGGGGTGATCTGGTCCAACCTCCCTTTTCAAGCAGGGTCATCCCAGAGCACATTGCACAGGATTGCGTCCAGACGGTTCTTGAGTAACTCCAGTGAGGGAGATTCCACAACCTCACTGGGCAGCCTGTTCCAGGGATCAGTCACCTGCACAGAAAAGTTCTTCCTCATGGTCAGGTGGAACTTCTGTGAAACTTCCCTAAAGAAACTAGGAAAGATTTCACACTACTTGGTAAACACTTTAGCTGCAGGGTGAAAAACATACTCATTGCTAGAACTCAAAAAGCCCCACTGGGATTTTAGCCCTTCCCTATACAAACAGAACTAGCATGTAACTCCACAGCAAAGCAGCCTGCAGCAAAAGCGGTCAGTGTCAACAGTGAACACTGTGCTAAAGCAACTCAACTGTGTAATATGAAAGTTATTCCAAACATAACGTGGTCAAATACTAGGACTCCAAAAGAAAGATATTTCCTATACAGCACTTGGTAATTCTGGTTTTATCAGATGTTTCATACAGTTACAGAAGTCATCCATTAGAGACCTGGTGCAACAAACTGTCAAGAAAACCTGAAAGACAAAGAACTCTACACCCAGTATAGTTAATGGACTGTTTAGTGAGGTTCGAAGTAATATGTCGCCTAGATTTTGAAGCCTAAGGAAAGGTTTAGGAGGCCATGATCTTAATGAGGTTTTAAACAGCAGAACATTTGTATGGAAAAGTAAGAACACTTCTAGACACACAGTGGCTGTACTGCATTCTTAAGGGTTTGCAGCATAGTTTTAAAGCCTTCTGAAATCAAAATTTCTTTTGGAACTCAGCATCTCCCACAGAAGTGGGACAGAATTAGTAAATTCAGTTAAAAGCTGATAAGTCTCTGGGAAGCAATGCCATCATTTCCATTTCCCCTTCTTCCCAAAGCAGCACATTTCATCAGATTGGTGTCCCCCATCTGAACTCTTTCCAGGTTCCTATTACAGAGGGACAGTACAGTAAGTCCAGTTATACAAGTCTGCACAAAAGTTTGTTTTATGAACCAAAGCAATCATCACATTCCCAAAATCTATTACCCTCAATTTGCTACTGAGTATTCAGAGGTTATACCAGTATGGAAAATCCAATTGTCCAAAGGAAAAAGAAAAAAGAGTTCCTCCACAGGACCATAACTTTTTCTTTTGCAAGAAGTGTCCTATTAATATTGCTCTCAGTGGAAGGCTGGAATGGTTTAATAATTCATGTTTTCCACAGAAATTTCTAGACAATCACAAAGCAAATACTTTCCACGATACAGTGTTTATCTTGCATATCCCTGTTCTCTGGCAAGGTGATCAACAACTAGTTCCCAGACAGAAGGGTTGGGTCTGGTCATGGACATTTTTGAACTAGACAGATCTAAGACCAGGAACACTGTTGATGAGAAATTTCTTGATATTACAGGAATGTCTCGAATTATTGCCACAGTTAGTTTACTCAGGCAGCATCACAATGAACTCCTAGGTATCAGAATCACAGCTTCTGTCTAATTCCTAAGCCAGATCGGTAACCAGTGGGCAAAAGATAAATCCTATGTCTTCTTATTGCATACTCAGCATCACACTATTCCTTACCCTTGAACAGGTCCTCAGAGAACTGAGGACTATGAACATTGGCCATAAAAAAGTCCAAAAGCTACATCTATAAAGAGACCTGTAAAGTCTTAAAATCTATCTGCAATTTGGAGTTGCTGCTTCCCTCTAGCTTTTGGGGGGGTTTTCAACAGTGGATAATACGATAAGATCTCTAATGAGAGTCTACAACCAGTGCCGTTCACATGACTAAAAGACTTAGAAAAAGACTTTTAGTGAAATCACTGCATTTGCACATAGAGTGGGATCGTTCGACCTAAATAATGGGGAATAACTGACAAGACTAAAAAGCAATGACAGCCTGGTCTGCCACTGTATTTCAAAATTTCTCACTAACAGATCCAGTCTGAAGTCAGTTTAGAACTCATCGGCTTACTGCAGTATATGGATTACCAAGCAGTCTGCATAAGATGGCAAAAAGAAGCAGATTCATCCCTGCTATACCGCAATGTCCAAAAAAAGGATTCCTTCCACAAAACCTTCACAGAAATCTCTATAAGTTTTCACACTTGCATTTGAAGCAAGTTTGAGGCCCCTAAGCCTCGAACTTGAGAACCACACATTTCACTAGTAACATCTTCCCATAAAAATACCACTGAAAACTTCACAGTTGGGACCACAAACATAAAATTTGCACTGAGGAACAAGGATCATTCTTAGCACTACACTTCTACCGAGCTACGTGGCAAATGAAAATAGCCAGTTTTGTCTTATTTTTATTAAGAAACACTAGTGACTTCACAAAGCTACCAACAAACCTAAGGCACTGAAACTCCTCCTAAGGCATTTCCTCCTTGACTCTCGTTTGCTCGGCCTAGCGTACTAAAGAGAACCAGAGGCTGTCCTGCTCATACAAAAGCAGAAGTCTCTTTCAAAGCATCAAAAGGCATAACAAAGCTCAAGTCTTCCAAGTGGAAGCACGCTAAACACTGCACACCTGTACCGCTCACGGTGCTTTCACAGCTGTAAGAAAACACCTCACGATAAACGTCACACTAGCATCTTCACTTTTTTACTTTTGAAGCGTTAAAAGTGAAGAAATGCAAAGGCTACAACTTATGCTACACAACCTTCCTCTCTAGCGCAGACGATCAGAGTCCGTTCTGGAAAGTAAACGTCTTTAGGCAGGAGGCTCTCGTCGTTTCAGTTTCGCCACATGAGCCCACAATAAAAAGTAGGAACGGCCCGAACAGCAGCACAGCAAATGAGAGATACAACTTGGCGCCGCGCGGGGAGGCGGGGAGCCGCCGGCGGCCCCTCACCTTCTGGATGGAGGATTTCCCGCTGCGCCGCAGCCCCATAAGCAGGATCCGCGGCTTGGAGTCCGCCCCGCCCGCGCCGCTGCCGGGTCCGCCCGCGCCGCCGCCGGGCCCGCCGGGCCCTGGGCCTCCCTCCAGCTCCGCCTCCTCCTCCTCCTCTCCGTAGCCGAAGTCCTTGGGGAACGAGTCCGCGGCGCCGAAGCTGCCCCCCACCAACGTCGGTTCCTCAGCCGCGCCAGGCGCGCCCGCCCCGCCGAACTGCAGCGCCATGTCCGCCCCGAGCCCGCTGCCCGCCAGCGCCCGGCCCGGAGCTTCCTCCCGTTCGCCCGGCCCAGCCCGACACGGCCCAGCCCGGCACGGATTGGCCGCTGTCAAAGCCCCGCGCCACCGATTGGCCCGGGAGAGGCGGCGAGGTGGGACGGCCCCGGTCAGACGACCCGAGTCACCTGACGGCGCTGCCGCACGTGAGCAGGAGAGGCGGGGCGAGGGCACCGGGCGAGCACGGCCCGGGCAGAGCGGGGCGGGGGGGAGGCACCAGGCAGGAGGGACTCGCCGCAGTCTCGGGGGAGCCACACGAGGCACAACCCGTGCCCTGTCCCTGCTGTGGAGACAGGCTGCAGGTTCCGCTTCTCTTAAGGCGCAAAAGCAGCCCTCAGCGGGGGAGGGGGGCGGAGGCCACCCCCTCTAAGGAAACGTTACCTTGTAAAGCAAGGTTCTTCGTTAAACAGTCATTAATTTTAGCAAGGTTCTTCAATTAAAGAGTCATTCCATTTTCTACTGGCAGCCCAGTACAGGCAGGCAGCTCAATTGAAGTTTTATCAAACTTGTTACTGTTATTTCATTACAATCCTAAATTAAGGCTCACAGGAACCAAACTGCTTTTCAGAGGGGAGCAAATACAGTTATGAAAAAATGTAAGTTTGCATTACTGCCCTGGCACCCAACATCTCGACTCAGGAGTCCTTCAGGCCCAGTTTATGGGCTTGACTAACACCTTTACCCATCTTGCTGCTTCTTTAGCAAGACATGCCAGTCCCATTACTCAGAGAACATGTTCAGCTGTGCATTTCCTATTGCATTATCCTCTCCCTATTTGCACATGGTGCAACTTAATGCTAGGGATATGTTCTATCTTACAAGTGAGCTTTGTCTCTCCTTTGTTCCAGAGGTTGGAGCATTTTTTCCTGCCTTTTTTTTTTTTTTTTTGATTTGTTGGTTCAGGGTAGGTTTTTTCTAATTAATGCTTTACAGACTTAACACAGTATTTTCCCCTCATTTACCTCTCTTCTGGCCTGTTTAGATCAACGTTAGATACACTAGTAAGTAAGCAATTATTATTTCATTAGGCCTTGATTAGATTGACTTAAAAATTCTGTCTGATCCATCCTACCACACCTGCAAGACAATCTGCAAAACCTATCCTAAAAATAAGGAAGTTAAACTAACAGCCAGTAAATCTAATATATAAGACAACTTCATTTCCCCTTTCCTTTATTTTTCCTGTCATCAGCTGCCTTTAAAGTACCTAATTTTAGGATAGGAAACAAATGCAGCTATTTAAAAATGTATCTCTCTTTTTTTTTTTAATAAAGGTCTATTTTGCATTTCAGAAGAGTCATGAAGCCAATTCAGGAAAATGGGAGACAGAGCATAGGCAAAATTAGAAATCACAAGTCACACACCCCACCCTACTTGGATTTTCTACCCTGCCTAAATTTTCTTTTCACTGTTAGACGAATAAGAAAGCAGAACTCTCCCCACCACACTCTTACACGTGCCACCGTAATTGCACAGGACTTTAATTACAAGTAAGAATTTTTTATTCTGTTCAGAACTGTCCAGGTGGACAGTTCTGGATCAACTCTCCAAGGCCCAGTTGCTGACACGGGATCAGAGACACAAACTGCATGGAAATAGGTACGTCTCATACAAATCTGCATCTTCAGCACTGTGCTATGTCCATCACTTAACTATACTTGCTCGTTTTGTGCCTTTGAGTAGACACTTACCCTGTCAGCTTCAGTAGAAGCCTAACGTCAGTGCTGAGTAGCAACACAGAATGTAACTTGAAGGTCCTGCTTTAGTTTAGTTAGTCCATCTGTCCCAGGTCGCCCCCTTCAGTTAAAAGAAAACCAAGAGAGATCAGCAGTTCAAATAGGACCATTGACCATGATGTGAAAATTACACAAAGCTGGCAGGCACAGTTATCTAAAAGTTCATCAGAACTGTCATCTTTTCTTAAACACATCAGTTGCTGCTGCAGCTGTATGCTCATGATACTGCACTCTCTTTCTTTAAGACCATGAAGTAACAAAGTAGACAATGCAGAGTTCACACACACACATACACAATAAAGACCAGAGTTCTCAGGAAGCCCTTTATTTAGTCAAGGCATTAAAGGAAAAACTACTGTTATTCACCATGCTTCTCATCTTGAGGTGGTTCATACTGAGCCAGCTGTGGATTTAAAGAAAGGAATTCAGTTAGTTGCAACATTTCATATAACACTCTACATTAAGAAATGTAGGAAAATGTTTGGTCTGGACTTGCTCCATTTACTTTGTGCACTTTAACTCACTCATCTTCATTCAAGTCCATTTTCAAGTGAGGAAACAAAGTAACCCTTCTCTCAAAACATCCATTTGTCACACTGTATAACCATGCAGCCATAACAAGGGGGCTGTCTAAAAGCACATAGGTCTTCCCCTTAATTTTTCACTGCTTCTTGTTCTAGGACTCATTAAGTACTTTACATCTTAAATAGCAGTTGATAATGATGACCTATAAGCTAAAAATGTTGAAGAATTAGGACCATCTCTCTGAGATATGCTGGTTTGGTTTACTCAATTTACAAATTGCAGAGTGACTTAAAAATAAAAAAAGGACATAAGAAATAAATTAAAATACATGTGTTCTTTCCTCATAGCAACACTGAACTGCAGCAATCACTCTGCTGCTAACAAAAACTGCTAAAATAACATTTTTTCATTCTTGTAGATTTTACTACAGCAGATGGCTAGTACACAATCAAAAGTCAGTTTTCTTTTCTACCTAAGGCCTAACTATTGAATTCCTGTCCCTGCCTTCAACACACATACAAATACCTGACATTCTGAGCAATAAACATAAGGAAAAAGACAGATCTTCAGATGATTGCAACAGAAGTTCTCAATAAACACCCAGATAATGGCATATATTTTATGCTAGAGGATTGCTGAAAGAAAGCTAAACAGCAGTGTTCTCCCTGCATTCTGTGTGAAGTTCTACAGGATGTCAGAATGATGGGCATTACACAGCAGAAGAAAGGGGAAAAGAAACCCACACTAATACTGGAAAATATGTAAAGTAAGAGTTATCATTTGAAAGATGAATAACGTGAAAGCACAAATGAACCCATGATTACAGAAAGGCTTACTTTCCTGGAACAAGTCTTGACTTCTTTAAAAGAGTTCTTTAAACAAAGACTCAGATTACTCTGCTCTCATCTGCCTGTCTTACTATCGGTTGCATTTTTAAGTCTGCTGCACCAAGTGAACTGCTGGTCTATTGCTACTCCCCCTAAAATTCTGCTGTTTGCCATATTTCCTAGGAAGAACTAACAAATGTAGCTGTGAGGACTCACAGCAGGTAACAGAAGACAAGGAGAATTATTAGAACAGCAAGAGGGCACTCCAGCTAAGAAATACAAAGGGGTAATGCCCAAGAATCCCTTCTCCCAGAACTGAAGTGGGGTGGCTGTCTCCTAGTAAAAAGCTCTGTTATATTCACATCTAACAGCCACCATCCATTTCCAATAAATGCACGTAAACCTGTAGTGGCACATAAGCTACTGGAGTATTAAGCACCTCAAAAGTTTCTTTCTTCAGTGTTTTTAGGAAGCTGTTCACACCTCCGAGCTCTTTCAGACAGCCTACAAACCCATTAAAGAACGGTCCTGCCTTTAGCAGCACTTCAGACTCACTGCTGTTGCAGATAGAGAAATACCAGGGTCATCTTAGGTAAAAAGCATAAATTATTGTTCCCTGTGGGTCTAATAGCCTCCACTGGTGACATCCTGACATGTGCAAGGGTGTGCCTCTGTGCCAAGTGACACAAAGTAATATAGAATATTCCTCTTTCTGTTTGCCTTTTGAAAGCCTTTATAATATGGATACATTACCTGAGTTTTTCAAAACTCTCATGGAAGCATGAGCTACATAATATCAGACAAACACATCCAGACAGGATTGAATGAGGGCATATTAGACTTGATAACCCAGACTTTCCCTAAATAAATAAAATCCCAAGTTTAGTAATATTATAAGTTGTATTCTAAAAGAAGTGTCCCATTAAAAAAAAATAAGCCTTAACTACAATGAATTCCATCAGCATTTCTCAGCCACGAGGCTAAACAATGCAATATTTTTCAGTTACTCTAACAGAAGAAAGTCAGCTGTATTCTAAGTATTAAAGTGGTTTTTTGTTGTATGATATGGAACTACAGAGTAACACCAAGTAGACTTTTACCTTGCTTTTCAGGGTTTTATTTTCTTCCAGCACAGCTTCATATTTTTCTTTCATCTCTGCCAGTTCCAAGCGAAGTGCCTCTAATTCTGGATTCTCAGGAGCTGAAGCTCCCAGATGATGCTTCAGAAAGCTGATATTTAGATGTTAAGTATTTCTTCAGTTATACAGTATAACCACATTTTAGTTTTAACGCTTACGTTGAAGTTAGCACTGCAGTACACATGACCAAAATCACAGTACACCACTGAGATTACTACAGTGCTTTTCATCCTATAGAAGGAAGTTAAAAAAATAAGAGAGGTTTTTAAACTCATAGCTATATTCCTTAAAAAAAACAAACACAACCAAAAACAAGACATCAGTACAAGTTCTTCTTATTAAAAAAAAACCAAATCAAACAAAAAAGGAAATGTGAAGAAGCAAACTTCAGAAGCCACAGACACTGCAGGTACTCAAATGCTGCAGGTCTACAACTCTGTAATGGCCTATAACTTAGCTTTTTAATTGTTGGCATACTGATAGCCCAGTTCTCTTGCATCCTGTCAGACTCTCCCTTAGCTTGTAAGAAGGCAATTATTAGCCAAAATGCATCGATAAAAGCCATGTTCTCAAGGCAAGGCTTCTAAATGAGCCTCTCCAGTTCACCTTTGAGTCAGAAGCAGTACTGCTATTCCACATAAGGTCTCTACAAACAAGACACAGCAGAGAAAAAGGATACTCCAGTGCACTATTTGGTTTCTCTGGCTCTTCATATAAGGCTACCAACACTGCAAATGGAAAATATTCATCAATTGCAAGAAGTTCATGCAACTCTTAAGTTTTTGAAACGCATACCAACAGTCAGAAAGCATAACACATTTATAGCACATTTTTCCATTTAACATGATTTTCACCTGTATACTCTGACATAAACAACAGGTCTGCTGTACAGGAGTAGACAGAGCATTCCACCTAGTAACAGCTAAATATAAGTTTTCTTCATCCCTAACCCAAGTCTTTGGCTAGTCTAGCACAGAAGACAAAATGGCCTGGACAATTTTTACACATTCCACATGCAACACTAGTATTAGCTTTCATCAGCAAGACTGAAATTCTAACTATTTTGAGATTCTCTTCATGTATCATTATTTCCACTTCTTTGAACCACAGGACATCAGCAGTTCTGTAACTTTCAGCATAAAAGCAAACCTCCATCAAACATCTACAGTTACAAAACTAAATGGCTACTGTCAGAGTAGGTGACACTGATAATCTTTATGGATGGAGCCCCTAAGGGCCACAGAAGTCAGACACGAGCAGCAATACCCTGTCAGCTTAAATAAAAGTAGCCATATACATGGAGAACTCAGTCACACAAATACTCAGAAAGTTCCCAAACATAACCATTCCCCACTCCCTACAGGGGCAATGTGCCAGTTCCAGATATTCAAACTACACAGTCAAACTGGTTTTAAGCTACGCACCTCCCAAGTTAAAAACAAAATTAGGATGCCTCAGTGCTTGGAAGGCTTGTTTTGCCATTGCATTATTTTGCCATTGCATTGGATGGTATTGCAATAGAAAAATCAAATGGTACTCACACACCAGGCCAAGAGTCTTAATGCAGCACCTATTCGCTCGACATCCTAGATCTGCTGCTCCCTCTTTATACAGCATATTTTCAATCAGAAATGGAAACAGATTTTTGCCACGTACTATTGGAAGGTTCTCAAAAAGACTTCAAAAGAATTTCAAAGATGCCAAGTCATATGTGTCAAGTTTAGCATCATCATTTTCCCCATTTTGATACAGATAGTCACTCTCCAAAACATAACTTTCATTCATTTTAGAAAAAGCACTAAGCTCTACTCAAGAAAGGGTCTTAAAGAATTAAAGTGGGGTTTAAAATAACGCTTGCTGTTATACCGTCTCAAGCATTTACTTTCTCTGTAGAGCTCTGGCAGAATAACAGCCCCCAAGAAATTAACCAAAAGCACGCATTGAAAGAAGCACTTTGGCCGAGAATAAGAGAGGTCTCCGACACACCCGTGCGGAGAGAGGAACAGCCTTGTGTCCCACACGCACCTCTAACAATCGACCCCCACAGGAATTAACGCTTTGTAACTCCCAGGGCGCGTTTCCAGAGGCCCGCGGCCCTCCTCCGCCTCCCGGACTCCATTTCCAGGCCACGTCGCACCAAGATTTTCCAGGAGAGTTCTGCTGCCGCCCCCTCGCCGACTGAGGGGAAGAGGCGGACGACGAGGCGGGAGCCGGCGGGGCCACCCGACGGGCCGCCACAACACGGCCGGGCCGGGCCGGCAGAGCCGAAAGAGCTGCCCGCTGGCCCCTCACGGGCAGGAGACTTACCCTTGGTGAGCACGTCCAGCACCCCCGACTTCTCCAAGTACTGGCGGAACTGCTCCCGCTTGGAGTCCGCGGCCTGAGAGAGGACGCCCACACGGTCAGATCGGCGGCGCGCCCCGCCTCGGCTGCCGAGGCGGCTCGTTGGCCCGGGCCGGCCCCGCTTTCCGCCGCGGAAGCGGCACGAAGGGCCGAGCCGGTGTCGGTCCCGCCGCTCCGAGCGGGAAGCGGGGCAACACCGCACCCACGCCGGCACTGCCTCCTACCTTGTAGTGCGCCATCTACCCCGCACCGCACCCACCCCACCTCGCGCCTGCGCCCTGCGCTTTAAAGCGCCAGCGCTTCCCCGCCGTTACCGGAGCGACGGAGCGGCGGCACCGCCCTCGGGCCTCGCCCCTAGCCCGGCTGTGAGGGCTCTGAAAGCACTGTCTCTCCGAGCGGCGGGGCGTGCCGCGGCTTTCGGCCGGAACGCTGAGCTGTCCTGCCGGGGCTCGAGGGGTAATTGCAGCGCGCTGAAATCACAGGATCACGGAGAATTTTGAGTTTGAAAGGACCTACAAGGATCATGGATTTCAACTGTCGGCCCTTCACAGGAGCATCCCCAAGAGTCACACCATGTGCCTGAGAGTACCATGTAAACACTCCTTGAGCTCTGGCAGCCTTGGTGCCATGAGCACTGCCCTGGGGAGCCAGTGCCCAGGCACCCTCTGGGGAAAGAATCTTTTCCTGACATCCAACCTAACCCTACCCTGACACAACTTCAGGCCATTCCCTGGGGTCCTGTCCCTGGTCCCCAGAGAGCAGAGATCGGTGTCTGCCCCTCCTCTTCCTCACACAAGGAAGTTGTAACTGCAATGAAGTCACCCCTCAGTCTCCTCCAAGGTGAACAGACCAAGTGCCCTCAGCTGCTCCTCACACGGCTTCCCCTCAAGGCCCTTAACCATCTTTGTTGCCCTCCTTTGGACACTCGCTAATGGCTTAATATCTTTCTTGTATTGCAGTGGCCAAAACTGCCACAATATTGAAGGTGAAGCCTCCTCAGGGCAGAGCAGAGCGGGACAATCACAGGAGGGGGAAGTTGCAGCAAGCAGCAACTGCATAGCTGTCCACTCGAGGGGCTCCAAAGAGTGATATGTGGTGAAATCTTTGCATCATAAGGAAAGTAATTTGCCTTAGCCTGTTTAAAAAAAACACAGAAGTAGTTATACCTGTTTATTTTTGTGAAAGTCTCTGGTATCTACTGACAGATAAAATCTGTTTATTATAGAAGTTAAAAAAAAAAAGAAATAACCAAATGATCCTGCACCTGTGATGTTAGGGTCCTTTCATACTTCTACTCTGTGCTCTTCTGCAACGTCTTCAGTTTTCACTGGAATTAAGTTACACTTTTCTGTTGGCAAGGTGCTGTGATGAAATGAAATATTTGACCCTTGTCAGAAAAAAAAAGTTAATAAAATTCTGCTCTCAGCAGCAGAAAAACAAATTCTTTTGTAACTCATCTTGAACAACAGAAATGCAAATGTCATATCCCATATGTAAGCATCTAAATGCTAACTTGTTATTATTTGGCAGTGGGACTGGAGTGCATTAAATACTAGGCTTTTTATTACAGAGACATTAAATGCAAAACAAACATTAGCAGTTATCACTCGCAGAATCTTATGCATCAAGAAATGCAAGAGTTAAAGCCACAGTAGCAGTATTAACTGGCCTAAATCAGGCTATACATTTATATGCATTTCAGTATATTACACAATGTTAAATTTTACAGTGTAAACAGAATTATGTATATCTGTATTTATGTACACACACAGAACGATATGAGGTGAAAAGGATACCTGCTGAGAGAAATTTACAGTGAATAGTTGTAATAGTACTAATGTGTGTTTCGTACATGGACGGGGCCAAAAGAGCTTTTTAGGTTTTCAGGCTTCTTTTTTTCTAGTATTGTACAGCTTTTCAGCCACTCTGAAGCATGGCTGTCTGGTAAGCACAATAACAATGCACCTTAAAGGATTTAATTATGCTGTAACATCATGATGATACATCTCATAAAATATTTTTCCAGTACATGTACAGTAAATCCCATCCACTAGTAAAAAAACCATGTGTATACACTATTGCATCTCAGCTGTGACCACCTCATCAAGTATTTACAGCCTGTCAGTGCTGTGCGACTCAAGTAAATGTATTTCATACATAGAAAGCTCTATTACAAATGTAACATAGTATTTTGTTCATCTTTGCCTCCTTTACTATTTCAGGATATTTCTTGGAACTTCCATTATACTGTATGGACCAGAGCAGCAAGTGAATGAATATCCTTAATGTCTTACTACCCCCATAAGAAGCATAAACAAAAATGCTCCTTCTAAACAAGTATAAGCTTTGTTTGATTTAAAAGTTTGTCAGAATTTGAGGGAAAGACAACAGAAAGGGAGTAGTTTTACAATTTGATAAACCTTTTATATATCTTTTGACATTGTAACTGAAGGCAGGAATGTACTACTGTATTTACTTTTTTTTTCCTCTCTCTCTTTTTTTTTTTTCTATTTTCCATAGTAAGCCTTCTGGTTTGTGAAATTCAGAATTTCTGATTAATAAATTTCAGTAACTTGTTTTCTGATTTAAAAAAAAAAATGCTATCTTTTTAGTGTTATGCAAAATGTCAAAATTAAAGCTCACAGCTTGTTTGCAATTCATGATGCTTTAAAAATGTAATAGTGTATTGAACTCTAATAGTAAAAGAAATTCACTTTGATTTTTCTGCTGAGGAAGTCAGTGGTGATACACTGAAAAAGAAAGTGTACCACGGAGTCAAAGAATTAGTGATCAGTATATCAAATGTTTTGTTCTTTTTGTATTTAACACAGTTTGAAGAGTGGGATATGTTTGACATTCTGCTTTCAGACAGCTATGAAAAGTCTGAATTCTCAGAGTAAGTGGAAACATGTTTACCAAAAAGTTTTTCTGAGAGCGCCAGTGCCACCTTTAGCCTAATTTCATTTACTGGTCTTTGTAAAAGATATTGTTAGATTCTAAATTTTTTCTCCTACTTTTATTCAGTTTAAATAGTATTATCAGCTGTGATTTTATGCCAGACTTCTCCTAATATGTGGACTTAGAGGGAGTATGTTTTCCTTTTTAGCTGGAAGGAGTGTAGAAGTTTATACACTGAGGTCTATGCCACATTTTCATTACAAAGGAAGTAAAGGGACTGTTTAAAAGTTACTTAGCTACTATTCAAAGGGTTACACAACTTTTCTATCTATGTGAAAAAGCTGGTTAAAGTTGAATGATTTAGCTACTCTTACACACAGGTCTTGCTTATGTCTCCTTGTTCATTAATTATTCCAGCATTGATGGCTTAACTCCCACTATATTTGAAGATCAGTAGGGGCACGCCTGCTGCTGGCATTACTTGACAGTGACAGTTGCCTGGACAGAGAGTAAAGCTTAGGACTATTCCAGTTTCTACTTTGTGTAGATTCTGAGCTCACCTCCTCTGTAGAGTCAGGAGTGTCTGGTCGGCTAAAATTTTTTACGTCAGTATTGTAAGGAGTTTGGGCGTTGTTTGCGCTGAAACTGCTTTGTCTTCTGTTGCTGTTTTTTGGAAGAGAATTTGTCAAAGCTCCTGCGCTCTCAACCGTTGCTGAGCAGTTCCAAGACGAACCAATTCCGTGCTGTTGCCTAAAACTGGTACAAGGAAAAGTTGTATTGGGTTGCAGTGAAGTTTGAGATGGCATGTCAGTAAAGCTTCTCAAACACATGTTTGAAGCCATATCTGCATTCTGAGTAACAACAAGGAAATGTTTCTTTTCATCCTCTTTTTGTGCATCATGCGCTTCAGTCCCAAGCTCGCCAAGAAAACCCTCATTATTATTCATGCTGTTATTTTGAGTCTGATTGTCTAAGGCATTTGTAGTTGGCCTCTTCTTTGGCAATTTATTCTCCTGATTGCAATGGGTGTAATTACTGCTGCTTTCTGTATGATTATTTTGCACAGACTGAAACAGAGAAGGAGAAATTAGAACCGGGTAGACGGTAGTGTCGGTTTGCTTTTCCATTAAAAAGGTATAACTGCTAAGTGCACAAGGAAGAGTTTTCTGAGGGGTGGTGGGTATTCCGAAAGAAGATTGCGGTATCACAGAGTATTTCTTAGACGTGTTTATGTGGAAATTGTCAGAGTCATCCTTGTTTTTATTCTGCTCACAGAGTCCTATTTTAATTTTTCGGAATCCTAAGTGGATAATTTCCAGGATATTTAAAAGCAATGATACAGTCGCTATTGACTGCATGAATAATATAAAGACTGTCTTTTCTGTTGGTCTAGATACAAAGCAGTCAACTGTGTTTGGACATGGATCTCTCTGACATTTATAAAGGGGATCTAGATGAAAGCCATAAAGAAGATACTGCCCAATCATAAAACCGACTTCCACTGCAGACCGTGTGAAAATATGTATCACGTAAGTGCAGAGCAAAGAGCCTCTCAGGGGTGCTTTATTTAGCTTTCTTTGATCCAATTGCCGGAGTTCTCTCTCCAGCCTTTTACGATCTTCAGTCATTTCTAATTTGGTGCTTTCAAGTTCCACCTTTACCTGAGCTTTCTTTTTTTGCCTCTCTTTTTCCAAGACTCTTAGTCTGTATAAGGCATGACCCATATACACCAAGGAAGGAGAAGACACAAATATAACTTGCAAGACCCAGTATCTTATGAGAGAGATGGGAAAGGCCTCATCATAGCACACATTTCTGCAACCAGGTTGCTCGGTATTGCATATAAATTCTGATTGCTCATCATTCCAAACATCCTCGGTTGCCACTCCAAGGACAAGCATTCGAAATATGAAGAGGATCGTTAGCCAAATCTTTCCAATAATAGTAGAATGGATGTGGACCTCCTCTAAAATGCCTCCGAGGAAATTCCAGTCTCCCATGGTTATTCTGCCATCTTAACACTAAAATGTATGAGAGAAAAAAAAGTATAAAACATTATAAAATGTGCATTCCTTCCTTAATGCATTACAAAAAAAAGTAACACTGGGCAAAACTATCGTAGCTTACACGGTAACCATAGCAACATGAACAACTGCTCACTGATAATCTGGGTATTATTTTCTCTCATCTACAAGATGGAGAACTGCATCATCTGCCCGTGTCTACTTTATCTTTAAAAGATATCCTGATAAGCATATCTCTATGAGGTATTAAGCACCCTCAGACTGCATCAGATCAGTGGAAACTAAGGTACCTCGACTTGTGGCAGGATTTTAAGAGCATTAGTGATCCATTTGAACCATCATATGATAAAAATGTAAGAGCAGTATGTTATACTTAGGACACTTATGAAGTGTCCTAAGTGTCCTTGGAACATCTTTTTCAGATGTTCCAAGTCCCACATCACAGCTGAAGTTATGGTAATGTCTAATTACTGTTTCACAGTGGAAACTGGTTATACAAAGGAACTCCAGAGGGAATAAAGCATCTCACTAAAATTTCTTCGTTAATTTAAAAAATATATTTAAGCATATAATTTTGTGCAGACAGACATTTGCTCTTTGTTTGCGGATGTCGATGATAAATAAATAGAATTACCATAATCGGTCTTGTTTCCTCTGATCTATGACACCTGCATTTAAAATAGTGAATAAGGGCCTAAGTGTCAAGAGTTACTATTTTTGGCTACAATTCTTTGAAAAAGAAATGATTTATACAAAAATTCTTTACCAGCATTATGTCTGGGGATAAGCAGTACATCTGTAGATTTACCTTTTCATTCTATGTACAGCACAATTCAATAGATTTCAGTTATACTGAAAAGGAGAATAGTATCTTTTTTTCAGTATTTTTTAGGAAAAAGGTGGTTTAACATAGCTTTTCCTGTTCAAATGGGATTAATTTTCACCCTGTAAAATAAGTGTTAAGAAATGAGAAGGAAGTTGGAGTCTTACGGTTGCAGTACTGATGACTATAGAGGGAACTTCATGTAAAGGCAGCCTTCTAAACATGAAAATACTCTTGCAAATCAGTATACAAATAGGCAAGTTAGACATTTTTTAAAGAGAAGAAAATTAAAAATAAAATTAAAAATAAAACGTACCTTTCTTTACAAAAATGTGTAAAACTAAACATCTGCGACGTCCAATAAAAAGTTACAACCACTGCCATCTTCCATCCATCTGAGTAAATTGTTCTGGAGGCGGCATTAGCAGTGCAACGGCCAAGGACACAGCCTGCTATTAATGTGTAGCTCCACTGCCAGGACCAATATGAGTGACTTAAGAAGTATATAGGGCTATAATGTTCTTTTAGGTGATTCTCATCAGTGCTCTACAAAAGTGTATTCCTGTTTCAAATGTCCTGCGAAGGGTGAATAAACTTCCTCTGCTGAGCACTCTAAAAAGCTAATCATTATATTTTAATTTTGGTGCTGAGGATCAGTCAATAGGTCATGTCCGATTTCATAGTTAAATGACAGCTTGCCTGGAAGTACTTAATCATTTTGGCAAACTAGCAGTCTACAGCCAGCCATTTCCAGGATTCTAAACATATGTCTCTTCTATGGAGTACTTAAAGTGTGTTTCTAAACATTTTTCTGTTATTGGTAAAAAATCATCTAAGTCTGCTGAAGTGGTCCACTGACACCCCCACACCCTCCCAGCTCCTGCAAGGATGCTGAAGAAGATACGTTTGAAAACCCTGAGTATTCAGTGAGACTGAACTACCGCGGCTGGAGGTTTACTTGTTCTGTAAAAGCTAAATGTTAAGGCGAACATTTAATGGTCTGCACACCATGTTCTGGGATGCGTTGCCTCATTCAAAACGGTATCGCAGTCAAATAACAAGCAGGTTCACTGCAAAACGTCCCCCAAAAGTTTTAATGACCATATTATGTTTTCTTAGTTTAGGGTCAAATGTCACAGTAATCATTAATCATTCAATCATGGAAATATTCTCTGAAGATCAAGGCCTTTTTATTCCTATTCATCAATAATGTCGACTTTGTGTGCACAATTGATTTTTATTTTCTACCGTATTTGTCTGACCCACAATGGCCAGCTAGATAATTAGAGGCACAAACATTGGTGACATGTCCTGTGGGCTTTCAGGGTAACATGGACTCAGTCCCATAGTTTTCTTTCAGTAGTGAAGTAGGATCACAAATAATAAACTGCAATAATGAGAAATCTGGACAACCGTACTACTCAATGTTGTCTTTAAGACCACCAAATTCAGAAGTGCTGTGTTTGAAGGCAGATCAGAGATTACCCTATGAAGACTGAGGCACATACTCTTCACATTCGTCTGTTTTCTGGGCTGACGTTTGATTGCTAAGAAGACACACATGCAAATCAGTAGGTGCACATTTACGTTTTCACTTTCACAAGCAAAATTTCTGAAGATGTCCTGTCATGTATCGGGTTTAAGGTGGTTTGTTTTTTGTTTGGTTTTTTTTAGTTTCTGTCTGCCTTT
Source organism: Lepidothrix coronata (assembly GCF_001604755.1). Taxonomy (NCBI): domain Eukaryota; kingdom Metazoa; phylum Chordata; class Aves; order Passeriformes; family Pipridae; genus Lepidothrix; species Lepidothrix coronata. The sequence goes on from NW_016690327.1 coordinate 2,362,025, forward strand.
ATCTTAGTTTGATGTTGATATTTTTTAATTCATTTCTCTCTTAGTTCCTTAGCTTCAAAAATTTGAGTTTTCTATCTACTTTTATCTAGTTTGCTGTCTCCTTTCCTCTATTAATCTCTTGGCTTTACGATTTTGCTTACATATATGCACTGCTACTGTAACTTGCTCTTTTTAGTTCTCTCTTGACTATCTTGCTCCTTTTTGCATTTTCAAGTTTCCTTCCATGTCTACTTTGATCAGGCTCACTCTCCCTATTTTTTTCTTACTGTTTGTCTCATTGAGTCTCCACTGCATTCCATCAAGTCACCCTTAGACTGGGGAGTGTGGGGAGACATGCCCCACAAAAGTGGGGAGCAGTAACGCCCCCCCCCAACTCGGGGTCCTGGGGAAACCCCCTCCCCAGAGTGTGTCATCCTCCCCCCAAATAAAGGCACCAGCCTTCATTTGGTCTTGGAGGTCTTCATGGTCTTGATAGATCTCGTGGTCTGCTGGGGTTGGGGGGACAGAGCCCCCCCTCCAAATTGGTCAGAGTCCCCACAAATGGCGCAGAGACCAGCTGAAAAATGATTGGGGGGCTGAGGGGGACCCTGGGGAACCCCCCGGCGTTGTCACCCCCAATCGGTGCCGATGACGTCACATGGGAACAGCCCAGGTACCTTCCTGGGATCCCCCTCCCGCCTCCCACCCAGTTGCCCCCGGCCCCCCCTCGATTGGGTCCAACGGGGCCCCCGAGGCTCCGCCCCCCCCCCCCCCCCCCAGTGTCGCAACAGTGACACTGCTGGCG